>NC_140639.1:35110065-35158543 GCF_057382275.1 Copadichromis virginalis | reverse complement strand
TTAAAAACCACTATCTGTCCCGATTTTTACACATATATACACACATATACACATATATTTCGAGTTGCGATTAATAAATTTTTAGGCTGTGATTAATTCGCTTCCAGCACAACACCCAGCCTACGTCAGACCACGCTGAGTGAACGCAGGCCACTCAGCGTGGTCTTAGCATTAAATAACACTAACAAGTGTGTAAAAATCCGCTATCTGTCCGTATGTTTGCACACATTTTGGTCATATTTCGAGTTGTGATTAATCATGATTAATTAATTTTTAGGCTGTGATTAATCTGATTAAAAATTTTAATCATTTGACAGCCCTAATTATATTATATTATATTATATTATATTATATTATAGTGCAAACAGTGCAGGCTTCAGCTCTGGGGAACAAGCTGTTCCTCAGTTTGGGTGGATTCCGTCACTCACAGCGTTGTTAGCCCTCTTGTGCGCGCAGACTGCAACCCCCCCACTGTGCTTTGCCCTGATATCTGCAGTGTGAGGTTGGATCGCTCATTCTCATCCTCACACTGATGCCACTTATTTCGGTCTTTGTTTGACATAAAAGGGCATATTTGTCACTTTATTGCAACTATATTTGCACTCTTGAGCTCCTTCATTCACTGACTGATCATAAAGTTATTACTTGCGTTATGTATTCATCCGTTTGAACATAATTAATGAAGCCACATGTAATCACTAAAATTTGTATTTTGGGTACAATAAGAGAGTTTCAGATGGAATGCTGTTTTGTTTTGTTTAAATTTCACCAACTTGCTGATGCCCACGGTTGTGAGTGCGGCTTCTTGCTGTACATGGGTGGATGGTTGTAAATCACATCACAGATGCCAAAAACCTCTCAAACCAAGCCCCCTTGCCGGTGATGCTGTGCGCAACCTCGTGACGGAGTCAAGCATATTCAAAACACCCCCTCACCTCCCGTGTCAAACTCAAATGTCAGCCTATTTCATGTGTCACTTTTGGAGCAGTTGCCATCCCGACGAGCCATGGAGAAGTTCGTGTTTGTGTTATTTTACTTATTTGGTGTTCTGGTGTGTTTGGGCACCGGTCAGCACCATCGTGTTGAGCACGTGTTGGACCGTGGACACACCGGATTCAGTGGGAGAATAACGGTCAGGTGTACAGTTTACTGAGCACTGGGACTCAGTATCGTTTACCAGCACAGACACAGAGACGCGCTCAGCTTCTATTGAGAGCAAACAACCAAGTGAACCCTCCGGCTGCGTCCAGTAGACGAGACACACCGTCTGGGCCGGGAGCTTTCCGAGCATTCAGACTCTTAAACTGCTTCCTCGCATCTGCTTCATGAATATGAAGGGTTGTGGTGGGAGGAGGTGGTGTGAAATCCTCTTTTGTGTGGGGTGAGGAGGGGGGTGTTGTAAAAGTCCCCAAGAGCAATGATGAGAGAGTCCGGGAATGTCCGCTCCATGTGCAGTATCTGCTCCGCGAGTGCGCACTGAGCTGCCTGCGCATCCGCATCTGGCGGGATGTAAACAGCGGCCAAGATGAATGAAGCAAACTCCAGCGGAGAATAAAACGGTTTGCAGTGAATAAAAAGGTATTCCAGAGAGGAAGAGCAGTGCTGAGCAATCACTGTTACATCTGTGCACCAGCCACTATTAATGTAGAAGCAGACACGTCCACCTGTGGTCTTACCAGAGAGAGAGGCCTGCCGGTCCGCGCGCAGCAGATGAAAGCCCTCCAGCTTGAGCGCGCTGTCCGGGATGTCCTCACAGAGCCACGACTCCGTAAAACACAAGACACAGGAGGAGGCAACGTCTCTGTTCATGCTTCTCATCAGGGCCAGCTCGTCCATCTCATTCCTGAGTGAGCGTACGTTGGAAAGGAAGATCCCAGGAAGAGCAGTTCGCAGTCCGCGTCTCCTCAGACGCACGAGTGCGCCGGCTCGCTTTCCTCGCTTTCGGCGTCTCACTTTCCTGATCAGAGTCTGCAGTAAATCTGCCGCAGATGCGACAAATATTGGAAGTAAATCCACAGGTGTTGTAGTCCTGTAGTTAAGAAGCTCTTCTCTAGTGTAAGAATATCCAGAGGAGTGCCCAGACACAGAAGTTATGCACAAAAACAAAACAGAAGTAACGCACTGAAGCACCGGGGCATCCGCGGCGGCGCCATCTTGGAACAAGGGACTTGTCTTTGAAAGGTAGAGTGTTAATTACTAAAGCTGAAGGGATATCCCGATGAACATATGCTGCTCTCTCCTTACATCTGGATAAGAAAAGTAGTAAAGATATTGACCGTATGCTCTTTAATTTTATATGGAAAAACCGTACGCACTATATTAGAAAAACTGTTGTGATGAATAAGTACGAATCAGGTGGGCTTAACGTCTTAGACTTTTCTACTTTAAATAACACTTTCAAAATTAATTGGGCCAAACATTTTCTTAAAACCCTACCTCTATCTGGAACTTTATACCATACCACATTTTCTCTCGTTTTGGTGGCTTTACTTTTATTTGAAATTGTAATTACAATGTTGAGAAAGTCCCTGTAAAGCTTTCATCCTTCCATAAGCAGGTCCTCTTAGCGTGGACCCTCATTTATAAACACAACTTCTCACCTCACAAATACCTTATCTGGAACAACAGAGATATTTTATAGAAAAATAAATCACTTTTCCTGGAAACTTGGCTCCAAAATGGGATCCTATTGGTGGCTCAGCTGGTTAGTAAAGAGGGACAACTACTTACTTACAACGACTTTATTGCACTATATAATTTTCCAATCAGTGTTCCAGATATCAAGCGGAAGACAGTCTGGATGGTCCCCCATAAATATTTGATTGTAAATAAGGTGAAAGAAGTCTCTTTTAAAATTCGACATACATGTTATCCAGCCAGTCATTACATGGTCAAATTTAAAAGGGACATAAATACTAATTGTACTTTCTGTGGGGATCATCCAGAAACGGTGACACATCTTTTTTGGTACTGTTCTTTTACACAGAGATTCTGGAAGGAATTTAGCAGCTTTGTTATTGTCCATATTTTAAGGGAGTTTTCTTTACGATGGGAAAATGTTTTATTCTGTTTCTTTAAGTTCCCCAAGAAGTATGAGAAATGTTTTTTATGATAAATTTCTTAATACTTTTAGCTAAATTTTTTATCCATAAATGTAAGTTTACTAACAAAACACCATATTTCTGTCATTATTTTAAGGATGTGCACATGCACATACAATCAATATCAGACTGCACCAACAAAAAGGCTCTCACAACAATATATGTATGTGAATTTTTGCGTGTATTCTTATAATTGTTACCTTTTTCTTTCACCCTTGGCTTTTTGTGTTCATGTTCTGTTGTATACTTCATCTGTTCGTATGTTGTATACTCATTGTTTGTTAAATAAAGTTTTAAAAAAAAGACACGCTTTGTTTAGACCCCCAAAATCCTTTCCACGCCCACCCCCGTGACATCACGCTCCAAAGCCCTGTTACGTCACAGAACGTGGTGATGTCATAGTGACAGTCCTTTCATCCTTTGATGTTCAAGTCTATAAATAGAGGACAGCTGTCAAAGGGAATTCATTAAGCTATCGTTTTGTTGGAGTGATACAGCACATAAAAAAGCAGAAATGAGTTCGAAAGCTAACAAAGACAGAAATGTTAATTTCTCAAAAACAATGGTTAAAAAAAGTGAAAAAGAAAAAGAAACATATGCCAGACAGTTCGAGCAAAGACTGCAGCCAATGATCGACGAGGTTGAAAAGCTCAAAACTGAGCTTGACTACTTCAAAAACCTGCATACAGTCAATAAGAAACGGATCGAGGATCTAACAAAAGAAAACAATGAACTTTTGCAGAATAATAAGCTGCTGGGTTCGGTCTTGGATGACAGGACAAACATCGCAGACAGGTTGGACTCGATAAAAGATGACCACGAAGCTCTGGTAAAGTTCCGCGCAGAGACGGAGAAAACTCTGGCTGAGCTTAAAGAAAAACACGAGGACGAAGTCCAAGTCCTGCAAGGACTGCTGGAAACAGAGAAAGAAAAGGTGGCACGTCAGCAATTTCACAACAGCCAAGTTGTTGAATTATTATTGAAACGCCACAAAGAGGAAAAAAATAAGATGCAGCAGTTTTACCAGGAAAATACTAAAAAACTGGAAAACAAAGCAAATGCTACAGACAGGAAGTTAGAAGAGGTGATCAACATGTATGACTCCAAAATAGAAAAGCTGCAGACGGCAGTAAAAAATAGTAGAGGTGTGACCGTCAATGCGGTTAAGGAACGCGAGGAAGAACGTCAATCCTCGCAGTGTTGGATTGACGGTGTTTTGTTGCATAATACAAAATTACAAGACGAAAATGAAATTATGGTTAAAAACATGAAAGAATTAACAGAGGAGACAGATCAAATGGGCAAAGTGATAGACGACCAAAAGGCCCAGAATATGGCGATCAAGCAGAAATGCCAGAGTAATATTAGAGCTCTGGCCTTGGAAAAGAAAATGAAGGCTATGCTTGAAGACGAAGTTGATTCTTTGAAAAAGAAAATTGAAGACATCAAAAAGGCCCTAAGCACAGAGCAGGAAAACCACAGAAAGACAGCAGTGGACCGGCACAAAGTAAAAGCGGCACACAATCAGGCACTGGCTGAAAAGGTGGCGCTGGAAGAGAAACTGCGCTCCACAAAAAAGCAACGGGAAAGATTTATATCCAAAGTGAATTGGCTGGAGAAGAAAGAGCGCTACTTCCAAGAGGAATTGTGCCAGTGCGTTTTGTCCTTTGAAAACGCATTTCCACATGCCTTGAGAGGAAAAGAAAAGGTGGAATTTAGGGATATGTTCCACAACTTAAAAAAGAAATACGTAGACGGAGTGGAAGGCACCCTCTTTGTTGGAACAACGGAGTTTCTTGAAAAACAGCTGAACTGTCTACGTATCAGATGCAAGGATCTAGATGCAGCTTTACTAGATAAAACACGGGAGCTGGAATCATTTAAAAAGCAGTACAATGACATGGTAAAGTCTTCCGAGTACGCTTTATTCCGACAAAGAGAGGAGCTCATTGGACCAGTGAACCAGATTATCCAAAAGGCTGCCAATGAAGAAAAAGAGATAGGTCATCTAAAATCTAGAGTGAAAGACGCTCAACTCCAGCTTAAATTAGAAAAACAGAAAGGACAAAAGCTGGCATCGTTGGACCATAGAAGCATGATGGGGAGATGTTCTGAGGAGACTCCGTCTCAGATTAATCCTCGTCCACTTCCAGGGAAAACTACATTTATTCAGGTACGTCCAAGACACCCTGGCAGAAGTGCAGGTATGGCTTCCCCAGTGAATCCTCCTGTAGAGTCTCCATCAACACCACCTTTCCTCAATTCTGATGATGGATTACCACCAGTTGATTGTTAAAAATTAACTGCTAAAATAGGCCATTAGAAGTATACTTCATCTTGTCTCCCTATATCATGGGTGGGCATTCTCAGTCCACGAGGGCCGGTGTCCCTGCAGGTTTTAGATCTCACCTTGGCTCAACACACCTGAATCACATGATTAGTTCGTTACCAGGCCTCTGGAGAACTTCAGGACATGTTGAGGAGCTAATTTAGCCGTTTAAATCAGCTGTGTTGGTTCGAGGACACATCTAAAACCTGCAGGGACACCGGCCCTCGTGGACTGAGATTGCCCACCCACCCCCAACCGGTCGCAGCAGATGGCCGCCCCTTCTTGAGCCTGGTTCTGCCGGAGGTTTCTTCCTAAAGGGAGTTTTTCCTCCCCACTGTCGCCCAGTGCTTGCTCAAAGGGGATCATTGGATTGTTGGGGTTTTCTGGCTTTTACTGTAGTGTTTTCACCTTACAGTATAAAGCAGCTTGAGGAGACTGTTGTTTTGCCATGATGCAATATAGCAGGGCTGCCCAATCCCAGTCCTCGAGAGCTACTATCCTGCAGCTTTTAGATGCATCCCTACTCCAACACAGCTGAATCAAATGAATGGCTTGTTATCAGGCCTTTGCCAAACACGATGGCATGCTGAAGAGGTAATCAAACCATTTGATTCAGCTGTGTTGGAGTAGGGATGCATCTAAAAGCTGCAGGACGGTAGCTCTCGAGGACCGGGATTGGGCACCCCTGCAATATAGTATTAAATATGACTACATTTTAAAAACATCTATTATAGCATCAAAGTAAAACAAAAAAACTAAATGAAATGAATCAAAATGTCTAATCTGGCAAAACAAGAAAAGAAAAAAGGTTTCACCTTTAAATAAAAATCCAAATCACAAACACATTCTGATTTTTGTTGTGTGTGTTTTTTTGTGTGTGTTGTCACGTATAAAATCTTTGCACTCTGTCTCGGTGTCTGCCCGGCCGGCTCCGCAAGGCTACATATGTTTATTGTGTTGCTGCTTTCTTCCACTCGTCATTCTGCCTGGGCGGAGCTCAGGCCCACGCACCTGTCTGCAATTACGCTGCAACGTGTCCTGTCTGTATGGAGACTGAGAGCTGCCAGAGTAATAATGTAGATACAGGCCTCTTTCTCCTTCTGCTGCTGTTCATGCTTTTATTCCATTGATGTTGCTATCATTTGTAAATATATTTATTTGCTCTTATTTTATCAATTTACTGTCGTTCATGTATTTAATCTTCTTTGTATTTAAATATGATTTTTTTTTAAGTAATGCCGCGAGATGGACAGTTAAATAAAGGTTTCATTGAATTAAAAAAAAGATTTAAAGATGACTGGTGGCGGAAGCAGAGCACAGACTGTCTGTGAGAATCTATCGCCATCGTGTGGTGCAGAGATATATTGCCATTGAATTTAGACAACGAAAGCTTGGCTCACAGAGCAGCTGCAACACGAACAAAAAACATTAAATAGCAACATGATATATTATATTATATTATATTATATTATATTATATTATATTATATTATATTATATTTATAGCTGTCGAAATTAGCGCGTTAATTGCGATAATTAAATTTTGGAATTAATTACGTTAGAATATTTAACTATTTAGCGCAACAGCAGATAAGTCGCTCCCATAATTCCACTTGATTTGTTTACCGCGCCACTGAAAATGGAGAAGCAGGAAGCGGATGGCCTTCTGGATGGGGAATTTAAATACAAGAAGAACATAGATGGGACAATAAACAAACGCGTTGTAATTTGCACTCACTGTAGTAAAGAGTTTCAATTTCACCGTTCAAATTCGACCTTAAAATACCACCTTAATGCCAAACACGCGTTTGTCGGGGCAGCAGCTTCACCCGGCCTGCGTCAGACCACTCTTAGTGAACGCAGGCCACTCGGTAAGTCTTCTTTGGACAAACTGACCGACAATATAGCCAAATGGATAGCAAAGGACTGCAGACCGCTAAGCATTGTGGAGGACAAGGGCTTTGCGGATGTTTTAAAGGTTGCATCTCAGGACGCGTCCTACAAGCCCCCAGCGAGAAGCACAATAACAATTCGAATCCACGAACTGTATGAAACGGAGAAAAAGAAAAAAGAAGAGGCTTTAGTTCACACAGAATGCGTGGCTCTGACAGGAGACCACTGGACATCATTGAGTAATGACAATTACCTGGGAGTTACTGCGCATTTAATCACTGAAGCCTGGGGTCTGACATCCTTTGCGCTGACTATAATGAAAACGGAAGAGCGGCACTTTGCGGAGGCTTGTGCAGAGCAGTTCCAGACTGTTGCTCGCAGGTGGAGAATTGAGGAGAAGGTGACAACAGTAGGCACGGACAGTGCGCGCAATATGATCGCCGCGGCTCGCATCATGCCATTCAATCACATGCCGTGTACCGCGCACATTCTACAGAGATGCATCACAGTGAGTCTCGCAGACAGTGGCTTTGTCACTGCGCTGGCCAAATGCCGCAAAATTGTTGGCCATTTTAAGCACAGCCCAGCAAACACAGCAGAGCTGAACGCAGAGCAGGTGTCACTGGGGCGCAAGCAGGAGCCGTTGGCCCAGGACGTGCCTACGCGCTGGAACTCCACGCTGGAGATGGTGAAGCGCTTGATCCGCAACCAAACTGCAGTAACCGCGACTCTGGATAAACAAAAGCATAAACTTGTCCTCCTGACGCCTCCAGAGTGGGACAAACTCCAGAGACTGGAGACACTTCTAGAGCCCTGCAGGTGAGCCTGTCATTGTGACCATAATTGTAGGTTTAGATTAAATGTATCAAACATACATCTTAAATCAGTTTTGTTATTATGAAAATGTCTTATTTAAAAAATAAATGAAATCAAATATTTTATTAATATTACCTAGTATTAAAAAGCTTTTTTTAATTTGCTGTCTTATCTGTGTGTGTGTGTGTGTAAATGGCCTGCATTTGTATAGCGCTTTTCTAGTCCATAGGACCCCAAAGCGCTTTACACTACATTCAGTCATTCACGCACACATTCACACACTGGCGATGGCAAGCTACATTGTAGCCACAGCTGCCCTGGGGCGCACTGACAGAGGCGAGGCTGCCGGACACAGGCGCCACCGGGCCCTCTGACCACCACCAGTAGGCAAACACGGGGTTAGTATCTTGCCCAAGGATATTTGGCATGCAGCCAGGAGGCAGCCTGGGATCGAACCACCGACCTTCTGATTAGTGGCTGACCTGCTCTGCCACCTGAGCTACAGCCACCCCATGTGTGTATGTGTGTATTCCACTGCAGATATGTGACTGAACTGCTGGGAGGAGAGGCCTACGTCTCCTGCTCTGTAGTTCTACCAGCCTTCTGCCACCTGCGCCGTGTCATGGAAGTAACTGATGAGGACCCTGCATATGTGGTGAGGTTTAAAGAGAAGTTTAAGGAAGACCTTGCTTCCCGCCAGGAACATACCAACTATGCATGGCTCCAGATCGCAACTGCACTGGACCCACGTTTTAAAGACCTACGCAGTGTGCCCAAGACTGACAGAGAAGCAGTGTGGACCACACTGGCAGGCATGCTGCATGAAGACTCTCCTAGAAGATCACACACTGCAGAAGAAGGTCCAGCCAAGAAGAGGCTGAGCCTGCTGCAGATGGACTCTGACTCTGAGTCAGAGGAGGAGGTACAGCAGGACAGAGCCATACAGCGCTACAGAGCAGAGCCCTGCACTGCCTTAGAGGACTGTCCCTTACAGTGGTGGGCAGCTCATGCAGGAGCCCACAGCCAGCTGGCCCGCCTTGCTCGCAGATACCTGGCCACTCCTGCCTCCACATTTTGCCTGTTGAATTAGGCCTATGTTCTGTGAACTTGAAGATGTATATGGATAAAACAATGTGCTAGATTTAAACGGGTGGAAAACATTCAGTAAAAATCCCTCACAATTATTTGAAGCCCTGTTCTGCTTGTACTGCTTGTACTCACAATTAATAATAAATAAAACAAACAAGTGTGTTAAAAACCACTATCTGTCCCGATTTTTACACATATATACACACATATACACATATATTTCGAGTTGCGATTAATAAATTTTTAGGCTGTGATTAATTCGCTTCCAGCACAACACCCAGCCTACGTCAGACCACGCTGAGTGAACGCAGGCCACATGTAATCACTAAAATTTGTATTTTGGGTACAATAAGAGAGTTTCAGATGGAATGCTGTTTTGTTTTGTTTAAATTTCACCAACTTGCTGATGCCCACGGTTGTGAGTGCGGCTTCTTGCTGTACATGGGTGGATGGTTGTAAATCACATCACAGATGCCAAAAACCTCTCAAACCAAGCCCCCTTGCCGGTGATGCTGTGCGCAACCTCGTGACGGAGTCAAGCATATTCAAAACACCCCCTCACCTCCCGTGTCAAACTCAAATGTCAGCCTATTTCATGTGTCACTTTTGGAGCAGTTGCCATCCCGACGAGCCATGGAGAAGTTCGTGTTTGTGTTATTTTACTTATTTGGTGTTCTGGTGTGTTTGGGCACCGGTCAGCACCATCGTGTTGAGCACGTGTTGGACCGTGGACACACCGGATTCAGTGGGAGAATAACGGTCAGGTGTACAGTTTACTGAGCACTGGGACTCAGTATCGTTTACCAGCACAGACACAGAGACGCGCTCAGCTTCTATTGAGAGCAAACAACCAAGTGAACCCTCCGGCTGCGTCCAGTAGACGAGACACACCGTCTGGGCCGGGAGCTTTCCGAGCATTCAGACTCTTAAACTGCTTCCTCGCATCTGCTTCATGAATATGAAGGGTTGTGGTGGGAGGAGGTGGTGTGAAATCCTCTTTTGTGTGGGGTGAGGAGGGGGGTGTTGTAAAAGTCCCCAAGAGCAATGATGAGAGAGTCCGGGAATGTCCGCTCCATGTGCAGTATCTGCTCCGCGAGTGCGCACTGAGCTGCCTGCGCATCCGCATCTGGCGGGATGTAAACAGCGGCCAAGATGAATGAAGCAAACTCCAGCGGAGAATAAAACGGTTTGCAGTGAATAAAAAGGTATTCCAGAGAGGAAGAGCAGTGCTGAGCAATCACTGTTACATCTGTGCACCAGCCACTATTAATGTAGAAGCAGACACGTCCACCTGTGGTCTTACCAGAGAGAGAGGCCTGCCGGTCCGCGCGCAGCAGATGAAAGCCCTCCAGCTTGAGCGCGCTGTCCGGGATGTCCTCACAGAGCCACGACTCCGTAAAACACAAGACACAGGAGGAGGCAACGTCTCTGTTCATGCTTCTCATCAGGGCCAGCTCGTCCATCTCATTCCTGAGTGAGCGTACGTTGGAAAGGAAGATCCCAGGAAGAGCAGTTCGCAGTCCGCGTCTCCTCAGACGCACGAGTGCGCCGGCTCGCTTTCCTCGCTTTCGGCGTCTCACTTTCCTGATCAGAGTCTGCAGTAAATCTGCCGCAGATGCGACAAATATTGGAAGTAAATCCACAGGTGTTGTAGTCCTGTAGTTAAGAAGCTCTTCTCTAGTGTAAGAATATCCAGAGGAGTGCCCAGACACAGAAGTTATGCACAAAAACAAAACAGAAGTAACGCACTGAAGCACCGGGGCATCCGCGGCGGCGCCATCTTGGAACAAGGGACTTGTCTTTGAAAGGTAGAGTGTTAATTACTAAAGCTGAAGGGATATCCCGATGAACATATGCTGCTCTCTCCTTACATCTGGATAAGAAAAGTAGTAAAGATATTGACCGTATGCTCTTTAATTTTATATGGAAAAACCGTACGCACTATATTAGAAAAACTGTTGTGATGAATAAGTACGAATCAGGTGGGCTTAACGTCTTAGACTTTTCTACTTTAAATAACACTTTCAAAATTAATTGGGCCAAACATTTTCTTAAAACCCTACCTCTATCTGGAACTTTATACCATACCACATTTTCTCTCGTTTTGGTGGCTTTACTTTTATTTGAAATTGTAATTACAATGTTGAGAAAGTCCCTGTAAAGCTTTCATCCTTCCATAAGCAGGTCCTCTTAGCGTGGACCCTCATTTATAAACACAACTTCTCACCTCACAAATACCTTATCTGGAACAACAGAGATATTTTATAGAAAAATAAATCACTTTTCCTGGAAACTTGGCTCCAAAATGGGATCCTATTGGTGGCTCAGCTGGTTAGTAAAGAGGGACAACTACTTACTTACAACGACTTTATTGCACTATATAATTTTCCAATCAGTGTTCCAGATATCAAGCGGAAGACAGTCTGGATGGTCCCCCATAAATATTTGATTGTAAATAAGGTGAAAGAAGTCTCTTTTAAAATTCGACATACATGTTATCCAGCCAGTCATTACATGGTCAAATTTAAAAGGGACATAAATACTAATTGTACTTTCTGTGGGGATCATCCAGAAACGGTGACACATCTTTTTTGGTACTGTTCTTTTACACAGAGATTCTGGAAGGAATTTAGCAGCTTTGTTATTGTCCATATTTTAAGGGAGTTTTCTTTACGATGGGAAAATGTTTTATTCTGTTTCTTTAAGTTCCCCAAGAAGTATGAGAAATGTTTTTTATGATAAATTTCTTAATACTTTTAGCTAAATTTTTTATCCATAAATGTAAGTTTACTAACAAAACACCATATTTCTGTCATTATTTTAAGGATGTGCACATGCACATACAATCAATATCAGACTGCACCAACAAAAAGGCTCTCACAACAATATATGTATGTGAATTTTTGCGTGTATTCTTATAATTGTTACCTTTTTCTTTCACCCTTGGCTTTTTGTGTTCATGTTCTGTTGTATACTTCATCTGTTCGTATGTTGTATACTCATTGTTTGTTAAATAAAGTTTTAAAAAAAAGACACGCTTTGTTTAGACCCCCAAAATCCTTTCCACGCCCACCCCCGTGACATCACGCTCCAAAGCCCTGTTACGTCACAGAACGTGGTGATGTCATAGTGACAGTCCTTTCATCCTTTGATGTTCAAGTCTATAAATAGAGGACAGCTGTCAAAGGGAATTCATTAAGCTATCGTTTTGTTGGAGTGATACAGCACATAAAAAAGCAGAAATGAGTTCGAAAGCTAACAAAGACAGAAATGTTAATTTCTCAAAAACAATGGTTAAAAAAAGTGAAAAAGAAAAAGAAACATATGCCAGACAGTTCGAGCAAAGACTGCAGCCAATGATCGACGAGGTTGAAAAGCTCAAAACTGAGCTTGACTACTTCAAAAACCTGCATACAGTCAATAAGAAACGGATCGAGGATCTAACAAAAGAAAACAATGAACTTTTGCAGAATAATAAGCTGCTGGGTTCGGTCTTGGATGACAGGACAAACATCGCAGACAGGTTGGACTCGATAAAAGATGACCACGAAGCTCTGGTAAAGTTCCGCGCAGAGACGGAGAAAACTCTGGCTGAGCTTAAAGAAAAACACGAGGACGAAGTCCAAGTCCTGCAAGGACTGCTGGAAACAGAGAAAGAAAAGGTGGCACGTCAGCAATTTCACAACAGCCAAGTTGTTGAATTATTATTGAAACGCCACAAAGAGGAAAAAAATAAGATGCAGCAGTTTTACCAGGAAAATACTAAAAAACTGGAAAACAAAGCAAATGCTACAGACAGGAAGTTAGAAGAGGTGATCAACATGTATGACTCCAAAATAGAAAAGCTGCAGACGGCAGTAAAAAATAGTAGAGGTGTGACCGTCAATGCGGTTAAGGAACGCGAGGAAGAACGTCAATCCTCGCAGTGTTGGATTGACGGTGTTTTGTTGCATAATACAAAATTACAAGACGAAAATGAAATTATGGTTAAAAACATGAAAGAATTAACAGAGGAGACAGATCAAATGGGCAAAGTGATAGACGACCAAAAGGCCCAGAATATGGCGATCAAGCAGAAATGCCAGAGTAATATTAGAGCTCTGGCCTTGGAAAAGAAAATGAAGGCTATGCTTGAAGACGAAGTTGATTCTTTGAAAAAGAAAATTGAAGACATCAAAAAGGCCCTAAGCACAGAGCAGGAAAACCACAGAAAGACAGCAGTGGACCGGCACAAAGTAAAAGCGGCACACAATCAGGCACTGGCTGAAAAGGTGGCGCTGGAAGAGAAACTGCGCTCCACAAAAAAGCAACGGGAAAGATTTATATCCAAAGTGAATTGGCTGGAGAAGAAAGAGCGCTACTTCCAAGAGGAATTGTGCCAGTGCGTTTTGTCCTTTGAAAACGCATTTCCACATGCCTTGAGAGGAAAAGAAAAGGTGGAATTTAGGGATATGTTCCACAACTTAAAAAAGAAATACGTAGACGGAGTGGAAGGCACCCTCTTTGTTGGAACAACGGAGTTTCTTGAAAAACAGCTGAACTGTCTACGTATCAGATGCAAGGATCTAGATGCAGCTTTACTAGATAAAACACGGGAGCTGGAATCATTTAAAAAGCAGTACAATGACATGGTAAAGTCTTCCGAGTACGCTTTATTCCGACAAAGAGAGGAGCTCATTGGACCAGTGAACCAGATTATCCAAAAGGCTGCCAATGAAGAAAAAGAGATAGGTCATCTAAAATCTAGAGTGAAAGACGCTCAACTCCAGCTTAAATTAGAAAAACAGAAAGGACAAAAGCTGGCATCGTTGGACCATAGAAGCATGATGGGGAGATGTTCTGAGGAGACTCCGTCTCAGATTAATCCTCGTCCACTTCCAGGGAAAACTACATTTATTCAGGTACGTCCAAGACACCCTGGCAGAAGTGCAGGTATGGCTTCCCCAGTGAATCCTCCTGTAGAGTCTCCATCAACACCACCTTTCCTCAATTCTGATGATGGATTACCACCAGTTGATTGTTAAAAATTAACTGCTAAAATAGGCCATTAGAAGTATACTTCATCTTGTCTCCCTATATCATGGGTGGGCATTCTCAGTCCACGAGGGCCGGTGTCCCTGCAGGTTTTAGATCTCACCTTGGCTCAACACACCTGAATCACATGATTAGTTCGTTACCAGGCCTCTGGAGAACTTCAGGACATGTTGAGGAGCTAATTTAGCCGTTTAAATCAGCTGTGTTGGTTCGAGGACACATCTAAAACCTGCAGGGACACCGGCCCTCGTGGACTGAGATTGCCCACCCACCCCCAACCGGTCGCAGCAGATGGCCGCCCCTTCTTGAGCCTGGTTCTGCCGGAGGTTTCTTCCTAAAGGGAGTTTTTCCTCCCCACTGTCGCCCAGTGCTTGCTCAAAGGGGATCATTGGATTGTTGGGGTTTTCTGGCTTTTACTGTAGTGTTTTCACCTTACAGTATAAAGCAGCTTGAGGAGACTGTTGTTTTGCCATGATGCAATATAGCAGGGCTGCCCAATCCCAGTCCTCGAGAGCTACTATCCTGCAGCTTTTAGATGCATCCCTACTCCAACACAGCTGAATCAAATGAATGGCTTGTTATCAGGCCTTTGCCAAACACGATGGCATGCTGAAGAGGTAATCAAACCATTTGATTCAGCTGTGTTGGAGTAGGGATGCATCTAAAAGCTGCAGGACGGTAGCTCTCGAGGACCGGGATTGGGCACCCCTGCAATATAGTATTAAATATGACTACATTTTAAAAACATCTATTATAGCATCAAAGTAAAACAAAAAAACTAAATGAAATGAATCAAAATGTCTAATCTGGCAAAACAAGAAAAGAAAAAAGGTTTCACCTTTAAATAAAAATCCAAATCACAAACACATTCTGATTTTTGTTGTGTGTGTTGTCACGTATAAAATCTTTGCACTCTGTCTCGGTGTCTGCCCGGCCGGCTCCGCAAGGCTACATATGTTTATTGTGTTGCTGCTTTCTTCCACTCGTCATTCTGCCTGGGCGGAGCTCAGGCCCACGCACCTGTCTGCAATTACGCTGCAACGTGTCCTGTCTGTATGGAGACTGAGAGCTGCCAGAGTAATAATGTAGATACAGGCCTCTTTCTCCTTCTGCTGCTGTTCATGCTTTTATTCCATTGATGTTGCTATCATTTGTAAATATATTTATTTGCTCTTATTTTATCAATTTACTGTCGTTCATGTATTTAATCTTCTTTGTATTTAAATATGATTTTTTTTTAAGTAATGCCGCGAGATGGACAGTTAAATAAAGGTTTCATTGAATTAAAAAAAAGATTT
This sequence comes from Copadichromis virginalis, assembly GCF_057382275.1. Lineage (NCBI taxonomy): Eukaryota > Metazoa > Chordata > Actinopteri > Cichliformes > Cichlidae > Copadichromis > Copadichromis virginalis. Next base: position 35,142,984 of record NC_140639.1, on the reverse strand, counting down.
AAAGATGACTGGTGGCGGAAGCAGAGCACAGACTGTCTGTGAGAATCTATCGCCATCGTGTGGTGCAGAGATATATTGCCATTGAATTTAGACAACGAAAGCTTGGCTCACAGAGCAGCTGCAACACGAACAAAAAACATTAAATAGCAACATGATATATTATATTATATTATATTATATTATATTATATTATATTATATTATATTTATAGCTGTCGAAATTAGCGCGTTAATTGCGATAATTAAATTTTGGAATTAATTACGTTAGAATATTTAACTATTTAGCGCAACAGCAGATAAGTCGCTCCCATAATTCCACTTGATTTGTTTACCGCGCCACTGAAAATGGAGAAGCAGGAAGCGGATGGCCTTCTGGATGGGGAATTTAAATACAAGAAGAACATAGATGGGACAATAAACAAACGCGTTGTAATTTGCACTCACTGTAGTAAAGAGTTTCAATTTCACCGTTCAAATTCGACCTTAAAATACCACCTTAATGCCAAACACGCGTTTGTCGGGGCAGCAGCTTCACCCGGCCTGCGTCAGACCACTCTTAGTGAACGCAGGCCACTCGGTAAGTCTTCTTTGGACAAACTGACCGACAATATAGCCAAATGGATAGCAAAGGACTGCAGACCGCTAAGCATTGTGGAGGACAAGGGCTTTGCGGATGTTTTAAAGGTTGCATCTCAGGACGCGTCCTACAAGCCCCCAGCGAGAAGCACAATAACAATTCGAATCCACGAACTGTATGAAACGGAGAAAAAGAAAAAAGAAGAGGCTTTAGTTCACACAGAATGCGTGGCTCTGACAGGAGACCACTGGACATCATTGAGTAATGACAATTACCTGGGAGTTACTGCGCATTTAATCACTGAAGCCTGGGGTCTGACATCCTTTGCGCTGACTATAATGAAAACGGAAGAGCGGCACTTTGCGGAGGCTTGTGCAGAGCAGTTCCAGACTGTTGCTCGCAGGTGGAGAATTGAGGAGAAGGTGACAACAGTAGGCACGGACAGTGCGCGCAATATGATCGCCGCGGCTCGCATCATGCCATTCAATCACATGCCGTGTACCGCGCACATTCTACAGAGATGCATCACAGTGAGTCTCGCAGACAGTGGCTTTGTCACTGCGCTGGCCAAATGCCGCAAAATTGTTGGCCATTTTAAGCACAGCCCAGCAAACACAGCAGAGCTGAACGCAGAGCAGGTGTCACTGGGGCGCAAGCAGGAGCCGTTGGCCCAGGACGTGCCTACGCGCTGGAACTCCACGCTGGAGATGGTGAAGCGCTTGATCCGCAACCAAACTGCAGTAACCGCGACTCTGGATAAACAAAAGCATAAACTTGTCCTCCTGACGCCTCCAGAGTGGGACAAACTCCAGAGACTGGAGACACTTCTAGAGCCCTGCAGGTGAGCCTGTCATTGTGACCATAATTGTAGGTTTAGATTAAATGTATCAAACATACATCTTAAATCAGTTTTGTTATTATGAAAATGTCTTATTTAAAAAATAAATGAAATCAAATATTTTATTAATATTACCTAGTATTAAAAAGCTTTTTTTAATTTGCTGTCTTATCTGTGTGTGTGTGTGTGTAAATGGCCTGCATTTGTATAGCGCTTTTCTAGTCCATAGGACCCCAAAGCGCTTTACACTACATTCAGTCATTCACGCACACATTCACACACTGGCGATGGCAAGCTACATTGTAGCCACAGCTGCCCTGGGGCGCACTGACAGAGGCGAGGCTGCCGGACACAGGCGCCACCGGGCCCTCTGACCACCACCAGTAGGCAAACACGGGGTTAGTATCTTGCCCAAGGATATTTGGCATGCAGCCAGGAGGCAGCCTGGGATCGAACCACCGACCTTCTGATTAGTGGCTGACCTGCTCTGCCACCTGAGCTACAGCCACCCCATGTGTGTATGTGTGTATTCCACTGCAGATATGTGACTGAACTGCTGGGAGGAGAGGCCTACGTCTCCTGCTCTGTAGTTCTACCAGCCTTCTGCCACCTGCGCCGTGTCATGGAAGTAACTGATGAGGACCCTGCATATGTGGTGAGGTTTAAAGAGAAGTTTAAGGAAGACCTTGCTTCCCGCCAGGAACATACCAACTATGCATGGCTCCAGATCGCAACTGCACTGGACCCACGTTTTAAAGACCTACGCAGTGTGCCCAAGACTGACAGAGAAGCAGTGTGGACCACACTGGCAGGCATGCTGCATGAAGACTCTCCTAGAAGATCACACACTGCAGAAGAAGGTCCAGCCAAGAAGAGGCTGAGCCTGCTGCAGATGGACTCTGACTCTGAGTCAGAGGAGGAGGTACAGCAGGACAGAGCCATACAGCGCTACAGAGCAGAGCCCTGCACTGCCTTAGAGGACTGTCCCTTACAGTGGTGGGCAGCTCATGCAGGAGCCCACAGCCAGCTGGCCCGCCTTGCTCGCAGATACCTGGCCACTCCTGCCTCCACATTTTGCTTGTTGAATTAGGCCTATGTTCTGTGAACTTGAAGATGTATATGGATAAAACAATGTGCTAGATTTAAACGGGTGGAAAACATTCAGTAAAAATCCCTCACAATTATTTGAAGCCCTGTTCTGCTTGTACTGCTTGTACTCACAATTAATAATAAATAAAACAAACAAGTGTGTTAAAAACCACTATCTGTCCCGATTTTTACACATATATACACACATATACACATATATTTCGAGTTGCGATTAATAAATTTTTAGGCTGTGATTAATTCGCTTCCAGCACAACACCCAGCCTACGTCAGACCACGCTGAGTGAACGCAGGCCACTCAGCGTGGTCTTAGCATTAAATAACACTAACAAGTGTGTAAAAATCCGCTATCTGTCCGTATGTTTGCACACATTTTGGTCATATTTCGAGTTGTGATTAATCATGATTAATTAATTTTTAGGCTGTGATTAATCTGATTAAAAATTTTAATCATTTGACAGCCCTAATTATATTATATTATATTATATTATATTATATTATAGTGCAAACAGTGCAGGCTTCAGCTCTGGGGAACAAGCTGTTCCTCAGTTTGGGTGGATTCCGTCACTCACAGCGTTGTTAGCCCTCTTGTGCGCGCAGACTGCAACCCCCCCACTGTGCTTTGCCCTGATATCTGCAGTGTGAGGTTGGATCGCTCATTCTCATCCTCACACTGATGCCACTTATTTCGGTCTTTGTTTGACATAAAAGGGCATATTTGTCACTTTATTGCAACTATATTTGCACTCTTGAGCTCCTTCATTCACTGACTGATCATAAAGTTATTACTTGCGTTATGTATTCATCCGTTTGAACATAATTAATGAAGCCACATGTAATCACTAAAATTTGTATTTTGGGTACAATAAGAGAGTTTCAGATGGAATGCTGTTTTGTTTTGTTTAAATTTCACCAACTTGCTGATGCCCACGGTTGTGAGTGCGGCTTCTTGCTGTACATGGGTGGATGGTTGTAAATCACATCACAGATGCCAAAAACCTCTCAAACCAAGCCCCCTTGCCGGTGATGCTGTGCGCAACCTCGTGACGGAGTCAAGCATATTCAAAACACCCCCTCACCTCCCGTGTCAAACTCAAATGTCAGCCTATTTCATGTGTCACTTTTGGAGCAGTTGCCATCCCGACGAGCCATGGAGAAGTTCGTGTTTGTGTTATTTTACTTATTTGGTGTTCTGGTGTGTTTGGGCACCGGTCAGCACCATCGTGTTGAGCACGTGTTGGACCGTGGACACACCGGATTCAGTGGGAGAATAACGGTCAGGTGTACAGTTTACTGAGCACTGGGACTCAGTATCGTTTACCAGCACAGACACAGAGACGCGCTCAGCTTCTATTGAGAGCAAACAACCAAGTGAACCCTCCGGCTGCGTCCAGTAGACGAGACACACCGTCTGGGCCGGGAGCTTTCCGAGCATTCAGACTCTTAAACTGCTTCCTCGCATCTGCTTCATGAATATGAAGGGTTGTGGTGGGAGGAGGTGGTGTGAAATCCTCTTTTGTGTGGGGTGAGGAGGGGGGTGTTGTAAAAGTCCCCAAGAGCAATGATGAGAGAGTCCGGGAATGTCCGCTCCATGTGCAGTATCTGCTCCGCGAGTGCGCACTGAGCTGCCTGCGCATCCGCATCTGGCGGGATGTAAACAGCGGCCAAGATGAATGAAGCAAACTCCAGCGGAGAATAAAACGGTTTGCAGTGAATAAAAAGGTATTCCAGAGAGGAAGAGCAGTGCTGAGCAATCACTGTTACATCTGTGCACCAGCCACTATTAATGTAGAAGCAGACACGTCCACCTGTGGTCTTACCAGAGAGAGAGGCCTGCCGGTCCGCGCGCAGCAGATGAAAGCCCTCCAGCTTGAGCGCGCTGTCCGGGATGTCCTCACAGAGCCACGACTCCGTAAAACACAAGACACAGGAGGAGGCAACGTCTCTGTTCATGCTTCTCATCAGGGCCAGCTCGTCCATCTCATTCCTGAGTGAGCGTACGTTGGAAAGGAAGATCCCAGGAAGAGCAGTTCGCAGTCCGCGTCTCCTCAGACGCACGAGTGCGCCGGCTCGCTTTCCTCGCTTTCGGCGTCTCACTTTCCTGATCAGAGTCTGCAGTAAATCTGCCGCAGATGCGACAAATATTGGAAGTAAATCCACAGGTGTTGTAGTCCTGTAGTTAAGAAGCTCTTCTCTAGTGTAAGAATATCCAGAGGAGTGCCCAGACACAGAAGTTATGCACAAAAACAAAACAGAAGTAACGCACTGAAGCACCGGGGCATCCGCGGCGGCGCCATCTTGGAACAAGGGACTTGTCTTTGAAAGGTAGAGTGTTAATTACTAAAGCTGAAGGGATATCCCGATGAACATATGCTGCTCTCTCCTTACATCTGGATAAGAAAAGTAGTAAAGATATTGACCGTATGCTCTTTAATTTTATATGGAAAAACCGTACGCACTATATTAGAAAAACTGTTGTGATGAATAAGTACGAATCAGGTGGGCTTAACGTCTTAGACTTTTCTACTTTAAATAACACTTTCAAAATTAATTGGGCCAAACATTTTCTTAAAACCCTACCTCTATCTGGAACTTTATACCATACCACATTTTCTCTCGTTTTGGTGGCTTTACTTTTATTTGAAATTGTAATTACAATGTTGAGAAAGTCCCTGTAAAGCTTTCATCCTTCCATAAGCAGGTCCTCTTAGCGTGGACCCTCATTTATAAACACAACTTCTCACCTCACAAATACCTTATCTGGAACAACAGAGATATTTTATAGAAAAATAAATCACTTTTCCTGGAAACTTGGCTCCAAAATGGGATCCTATTGGTGGCTCAGCTGGTTAGTAAAGAGGGACAACTACTTACTTACAACGACTTTATTGCACTATATAATTTTCCAATCAGTGTTCCAGATATCAAGCGGAAGACAGTCTGGATGGTCCCCCATAAATATTTGATTGTAAATAAGGTGAAAGAAGTCTCTTTTAAAATTCGACATACATGTTATCCAGCCAGTCATTACATGGTCAAATTTAAAAGGGACATAAATACTAATTGTACTTTCTGTGGGGATCATCCAGAAACGGTGACACATCTTTTTTGGTACTGTTCTTTTACACAGAGATTCTGGAAGGAATTTAGCAGCTTTGTTATTGTCCATATTTTAAGGGAGTTTTCTTTACGATGGGAAAATGTTTTATTCTGTTTCTTTAAGTTCCCCAAGAAGTATGAGAAATGTTTTTTATGATAAATTTCTTAATACTTTTAGCTAAATTTTTTATCCATAAATGTAAGTTTACTAACAAAACACCATATTTCTGTCATTATTTTAAGGATGTGCACATGCACATACAATCAATATCAGACTGCACCAACAAAAAGGCTCTCACAACAATATATGTATGTGAATTTTTGCGTGTATTCTTATAATTGTTACCTTTTTCTTTCACCCTTGGCTTTTTGTGTTCATGTTCTGTTGTATACTTCATCTGTTCGTATGTTGTATACTCATTGTTTGTTAAATAAAGTTTTAAAAAAAAGACACGCTTTGTTTAGACCCCCAAAATCCTTTCCACGCCCACCCCCGTGACATCACGCTCCAAAGCCCTGTTACGTCACAGAACGTGGTGATGTCATAGTGACAGTCCTTTCATCCTTTGATGTTCAAGTCTATAAATAGAGGACAGCTGTCAAAGGGAATTCATTAAGCTATCGTTTTGTTGGAGTGATACAGCACATAAAAAAGCAGAAATGAGTTCGAAAGCTAACAAAGACAGAAATGTTAATTTCTCAAAAACAATGGTTAAAAAAAGTGAAAAAGAAAAAGAAACATATGCCAGACAGTTCGAGCAAAGACTGCAGCCAATGATCGACAAGGTTGAAAAGCTCAAAACTGAGCTTGACTACTTCAAAAACCTGCATACAGTCAATAAGAAACGGATCGAGGATCTAACAAAAGAAAACAATGAACTTTTGCAGAATAATAAGCTGCTGGGTTCGGTCTTGGATGACAGGACAAACATCGCAGACAGGTTGGACTCGATAAAAGATGACCACGAAGCTCTGGTAAAGTTCCGCGCAGAGACGGAGAAAACTCTGGCTGAGCTTAAAGAAAAACACGAGGACGAAGTCCAAGTCCTGCAAGGACTGCTGGAAACAGAGAAAGAAAAGGTGGCACGTCAGCAATTTCACAACAGCCAAGTTGTTGAATTATTATTGAAACGCCACAAAGAGGAAAAAAATAAGATGCAGCAGTTTTACCAGGAAAATACTAAAAAACTGGAAAACAAAGCAAATGCTACAGACAGGAAGTTAGAAGAGGTGATCAACATGTATGACTCCAAAATAGAAAAGCTGCAGACGGCAGTAAAAAATAGTAGAGGTGTGACCGTCAATGCGGTTAAGGAACGCGAGGAAGAACGTCAATCCTCGCAGTGTTGGATTGACGGTGTTTTGTTGCATAATACAAAATTACAAGACGAAAATGAAATTATGGTTAAAAACATGAAAGAATTAACAGAGGAGACAGATCAAATGGGCAAAGTGATAGACGACCAAAAGGCCCAGAATATGGCGATCAAGCAGAAATGCCAGAGTAATATTAGAGCTCTGGCCTTGGAAAAGAAAATGAAGGCTATGCTTGAAGACGAAGTTGATTCTTTGAAAAAGAAAATTGAAGACATCAAAAAGGCCCTAAGCACAGAGCAGGAAAACCACAGAAAGACAGCAGTGGACCGGCACAAAGTAAAAGCGGCACACAATCAGGCACTGGCTGAAAAGGTGGCGCTGGAAGAGAAACTGCGCTCCACAAAAAAGCAACGGGAAAGATTTATATCCAAAGTGAATTGGCTGGAGAAGAAAGAGCGCTACTTCCAAGAGGAATTGTGCCAGTGCGTTTTGTCCTTTGAAAACGCATTTCCACATGCCTTGAGAGGAAAAGAAAAGGTGGAATTTAGGGATATGTTCCACAACTTAAAAAAGAAATACGTAGACGGAGTGGAAGGCACCCTCTTTGTTGGAACAACGGAGTTTCTTGAAAAACAGCTGAACTGTCTACGTATCAGATGCAAGGATCTAGATGCAGCTTTACTAGATAAAACACGGGAGCTGGAATCATTTAAAAAGCAGTACAATGACATGGTAAAGTCTTCCGAGTACGCTTTATTCCGACAAAGAGAGGAGCTCATTGGACCAGTGAACCAGATTATCCAAAAGGCTGCCAATGAAGAAAAAGAGATAGGTCATCTAAAATCTAGAGTGAAAGACGCTCAACTCCAGCTTAAATTAGAAAAACAGAAAGGACAAAAGCTGGCATCGTTGGACCATAGAAGCATGATGGGGAGATGTTCTGAGGAGACTCCGTCTCAGATTAATCCTCGTCCACTTCCAGGGAAAACTACATTTATTCAGGTACGTCCAAGACACCCTGGCAGAAGTGCAGGTATGGCTTCCCCAGTGAATCCTCCTGTAGAGTCTCCATCAACACCACCTTTCCTCAATTCTGATGATGGATTACCACCAGTTGATTGTTAAAAATTAACTGCTAAAATAGGCCATTAGAAGTATACTTCATCTTGTCTCCCTATATCATGGGTGGGCATTCTCAGTCCACGAGGGCCGGTGTCCCTGCAGGTTTTAGATCTCACCTTGGCTCAACACACCTGAATCACATGATTAGTTCGTTACCAGGCCTCTGGAGAACTTCAGGACATGTTGAGGAGCTAATTTAGCCGTTTAAATCAGCTGTGTTGGTTCGAGGACACATCTAAAACCTGCAGGGACACCGGCCCTCGTGGACTGAGATTGCCCACCCACCCCCAACCGGTCGCAGCAGATGGCCGCCCCTTCTTGAGCCTGGTTCTGCCGGAGGTTTCTTCCTAAAGGGAGTTTTTCCTCCCCACTGTCGCCCAGTGCTTGCTCAAAGGGGATCATTGGATTGTTGGGGTTTTCTGGCTTTTACTGTAGTGTTTTCACCTTACAGTATAAAGCAGCTTGAGGAGACTGTTGTTTTGCCATGATGCAATATAGCAGGGCTGCCCAATCCCAGTCCTCGAGAGCTACTATCCTGCAGCTTTTAGATGCATCCCTACTCCAACACAGCTGAATCAAATGAATGGCTTGTTATCAGGCCTTTGCCAAACACGATGGCATGCTGAAGAGGTAATCAAACCATTTGATTCAGCTGTGTTGGAGTAGGGATGCATCTAAAAGCTGCAGGACGGTAGCTCTCGAGGACCGGGATTGGGCACCCCTGCAATATAGTATTAAATATGACTACATTTTAAAAACATCTATTATAGCATCAAAGTAAAACAAAAAAACTAAATGAAATGAATCAAAATGTCTAATCTGGCAAAACAAGAAAAGAAAAAAGGTTTCACCTTTAAATAAAAATCCAAATCACAAACACATTCTGATTTTTGTTGTGTGTGTTTTTTTGTGTGTGTTGTCACGTATAAAATCTTTGCACTCTGTCTCGGTGTCTGCCCGGCCGGCTCCGCAAGGCTACATATGTTTATTGTGTTGCTGCTTTCTTCCACTCGTCATTCTGCCTGGGCGGAGCTCAGGCCCACGCACCTGTCTGCAATTACGCTGCAACGTGTCCTGTCTGTATGGAGACTGAGAGCTGCCAGAGTAATAATGTAGATACAGGCCTCTTTCTCCTTCTGCTGCTGTTCATGCTTTTATTCCATTGATGTTGCTATCATTTGTAAATATATTTATTTGCTCTTATTTTATCAATTTACTGTCGTTCATGTATTTAATCTTCTTTGTATTTAAATATGATTTTTTTTTAAGTAATGCCGCGAGATGGACAGTTAAATAAAGGTTTCATTGAATTAAAAAAAAGATTTAAAGATGACTGGTGGCGGAAGCAGAGCACAGACTGTCTGTGAGAATCTATCGCCATCGTGTGGTGCAGAGATATATTGCCATTGAATTTAGACAACGAAAGCTTGGCTCACAGAGCAGCTGCAACACGAACAAAAAACATTAAATAGCAACATGATATATTATATTATATTATATTATATTATATTATATTATATTATATTATATTATATTTATAGCTGTCGAAATTAGCGCGTTAATTGCGATAATTAAATTTTGGAATTAATTACGTTAGAATATTTAACTATTTAGCGCAACAGCAGATAAGTCGCTCCCATAATTCCACTTGATTTGTTTACCGCGCCACTGAAAATGGAGAAGCAGGAAGCGGATGGCCTTCTGGATGGGGAATTTAAATACAAGAAGAACATAGATGGGACAATAAACAAACGCGTTGTAATTTGCACTCACTGTAGTAAAGAGTTTCAATTTCACCGTTCAAATTCGACCTTAAAATACCACCTTAATGCCAAACACGCGTTTGTCGGGGCAGCAGCTTCACCCGGCCTGCGTCAGACCACTCTTAGTGAACGCAGGCCACTCGGTAAGTCTTCTTTGGACAAACTGACCGACAATATAGCCAAATGGATAGCAAAGGACTGCAGACCGCTAAGCATTGTGGAGGACAAGGGCTTTGCGGATGTTTTAAAGGTTGCATCTCAGGACGCGTCCTACAAGCCCCCAGCGAGAAGCACAATAACAATTCGAATCCACGAACTGTATGAAACGGAGAAAAAGAAAAAAGAAGAGGCTTTAGTTCACACAGAATGCGTGGCTCTGACAGGAGACCACTGGACATCATTGAGTAATGACAATTACCTGGGAGTTACTGCGCATTTAATCACTGAAGCCTGGGGTCTGACATCCTTTGCGCTGACTATAATGAAAACGGAAGAGCGGCACTTTGCGGAGGCTTGTGCAGAGCAGTTCCAGACTGTTGCTCGCAGGTGGAGAATTGAGGAGAAGGTGACAACAGTAGGCACGGACAGTGCGCGCAATATGATCGCCGCGGCTCGCATCATGCCATTCAATCACATGCCGTGTACCGCGCACATTCTACAGAGATGCATCACAGTGAGTCTCGCAGACAGTGGCTTTGTCACTGCGCTGGCCAAATGCCGCAAAATTGTTGGCCATTTTAAGCACAGCCCAGCAAACACAGCAGAGCTGAACGCAGAGCAGGTGTCACTGGGGCGCAAGCAGGAGCCGTTGGCCCAGGACGTGCCTACGCGCTGGAACTCCACGCTGGAGATGGTGAAGCGCTTGATCCGCAACCAAACTGCAGTAACCGCGACTCTGGATAAACAAAAGCATAAACTTGTCCTCCTGACGCCTCCAGAGTGGGACAAACTCCAGAGACTGGAGACACTTCTAGAGCCCTGCAGGTGAGCCTGTCATTGTGACCATAATTGTAGGTTTAGATTAAATGTATCAAACATACATCTTAAATCAGTTTTGTTATTATGAAAATGTCTTATTTAAAAAATAAATGAAATCAAATATTTTATTAATATTACCTAGTATTAAAAAGCTTTTTTTAATTTGCTGTCTTATCTGTGTGTGTGTGTGTGTAAATGGCCTGCATTTGTATAGCGCTTTTCTAGTCCATAGGACCCCAAAGCGCTTTACACTACATTCAGTCATTCACGCACACATTCACACACTGGCGATGGCAAGCTACATTGTAGCCACAGCTGCCCTGGGGCGCACTGACAGAGGCGAGGCTGCCGGACACAGGCGCCACCGGGCCCTCTGACCACCACCAGTAGGCAAACACGGGGTTAGTATCTTGCCCAAGGATATTTGGCATGCAGCCAGGAGGCAGCCTGGGATCGAACCACCGACCTTCTGATTAGTGGCTGACCTGCTCTGCCACCTGAGCTACAGCCACCCCATGTGTGTATGTGTGTATTCCACTGCAGATATGTGACTGAACTGCTGGGAGGAGAGGCCTACGTCTCCTGCTCTGTAGTTCTACCAGCCTTCTGCCACCTGCGCCGTGTCATGGAAGTAACTGATGAGGACCCTGCATATGTGGTGAGGTTTAAAGAGAAGTTTAAGGAAGACCTTGCTTCCCGCCAGGAACATACCAACTATGCATGGCTCCAGATCGCAACTGCACTGGACCCACGTTTTAAAGACCTACGCAGTGTGCCCAAGACTGACAGAGAAGCAGTGTGGACCACACTGGCAGGCATGCTGCATGAAGACTCTCCTAGAAGATCACACACTGCAGAAGAAGGTCCAGCCAAGAAGAGGCTGAGCCTGCTGCAGATGGACTCTGACTCTGAGTCAGAGGAGGAGGTACAGCAGGACAGAGCCATACAGCGCTACAGAGCAGAGCCCTGCACTGCCTTAGAGGACTGTCCCTTACAGTGGTGGGCAGCTCATGCAGGAGCCCACAGCCAGCTGGCCCGCCTTGCTCGCAGATACCTGGCCACTCCTGCCTCCACATTTTGCCTGTTGAATTAGGCCTATGTTCTGTGAACTTGAAGATGTATATGGATAAAACAATGTGCTAGATTTAAACGGGTGGAAAACATTCAGTAAAAATCCCTCACAATTATTTGAAGCCCTGTTCTGCTTGTACTGCTTGTACTCACAATTAATAATAAATAAAACAAACAAGTGTGTTAAAAACCACTATCTGTCCCGATTTTTACACATATATACACACATATACACATATATTTCGAGTTGCGATTAATAAATTTTTAGGCTGTGATTAATTCGCTTCCAGCACAACACCCAGCCTACGTCAGACCACGCTGAGTGAACGCAGGCCACATGTAATCACTAAAATTTGTATTTTGGGTACAATAAGAGAGTTTCAGATGGAATGCTGTTTTGTTTTGTTTAAATTTCACCAACTTGCTGATGCCCACGGTTGTGAGTGCGGCTTCTTGCTGTACATGGGTGGATGGTTGTAAATCACATCACAGATGCCAAAAACCTCTCAAACCAAGCCCCCTTGCCGGTGATGCTGTGCGCAACCTCGTGACGGAGTCAAGCATATTCAAAACACCCCCTCACCTCCCGTGTCAAACTCAAATGTCAGCCTATTTCATGTGTCACTTTTGGAGCAGTTGCCATCCCGACGAGCCATGGAGAAGTTCGTGTTTGTGTTATTTTACTTATTTGGTGTTCTGGTGTGTTTGGGCACCGGTCAGCACCATCGTGTTGAGCACGTGTTGGACCGTGGACACACCGGATTCAGTGGGAGAATAACGGTCAGGTGTACAGTTTACTGAGCACTGGGACTCAGTATCGTTTACCAGCACAGACACAGAGACGCGCTCAGCTTCTATTGAGAGCAAACAACCAAGTGAACCCTCCGGCTGCGTCCAGTAGACGAGACACACCGTCTGGGCCGGGAGCTTTCCGAGCATTCAGACTCTTAAACTGCTTCCTCGCATCTGCTTCATGAATATGAAGGGTTGTGGTGGGAGGAGGTGGTGTGAAATCCTCTTTTGTGTGGGGTGAGGAGGGGGGTGTTGTAAAAGTCCCCAAGAGCAATGATGAGAGAGTCCGGGAATGTCCGCTCCATGTGCAGTATCTGCTCCGCGAGTGCGCACTGAGCTGCCTGCGCATCCGCATCTGGCGGGATGTAAACAGCGGCCAAGATGAATGAAGCAAACTCCAGCGGAGAATAAAACGGTTTGCAGTGAATAAAAAGGTATTCCAGAGAGGAAGAGCAGTGCTGAGCAATCACTGTTACATCTGTGCACCAGCCACTATTAATGTAGAAGCAGACACGTCCACCTGTGGTCTTACCAGAGAGAGAGGCCTGCCGGTCCGCGCGCAGCAGATGAAAGCCCTCCAGCTTGAGCGCGCTGTCCGGGATGTCCTCACAGAGCCACGACTCCGTAAAACACAAGACACAGGAGGAGGCAACGTCTCTGTTCATGCTTCTCATCAGGGCCAGCTCGTCCATCTCATTCCTGAGTGAGCGTACGTTGGAAAGGAAGATCCCAGGAAGAGCAGTTCGCAGTCCGCGTCTCCTCAGACGCACGAGTGCGCCGGCTCGCTTTCCTCGCTTTCGGCGTCTCACTTTCCTGATCAGAGTCTGCAGTAAATCTGCCGCAGATGCGACAAATATTGGAAGTAAATCCACAGGTGTTGTAGTCCTGTAGTTAAGAAGCTCTTCTCTAGTGTAAGAATATCCAGAGGAGTGCCCAGACACAGAAGTTATGCACAAAAACAAAACAGAAGTAACGCACTGAAGCACCGGGGCATCCGCGGCGGCGCCATCTTGGAACAAGGGACTTGTCTTTGAAAGGTAGAGTGTTAATTACTAAAGCTGAAGGGATATCCCGATGAACATATGCTGCTCTCTCCTTACATCTGGATAAGAAAAGTAGTAAAGATATTGACCGTATGCTCTTTAATTTTATATGGAAAAACCGTACGCACTATATTAGAAAAACTGTTGTGATGAATAAGTACGAATCAGGTGGGCTTAACGTCTTAGACTTTTCTACTTTAAATAACACTTTCAAAATTAATTGGGCCAAACATTTTCTTAAAACCCTACCTCTATCTGGAACTTTATACCATACCACATTTTCTCTCGTTTTGGTGGCTTTACTTTTATTTGAAATTGTAATTACAATGTTGAGAAAGTCCCTGTAAAGCTTTCATCCTTCCATAAGCAGGTCCTCTTAGCGTGGACCCTCATTTATAAACACAACTTCTCACCTCACAAATACCTTATCTGGAACAACAGAGATATTTTATAGAAAAATAAATCACTTTTCCTGGAAACTTGGCTCCAAAATGGGATCCTATTGGTGGCTCAGCTGGTTAGTAAAGAGGGACAACTACTTACTTACAACGACTTTATTGCACTATATAATTTTCCAATCAGTGTTCCAGATATCAAGCGGAAGACAGTCTGGATGGTCCCCCATAAATATTTGATTGTAAATAAGGTGAAAGAAGTCTCTTTTAAAATTCGACATACATGTTATCCAGCCAGTCATTACATGGTCAAATTTAAAAGGGACATAAATACTAATTGTACTTTCTGTGGGGATCATCCAGAAACGGTGACACATCTTTTTTGGTACTGTTCTTTTACACAGAGATTCTGGAAGGAATTTAGCAGCTTTGTTATTGTCCATATTTTAAGGGAGTTTTCTTTACGATGGGAAAATGTTTTATTCTGTTTCTTTAAGTTCCCCAAGAAGTATGAGAAATGTTTTTTATGATAAATTTCTTAATACTTTTAGCTAAATTTTTTATCCATAAATGTAAGTTTACTAACAAAACACCATATTTCTGTCATTATTTTAAGGATGTGCACATGCACATACAATCAATATCAGACTGCACCAACAAAAAGGCTCTCACAACAATATATGTATGTGAATTTTTGCGTGTATTCTTATAATTGTTACCTTTTTCTTTCACCCTTGGCTTTTTGTGTTCATGTTCTGTTGTATACTTCATCTGTTCGTATGTTGTATACTCATTGTTTGTTAAATAAAGTTTTAAAAAAAAGACACGCTTTGTTTAGACCCCCAAAATCCTTTCCACGCCCACCCCCGTGACATCACGCTCCAAAGCCCTGTTACGTCACAGAACGTGGTGATGTCATAGTGACAGTCCTTTCATCCTTTGATGTTCAAGTCTATAAATAGAGGACAGCTGTCAAAGGGAATTCATTAAGCTATCGTTTTGTTGGAGTGATACAGCACATAAAAAAGCAGAAATGAGTTCGAAAGCTAACAAAGACAGAAATGTTAATTTCTCAAAAACAATGGTTAAAAAAAGTGAAAAAGAAAAAGAAACATATGCCAGACAGTTCGAGCAAAGACTGCAGCCAATGATCGACGAGGTTGAAAAGCTCAAAACTGAGCTTGACTACTTCAAAAACCTGCATACAGTCAATAAGAAACGGATCGAGGATCTAACAAAAGAAAACAATGAACTTTTGCAGAATAATAAGCTGCTGGGTTCGGTCTTGGATGACAGGACAAACATCGCAGACAGGTTGGACTCGATAAAAGATGACCACGAAGCTCTGGTAAAGTTCCGCGCAGAGACGGAGAAAACTCTGGCTGAGCTTAAAGAAAAACACGAGGACGAAGTCCAAGTCCTGCAAGGACTGCTGGAAACAGAGAAAGAAAAGGTGGCACGTCAGCAATTTCACAACAGCCAAGTTGTTGAATTATTATTGAAACGCCACAAAGAGGAAAAAAATAAGATGCAGCAGTTTTACCAGGAAAATACTAAAAAACTGGAAAACAAAGCAAATGCTACAGACAGGAAGTTAGAAGAGGTGATCAACATGTATGACTCCAAAATAGAAAAGCTGCAGACGGCAGTAAAAAATAGTAGAGGTGTGACCGTCAATGCGGTTAAGGAACGCGAGGAAGAACGTCAATCCTCGCAGTGTTGGATTGACGGTGTTTTGTTGCATAATACAAAATTACAAGACGAAAATGAAATTATGGTTAAAAACATGAAAGAATTAACAGAGGAGACAGATCAAATGGGCAAAGTGATAGACGACCAAAAGGCCCAGAATATGGCGATCAAGCAGAAATGCCAGAGTAATATTAGAGCTCTGGCCTTGGAAAAGAAAATGAAGGCTATGCTTGAAGACGAAGTTGATTCTTTGAAAAAGAAAATTGAAGACATCAAAAAGGCCCTAAGCACAGAGCAGGAAAACCACAGAAAGACAGCAGTGGACCGGCACAAAGTAAAAGCGGCACACAATCAGGCACTGGCTGAAAAGGTGGCGCTGGAAGAGAAACTGCGCTCCACAAAAAAGCAACGGGAAAGATTTATATCCAAAGTGAATTGGCTGGAGAAGAAAGAGCGCTACTTCCAAGAGGAATTGTGCCAGTGCGTTTTGTCCTTTGAAAACGCATTTCCACATGCCTTGAGAGGAAAAGAAAAGGTGGAATTTAGGGATATGTTCCACAACTTAAAAAAGAAATACGTAGACGGAGTGGAAGGCACCCTCTTTGTTGGAACAACGGAGTTTCTTGAAAAACAGCTGAACTGTCTACGTATCAGATGCAAGGATCTAGATGCAGCTTTACTAGATAAAACACGGGAGCTGGAATCATTTAAAAAGCAGTACAATGACATGGTAAAGTCTTCCGAGTACGCTTTATTCCGACAAAGAGAGGAGCTCATTGGACCAGTGAACCAGATTATCCAAAAGGCTGCCAATGAAGAAAAAGAGATAGGTCATCTAAAATCTAGAGTGAAAGACGCTCAACTCCAGCTTAAATTAGAAAAACAGAAAGGACAAAAGCTGGCATCGTTGGACCATAGAAGCATGATGGGGAGATGTTCTGAGGAGACTCCGTCTCAGATTAATCCTCGTCCACTTCCAGGGAAAACTACATTTATTCAGGTACGTCCAAGACACCCTGGCAGAAGTGCAGGTATGGCTTCCCCAGTGAATCCTCCTGTAGAGTCTCCATCAACACCACCTTTCCTCAATTCTGATGATGGATTACCACCAGTTGATTGTTAAAAATTAACTGCTAAAATAGGCCATTAGAAGTATACTTCATCTTGTCTCCCTATATCATGGGTGGGCATTCTCAGTCCACGAGGGCCGGTGTCCCTGCAGGTTTTAGATCTCACCTTGGCTCAACACACCTGAATCACATGATTAGTTCGTTACCAGGCCTCTGGAGAACTTCAGGACATGTTGAGGAGCTAATTTAGCCGTTTAAATCAGCTGTGTTGGTTCGAGGACACATCTAAAACCTGCAGGGACACCGGCCCTCGTGGACTGAGATTGCCCACCCACCCCCAACCGGTCGCAGCAGATGGCCGCCCCTTCTTGAGCCTGGTTCTGCCGGAGGTTTCTTCCTAAAGGGAGTTTTTCCTCCCCACTGTCGCCCAGTGCTTGCTCAAAGGGGATCATTGGATTGTTGGGGTTTTCTGGCTTTTACTGTAGTGTTTTCACCTTACAGTATAAAGCAGCTTGAGGAGACTGTTGTTTTGCCATGATGCAATATAGCAGGGCTGCCCAATCCCAGTCCTCGAGAGCTACTATCCTGCAGCTTTTAGATGCATCCCTACTCCAACACAGCTGAATCAAATGAATGGCTTGTTATCAGGCCTTTGCCAAACACGATGGCATGCTGAAGAGGTAATCAAACCATTTGATTCAGCTGTGTTGGAGTAGGGATGCATCTAAAAGCTGCAGGACGGTAGCTCTCGAGGACCGGGATTGGGCACCCCTGCAATATAGTATTAAATATGACTACATTTTAAAAACATCTATTATAGCATCAAAGTAAAACAAAAAAACTAAATGAAATGAATCAAAATGTCTAATCTGGCAAAACAAGAAAAGAAAAAAGGTTTCACCTTTAAATAAAAATCCAAATCACAAACACA
The DNA here is from genome assembly GCF_057382275.1 of Copadichromis virginalis. Classification (NCBI taxonomy): domain Eukaryota; kingdom Metazoa; phylum Chordata; class Actinopteri; order Cichliformes; family Cichlidae; genus Copadichromis; species Copadichromis virginalis. The sequence continues at coordinate 35,125,190 of NC_140639.1, read as the reverse complement.
TTCTGATTTTTGTTGTGTGTGTTTTTTTGTGTGTGTTGTCACGTATAAAATCTTTGCACTCTGTCTCGGTGTCTGCCCGGCCGGCTCCGCAAGGCTACATATGTTTATTGTGTTGCTGCTTTCTTCCACTCGTCATTCTGCCTGGGCGGAGCTCAGGCCCACGCACCTGTCTGCAATTACGCTGCAACGTGTCCTGTCTGTATGGAGACTGAGAGCTGCCAGAGTAATAATGTAGATACAGGCCTCTTTCTCCTTCTGCTGCTGTTCATGCTTTTATTCCATTGATGTTGCTATCATTTGTAAATATATTTATTTGCTCTTATTTTATCAATTTACTGTCGTTCATGTATTTAATCTTCTTTGTATTTAAATATGATTTTTTTTTAAGTAATGCCGCGAGATGGACAGTTAAATAAAGGTTTCATTGAATTAAAAAAAAGATTTAAAGATGACTGGTGGCGGAAGCAGAGCACAGACTGTCTGTGAGAATCTATCGCCATCGTGTGGTGCAGAGATATATTGCCATTGAATTTAGACAACGAAAGCTTGGCTCACAGAGCAGCTGCAACACGAACAAAAAACATTAAATAGCAACATGATATATTATATTATATTATATTATATTATATTATATTATATTATATTATATTATATTTATAGCTGTCGAAATTAGCGCGTTAATTGCGATAATTAAATTTTGGAATTAATTACGTTAGAATATTTAACTATTTAGCGCAACAGCAGATAAGTCGCTCCCATAATTCCACTTGATTTGTTTACCGCGCCACTGAAAATGGAGAAGCAGGAAGCGGATGGCCTTCTGGATGGGGAATTTAAATACAAGAAGAACATAGATGGGACAATAAACAAACGCGTTGTAATTTGCACTCACTGTAGTAAAGAGTTTCAATTTCACCGTTCAAATTCGACCTTAAAATACCACCTTAATGCCAAACACGCGTTTGTCGGGGCAGCAGCTTCACCCGGCCTGCGTCAGACCACTCTTAGTGAACGCAGGCCACTCGGTAAGTCTTCTTTGGACAAACTGACCGACAATATAGCCAAATGGATAGCAAAGGACTGCAGACCGCTAAGCATTGTGGAGGACAAGGGCTTTGCGGATGTTTTAAAGGTTGCATCTCAGGACGCGTCCTACAAGCCCCCAGCGAGAAGCACAATAACAATTCGAATCCACGAACTGTATGAAACGGAGAAAAAGAAAAAAGAAGAGGCTTTAGTTCACACAGAATGCGTGGCTCTGACAGGAGACCACTGGACATCATTGAGTAATGACAATTACCTGGGAGTTACTGCGCATTTAATCACTGAAGCCTGGGGTCTGACATCCTTTGCGCTGACTATAATGAAAACGGAAGAGCGGCACTTTGCGGAGGCTTGTGCAGAGCAGTTCCAGACTGTTGCTCGCAGGTGGAGAATTGAGGAGAAGGTGACAACAGTAGGCACGGACAGTGCGCGCAATATGATCGCCGCGGCTCGCATCATGCCATTCAATCACATGCCGTGTACCGCGCACATTCTACAGAGATGCATCACAGTGAGTCTCGCAGACAGTGGCTTTGTCACTGCGCTGGCCAAATGCCGCAAAATTGTTGGCCATTTTAAGCACAGCCCAGCAAACACAGCAGAGCTGAACGCAGAGCAGGTGTCACTGGGGCGCAAGCAGGAGCCGTTGGCCCAGGACGTGCCTACGCGCTGGAACTCCACGCTGGAGATGGTGAAGCGCTTGATCCGCAACCAAACTGCAGTAACCGCGACTCTGGATAAACAAAAGCATAAACTTGTCCTCCTGACGCCTCCAGAGTGGGACAAACTCCAGAGACTGGAGACACTTCTAGAGCCCTGCAGGTGAGCCTGTCATTGTGACCATAATTGTAGGTTTAGATTAAATGTATCAAACATACATCTTAAATCAGTTTTGTTATTATGAAAATGTCTTATTTAAAAAATAAATGAAATCAAATATTTTATTAATATTACCTAGTATTAAAAAGCTTTTTTTAATTTGCTGTCTTATCTGTGTGTGTGTGTGTGTAAATGGCCTGCATTTGTATAGCGCTTTTCTAGTCCATAGGACCCCAAAGCGCTTTACACTACATTCAGTCATTCACGCACACATTCACACACTGGCGATGGCAAGCTACATTGTAGCCACAGCTGCCCTGGGGCGCACTGACAGAGGCGAGGCTGCCGGACACAGGCGCCACCGGGCCCTCTGACCACCACCAGTAGGCAAACACGGGGTTAGTATCTTGCCCAAGGATATTTGGCATGCAGCCAGGAGGCAGCCTGGGATCGAACCACCGACCTTCTGATTAGTGGCTGACCTGCTCTGCCACCTGAGCTACAGCCACCCCATGTGTGTATGTGTGTATTCCACTGCAGATATGTGACTGAACTGCTGGGAGGAGAGGCCTACGTCTCCTGCTCTGTAGTTCTACCAGCCTTCTGCCACCTGCGCCGTGTCATGGAAGTAACTGATGAGGACCCTGCATATGTGGTGAGGTTTAAAGAGAAGTTTAAGGAAGACCTTGCTTCCCGCCAGGAACATACCAACTATGCATGGCTCCAGATCGCAACTGCACTGGACCCACGTTTTAAAGACCTACGCAGTGTGCCCAAGACTGACAGAGAAGCAGTGTGGACCACACTGGCAGGCATGCTGCATGAAGACTCTCCTAGAAGATCACACACTGCAGAAGAAGGTCCAGCCAAGAAGAGGCTGAGCCTGCTGCAGATGGACTCTGACTCTGAGTCAGAGGAGGAGGTACAGCAGGACAGAGCCATACAGCGCTACAGAGCAGAGCCCTGCACTGCCTTAGAGGACTGTCCCTTACAGTGGTGGGCAGCTCATGCAGGAGCCCACAGCCAGCTGGCCCGCCTTGCTCGCAGATACCTGGCCACTCCTGCCTCCACATTTTGCCTGTTGAATTAGGCCTATGTTCTGTGAACTTGAAGATGTATATGGATAAAACAATGTGCTAGATTTAAACGGGTGGAAAACATTCAGTAAAAATCCCTCACAATTATTTGAAGCCCTGTTCTGCTTGTACTGCTTGTACTCACAATTAATAATAAATAAAACAAACAAGTGTGTTAAAAACCACTATCTGTCCCGATTTTTACACATATATACACACATATACACATATATTTCGAGTTGCGATTAATAAATTTTTAGGCTGTGATTAATTCGCTTCCAGCACAACACCCAGCCTACGTCAGACCACGCTGAGTGAACGCAGGCCACATGTAATCACTAAAATTTGTATTTTGGGTACAATAAGAGAGTTTCAGATGGAATGCTGTTTTGTTTTGTTTAAATTTCACCAACTTGCTGATGCCCACGGTTGTGAGTGCGGCTTCTTGCTGTACATGGGTGGATGGTTGTAAATCACATCACAGATGCCAAAAACCTCTCAAACCAAGCCCCCTTGCCGGTGATGCTGTGCGCAACCTCGTGACGGAGTCAAGCATATTCAAAACACCCCCTCACCTCCCGTGTCAAACTCAAATGTCAGCCTATTTCATGTGTCACTTTTGGAGCAGTTGCCATCCCGACGAGCCATGGAGAAGTTCGTGTTTGTGTTATTTTACTTATTTGGTGTTCTGGTGTGTTTGGGCACCGGTCAGCACCATCGTGTTGAGCACGTGTTGGACCGTGGACACACCGGATTCAGTGGGAGAATAACGGTCAGGTGTACAGTTTACTGAGCACTGGGACTCAGTATCGTTTACCAGCACAGACACAGAGACGCGCTCAGCTTCTATTGAGAGCAAACAACCAAGTGAACCCTCCGGCTGCGTCCAGTAGACGAGACACACCGTCTGGGCCGGGAGCTTTCCGAGCATTCAGACTCTTAAACTGCTTCCTCGCATCTGCTTCATGAATATGAAGGGTTGTGGTGGGAGGAGGTGGTGTGAAATCCTCTTTTGTGTGGGGTGAGGAGGGGGGTGTTGTAAAAGTCCCCAAGAGCAATGATGAGAGAGTCCGGGAATGTCCGCTCCATGTGCAGTATCTGCTCCGCGAGTGCGCACTGAGCTGCCTGCGCATCCGCATCTGGCGGGATGTAAACAGCGGCCAAGATGAATGAAGCAAACTCCAGCGGAGAATAAAACGGTTTGCAGTGAATAAAAAGGTATTCCAGAGAGGAAGAGCAGTGCTGAGCAATCACTGTTACATCTGTGCACCAGCCACTATTAATGTAGAAGCAGACACGTCCACCTGTGGTCTTACCAGAGAGAGAGGCCTGCCGGTCCGCGCGCAGCAGATGAAAGCCCTCCAGCTTGAGCGCGCTGTCCGGGATGTCCTCACAGAGCCACGACTCCGTAAAACACAAGACACAGGAGGAGGCAACGTCTCTGTTCATGCTTCTCATCAGGGCCAGCTCGTCCATCTCATTCCTGAGTGAGCGTACGTTGGAAAGGAAGATCCCAGGAAGAGCAGTTCGCAGTCCGCGTCTCCTCAGACGCACGAGTGCGCCGGCTCGCTTTCCTCGCTTTCGGCGTCTCACTTTCCTGATCAGAGTCTGCAGTAAATCTGCCGCAGATGCGACAAATATTGGAAGTAAATCCACAGGTGTTGTAGTCCTGTAGTTAAGAAGCTCTTCTCTAGTGTAAGAATATCCAGAGGAGTGCCCAGACACAGAAGTTATGCACAAAAACAAAACAGAAGTAACGCACTGAAGCACCGGGGCATCCGCGGCGGCGCCATCTTGGAACAAGGGACTTGTCTTTGAAAGGTAGAGTGTTAATTACTAAAGCTGAAGGGATATCCCGATGAACATATGCTGCTCTCTCCTTACATCTGGATAAGAAAAGTAGTAAAGATATTGACCGTATGCTCTTTAATTTTATATGGAAAAACCGTACGCACTATATTAGAAAAACTGTTGTGATGAATAAGTACGAATCAGGTGGGCTTAACGTCTTAGACTTTTCTACTTTAAATAACACTTTCAAAATTAATTGGGCCAAACATTTTCTTAAAACCCTACCTCTATCTGGAACTTTATACCATACCACATTTTCTCTCGTTTTGGTGGCTTTACTTTTATTTGAAATTGTAATTACAATGTTGAGAAAGTCCCTGTAAAGCTTTCATCCTTCCATAAGCAGGTCCTCTTAGCGTGGACCCTCATTTATAAACACAACTTCTCACCTCACAAATACCTTATCTGGAACAACAGAGATATTTTATAGAAAAATAAATCACTTTTCCTGGAAACTTGGCTCCAAAATGGGATCCTATTGGTGGCTCAGCTGGTTAGTAAAGAGGGACAACTACTTACTTACAACGACTTTATTGCACTATATAATTTTCCAATCAGTGTTCCAGATATCAAGCGGAAGACAGTCTGGATGGTCCCCCATAAATATTTGATTGTAAATAAGGTGAAAGAAGTCTCTTTTAAAATTCGACATACATGTTATCCAGCCAGTCATTACATGGTCAAATTTAAAAGGGACATAAATACTAATTGTACTTTCTGTGGGGATCATCCAGAAACGGTGACACATCTTTTTTGGTACTGTTCTTTTACACAGAGATTCTGGAAGGAATTTAGCAGCTTTGTTATTGTCCATATTTTAAGGGAGTTTTCTTTACGATGGGAAAATGTTTTATTCTGTTTCTTTAAGTTCCCCAAGAAGTATGAGAAATGTTTTTTATGATAAATTTCTTAATACTTTTAGCTAAATTTTTTATCCATAAATGTAAGTTTACTAACAAAACACCATATTTCTGTCATTATTTTAAGGATGTGCACATGCACATACAATCAATATCAGACTGCACCAACAAAAAGGCTCTCACAACAATATATGTATGTGAATTTTTGCGTGTATTCTTATAATTGTTACCTTTTTCTTTCACCCTTGGCTTTTTGTGTTCATGTTCTGTTGTATACTTCATCTGTTCGTATGTTGTATACTCATTGTTTGTTAAATAAAGTTTTAAAAAAAAGACACGCTTTGTTTAGACCCCCAAAATCCTTTCCACGCCCACCCCCGTGACATCACGCTCCAAAGCCCTGTTACGTCACAGAACGTGGTGATGTCATAGTGACAGTCCTTTCATCCTTTGATGTTCAAGTCTATAAATAGAGGACAGCTGTCAAAGGGAATTCATTAAGCTATCGTTTTGTTGGAGTGATACAGCACATAAAAAAGCAGAAATGAGTTCGAAAGCTAACAAAGACAGAAATGTTAATTTCTCAAAAACAATGGTTAAAAAAAGTGAAAAAGAAAAAGAAACATATGCCAGACAGTTCGAGCAAAGACTGCAGCCAATGATCGACGAGGTTGAAAAGCTCAAAACTGAGCTTGACTACTTCAAAAACCTGCATACAGTCAATAAGAAACGGATCGAGGATCTAACAAAAGAAAACAATGAACTTTTGCAGAATAATAAGCTGCTGGGTTCGGTCTTGGATGACAGGACAAACATCGCAGACAGGTTGGACTCGATAAAAGATGACCACGAAGCTCTGGTAAAGTTCCGCGCAGAGACGGAGAAAACTCTGGCTGAGCTTAAAGAAAAACACGAGGACGAAGTCCAAGTCCTGCAAGGACTGCTGGAAACAGAGAAAGAAAAGGTGGCACGTCAGCAATTTCACAACAGCCAAGTTGTTGAATTATTATTGAAACGCCACAAAGAGGAAAAAAATAAGATGCAGCAGTTTTACCAGGAAAATACTAAAAAACTGGAAAACAAAGCAAATGCTACAGACAGGAAGTTAGAAGAGGTGATCAACATGTATGACTCCAAAATAGAAAAGCTGCAGACGGCAGTAAAAAATAGTAGAGGTGTGACCGTCAATGCGGTTAAGGAACGCGAGGAAGAACGTCAATCCTCGCAGTGTTGGATTGACGGTGTTTTGTTGCATAATACAAAATTACAAGACGAAAATGAAATTATGGTTAAAAACATGAAAGAATTAACAGAGGAGACAGATCAAATGGGCAAAGTGATAGACGACCAAAAGGCCCAGAATATGGCGATCAAGCAGAAATGCCAGAGTAATATTAGAGCTCTGGCCTTGGAAAAGAAAATGAAGGCTATGCTTGAAGACGAAGTTGATTCTTTGAAAAAGAAAATTGAAGACATCAAAAAGGCCCTAAGCACAGAGCAGGAAAACCACAGAAAGACAGCAGTGGACCGGCACAAAGTAAAAGCGGCACACAATCAGGCACTGGCTGAAAAGGTGGCGCTGGAAGAGAAACTGCGCTCCACAAAAAAGCAACGGGAAAGATTTATATCCAAAGTGAATTGGCTGGAGAAGAAAGAGCGCTACTTCCAAGAGGAATTGTGCCAGTGCGTTTTGTCCTTTGAAAACGCATTTCCACATGCCTTGAGAGGAAAAGAAAAGGTGGAATTTAGGGATATGTTCCACAACTTAAAAAAGAAATACGTAGACGGAGTGGAAGGCACCCTCTTTGTTGGAACAACGGAGTTTCTTGAAAAACAGCTGAACTGTCTACGTATCAGATGCAAGGATCTAGATGCAGCTTTACTAGATAAAACACGGGAGCTGGAATCATTTAAAAAGCAGTACAATGACATGGTAAAGTCTTCCGAGTACGCTTTATTCCGACAAAGAGAGGAGCTCATTGGACCAGTGAACCAGATTATCCAAAAGGCTGCCAATGAAGAAAAAGAGATAGGTCATCTAAAATCTAGAGTGAAAGACGCTCAACTCCAGCTTAAATTAGAAAAACAGAAAGGACAAAAGCTGGCATCGTTGGACCATAGAAGCATGATGGGGAGATGTTCTGAGGAGACTCCGTCTCAGATTAATCCTCGTCCACTTCCAGGGAAAACTACATTTATTCAGGTACGTCCAAGACACCCTGGCAGAAGTGCAGGTATGGCTTCCCCAGTGAATCCTCCTGTAGAGTCTCCATCAACACCACCTTTCCTCAATTCTGATGATGGATTACCACCAGTTGATTGTTAAAAATTAACTGCTAAAATAGGCCATTAGAAGTATACTTCATCTTGTCTCCCTATATCATGGGTGGGCATTCTCAGTCCACGAGGGCCGGTGTCCCTGCAGGTTTTAGATCTCACCTTGGCTCAACACACCTGAATCACATGATTAGTTCGTTACCAGGCCTCTGGAGAACTTCAGGACATGTTGAGGAGCTAATTTAGCCGTTTAAATCAGCTGTGTTGGTTCGAGGACACATCTAAAACCTGCAGGGACACCGGCCCTCGTGGACTGAGATTGCCCACCCACCCCCAACCGGTCGCAGCAGATGGCCGCCCCTTCTTGAGCCTGGTTCTGCCGGAGGTTTCTTCCTAAAGGGAGTTTTTCCTCCCCACTGTCGCCCAGTGCTTGCTCAAAGGGGATCATTGGATTGTTGGGGTTTTCTGGCTTTTACTGTAGTGTTTTCACCTTACAGTATAAAGCAGCTTGAGGAGACTGTTGTTTTGCCATGATGCAATATAGCAGGGCTGCCCAATCCCAGTCCTCGAGAGCTACTATCCTGCAGCTTTTAGATGCATCCCTACTCCAACACAGCTGAATCAAATGAATGGCTTGTTATCAGGCCTTTGCCAAACACGATGGCATGCTGAAGAGGTAATCAAACCATTTGATTCAGCTGTGTTGGAGTAGGGATGCATCTAAAAGCTGCAGGACGGTAGCTCTCGAGGACCGGGATTGGGCACCCCTGCAATATAGTATTAAATATGACTACATTTTAAAAACATCTATTATAGCATCAAAGTAAAACAAAAAAACTAAATGAAATGAATCAAAATGTCTAATCTGGCAAAACAAGAAAAGAAAAAAGGTTTCACCTTTAAATAAAAATCCAAATCACAAACACATTCTGATTTTTGTTGTGTGTGTTTTTTTGTGTGTGTTGTCACGTATAAAATCTTTGCACTCTGTCTCGGTGTCTGCCCGGCCGGCTCCGCAAGGCTACATATGTTTATTGTGTTGCTGCTTTCTTCCACTCGTCATTCTGCCTGGGCGGAGCTCAGGCCCACGCACCTGTCTGCAATTACGCTGCAACGTGTCCTGTCTGTATGGAGACTGAGAGCTGCCAGAGTAATAATGTAGATACAGGCCTCTTTCTCCTTCTGCTGCTGTTCATGCTTTTATTCCATTGATGTTGCTATCATTTGTAAATATATTTATTTGCTCTTATTTTATCAATTTACTGTCGTTCATGTATTTAATCTTCTTTGTATTTAAATATGATTTTTTTTTAAGTAATGCCGCGAGATGGACAGTTAAATAAAGGTTTCATTGAATTAAAAAAAAGATTTAAAGATGACTGGTGGCGGAAGCAGAGCACAGACTGTCTGTGAGAATCTATCGCCATCGTGTGGTGCAGAGATATATTGCCATTGAATTTAGACAACGAAAGCTTGGCTCACAGAGCAGCTGCAACACGAACAAAAAACATTAAATAGCAACATGATATATTATATTATATTATATTATATTATATTATATTATATTATATTATATTATATTTATAGCTGTCGAAATTAGCGCGTTAATTGCGATAATTAAATTTTGGAATTAATTACGTTAGAATATTTAACTATTTAGCGCAACAGCAGATAAGTCGCTCCCATAATTCCACTTGATTTGTTTACCGCGCCACTGAAAATGGAGAAGCAGGAAGCGGATGGCCTTCTGGATGGGGAATTTAAATACAAGAAGAACATAGATGGGACAATAAACAAACGCGTTGTAATTTGCACTCACTGTAGTAAAGAGTTTCAATTTCACCGTTCAAATTCGACCTTAAAATACCACCTTAATGCCAAACACGCGTTTGTCGGGGCAGCAGCTTCACCCGGCCTGCGTCAGACCACTCTTAGTGAACGCAGGCCACTCGGTAAGTCTTCTTTGGACAAACTGACCGACAATATAGCCAAATGGATAGCAAAGGACTGCAGACCGCTAAGCATTGTGGAGGACAAGGGCTTTGCGGATGTTTTAAAGGTTGCATCTCAGGACGCGTCCTACAAGCCCCCAGCGAGAAGCACAATAACAATTCGAATCCACGAACTGTATGAAACGGAGAAAAAGAAAAAAGAAGAGGCTTTAGTTCACACAGAATGCGTGGCTCTGACAGGAGACCACTGGACATCATTGAGTAATGACAATTACCTGGGAGTTACTGCGCATTTAATCACTGAAGCCTGGGGTCTGACATCCTTTGCGCTGACTATAATGAAAACGGAAGAGCGGCACTTTGCGGAGGCTTGTGCAGAGCAGTTCCAGACTGTTGCTCGCAGGTGGAGAATTGAGGAGAAGGTGACAACAGTAGGCACGGACAGTGCGCGCAATATGATCGCCGCGGCTCGCATCATGCCATTCAATCACATGCCGTGTACCGCGCACATTCTACAGAGATGCATCACAGTGAGTCTCGCAGACAGTGGCTTTGTCACTGCGCTGGCCAAATGCCGCAAAATTGTTGGCCATTTTAAGCACAGCCCAGCAAACACAGCAGAGCTGAACGCAGAGCAGGTGTCACTGGGGCGCAAGCAGGAGCCGTTGGCCCAGGACGTGCCTACGCGCTGGAACTCCACGCTGGAGATGGTGAAGCGCTTGATCCGCAACCAAACTGCAGTAACCGCGACTCTGGATAAACAAAAGCATAAACTTGTCCTCCTGACGCCTCCAGAGTGGGACAAACTCCAGAGACTGGAGACACTTCTAGAGCCCTGCAGGTGAGCCTGTCATTGTGACCATAATTGTAGGTTTAGATTAAATGTATCAAACATACATCTTAAATCAGTTTTGTTATTATGAAAATGTCTTATTTAAAAAATAAATGAAATCAAATATTTTATTAATATTACCTAGTATTAAAAAGCTTTTTTTAATTTGCTGTCTTATCTGTGTGTGTGTGTGTGTAAATGGCCTGCATTTGTATAGCGCTTTTCTAGTCCATAGGACCCCAAAGCGCTTTACACTACATTCAGTCATTCACGCACACATTCACACACTGGCGATGGCAAGCTACATTGTAGCCACAGCTGCCCTGGGGCGCACTGACAGAGGCGAGGCTGCCGGACACAGGCGCCACCGGGCCCTCTGACCACCACCAGTAGGCAAACACGGGGTTAGTATCTTGCCCAAGGATATTTGGCATGCAGCCAGGAGGCAGCCTGGGATCGAACCACCGACCTTCTGATTAGTGGCTGACCTGCTCTGCCACCTGAGCTACAGCCACCCCATGTGTGTATGTGTGTATTCCACTGCAGATATGTGACTGAACTGCTGGGAGGAGAGGCCTACGTCTCCTGCTCTGTAGTTCTACCAGCCTTCTGCCACCTGCGCCGTGTCATGGAAGTAACTGATGAGGACCCTGCATATGTGGTGAGGTTTAAAGAGAAGTTTAAGGAAGACCTTGCTTCCCGCCAGGAACATACCAACTATGCATGGCTCCAGATCGCAACTGCACTGGACCCACGTTTTAAAGACCTACGCAGTGTGCCCAAGACTGACAGAGAAGCAGTGTGGACCACACTGGCAGGCATGCTGCATGAAGACTCTCCTAGAAGATCACACACTGCAGAAGAAGGTCCAGCCAAGAAGAGGCTGAGCCTGCTGCAGATGGACTCTGACTCTGAGTCAGAGGAGGAGGTACAGCAGGACAGAGCCATACAGCGCTACAGAGCAGAGCCCTGCACTGCCTTAGAGGACTGTCCCTTACAGTGGTGGGCAGCTCATGCAGGAGCCCACAGCCAGCTGGCCCGCCTTGCTCGCAGATACCTGGCCACTCCTGCCTCCACATTTTGCCTGTTGAATTAGGCCTATGTTCTGTGAACTTGAAGATGTATATGGATAAAACAATGTGCTAGATTTAAACGGGTGGAAAACATTCAGTAAAAATCCCTCACAATTATTTGAAGCCCTGTTCTGCTTGTACTGCTTGTACTCACAATTAATAATAAATAAAACAAACAAGTGTGTTAAAAACCACTATCTGTCCCGATTTTTACACATATATACACACATATACACATATATTTCGAGTTGCGATTAATAAATTTTTAGGCTGTGATTAATTCGCTTCCAGCACAACACCCAGCCTACGTCAGACCACGCTGAGTGAACGCAGGCCACTCAGCGTGGTCTTAGCATTAAATAACACTAACAAGTGTGTAAAAATCCGCTATCTGTCCGTATGTTTGCACACATTTTGGTCATATTTCGAGTTGTGATTAATCATGATTAATTAATTTTTAGGCTGTGATTAATCTGATTAAAAATTTTAATCATTTGACAGCCCTAATTATATTATATTATATTATATTATATTATATTATAGTGCAAACAGTGCAGGCTTCAGCTCTGGGGAACAAGCTGTTCCTCAGTTTGGGTGGATTCCGTCACTCACAGCGTTGTTAGCCCTCTTGTGCGCGCAGACTGCAACCCCCCCACTGTGCTTTGCCCTGATATCTGCAGTGTGAGGTTGGATCGCTCATTCTCATCCTCACACTGATGCCACTTATTTCGGTCTTTGTTTGACATAAAAGGGCATATTTGTCACTTTATTGCAACTATATTTGCACTCTTGAGCTCCTTCATTCACTGACTGATCATAAAGTTATTACTTGCGTTATGTATTCATCCGTTTGAACATAATTAATGAAGCCACATGTAATCACTAAAATTTGTATTTTGGGTACAATAAGAGAGTTTCAGATGGAATGCTGTTTTGTTTTGTTTAAATTTCACCAACTTGCTGATGCCCACGGTTGTGAGTGCGGCTTCTTGCTGTACATGGGTGGATGGTTGTAAATCACATCACAGATGCCAAAAACCTCTCAAACCAAGCCCCCTTGCCGGTGATGCTGTGCGCAACCTCGTGACGGAGTCAAGCATATTCAAAACACCCCCTCACCTCCCGTGTCAAACTCAAATGTCAGCCTATTTCATGTGTCACTTTTGGAGCAGTTGCCATCCCGACGAGCCATGGAGAAGTTCGTGTTTGTGTTATTTTACTTATTTGGTGTTCTGGTGTGTTTGGGCACCGGTCAGCACCATCGTGTTGAGCACGTGTTGGACCGTGGACACACCGGATTCAGTGGGAGAATAACGGTCAGGTGTACAGTTTACTGAGCACTGGGACTCAGTATCGTTTACCAGCACAGACACAGAGACGCGCTCAGCTTCTATTGAGAGCAAACAACCAAGTGAACCCTCCGGCTGCGTCCAGTAGACGAGACACACCGTCTGGGCCGGGAGCTTTCCGAGCATTCAGACTCTTAAACTGCTTCCTCGCATCTGCTTCATGAATATGAAGGGTTGTGGTGGGAGGAGGTGGTGTGAAATCCTCTTTTGTGTGGGGTGAGGAGGGGGGTGTTGTAAAAGTCCCCAAGAGCAATGATGAGAGAGTCCGGGAATGTCCGCTCCATGTGCAGTATCTGCTCCGCGAGTGCGCACTGAGCTGCCTGCGCATCCGCATCTGGCGGGATGTAAACAGCGGCCAAGATGAATGAAGCAAACTCCAGCGGAGAATAAAACGGTTTGCAGTGAATAAAAAGGTATTCCAGAGAGGAAGAGCAGTGCTGAGCAATCACTGTTACATCTGTGCACCAGCCACTATTAATGTAGAAGCAGACACGTCCACCTGTGGTCTTACCAGAGAGAGAGGCCTGCCGGTCCGCGCGCAGCAGATGAAAGCCCTCCAGCTTGAGCGCGCTGTCCGGGATGTCCTCACAGAGCCACGACTCCGTAAAACACAAGACACAGGAGGAGGCAACGTCTCTGTTCATGCTTCTCATCAGGGCCAGCTCGTCCATCTCATTCCTGAGTGAGCGTACGTTGGAAAGGAAGATCCCAGGAAGAGCAGTTCGCAGTCCGCGTCTCCTCAGACGCACGAGTGCGCCGGCTCGCTTTCCTCGCTTTCGGCGTCTCACTTTCCTGATCAGAGTCTGCAGTAAATCTGCCGCAGATGCGACAAATATTGGAAGTAAATCCACAGGTGTTGTAGTCCTGTAGTTAAGAAGCTCTTCTCTAGTGTAAGAATATCCAGAGGAGTGCCCAGACACAGAAGTTATGCACAAAAACAAAACAGAAGTAACGCACTGAAGCACCGGGGCATCCGCGGCGGCGCCATCTTGGAACAAGGGACTTGTCTTTGAAAGGTAGAGTGTTAATTACTAAAGCTGAAGGGATATCCCGATGAACATATGCTGCTCTCTCCTTACATCTGGATAAGAAAAGTAGTAAAGATATTGACCGTATGCTCTTTAATTTTATATGGAAAAACCGTACGCACTATATTAGAAAAACTGTTGTGATGAATAAGTACGAATCAGGTGGGCTTAACGTCTTAGACTTTTCTACTTTAAATAACACTTTCAAAATTAATTGGGCCAAACATTTTCTTAAAACCCTACCTCTATCTGGAACTTTATACCATACCACATTTTCTCTCGTTTTGGTGGCTTTACTTTTATTTGAAATTGTAATTACAATGTTGAGAAAGTCCCTGTAAAGCTTTCATCCTTCCATAAGCAGGTCCTCTTAGCGTGGACCCTCATTTATAAACACAACTTCTCACCTCACAAATACCTTATCTGGAACAACAGAGATATTTTATAGAAAAATAAATCACTTTTCCTGGAAACTTGGCTCCAAAATGGGATCCTATTGGTGGCTCAGCTGGTTAGTAAAGAGGGACAACTACTTACTTACAACGACTTTATTGCACTATATAATTTTCCAATCAGTGTTCCAGATATCAAGCGGAAGACAGTCTGGATGGTCCCCCATAAATATTTGATTGTAAATAAGGTGAAAGAAGTCTCTTTTAAAATTCGACATACATGTTATCCAGCCAGTCATTACATGGTCAAATTTAAAAGGGACATAAATACTAATTGTACTTTCTGTGGGGATCATCCAGAAACGGTGACACATCTTTTTTGGTACTGTTCTTTTACACAGAGATTCTGGAAGGAATTTAGCAGCTTTGTTATTGTCCATATTTTAAGGGAGTTTTCTTTACGATGGGAAAATGTTTTATTCTGTTTCTTTAAGTTCCCCAAGAAGTATGAGAAATGTTTTTTATGATAAATTTCTTAATACTTTTAGCTAAATTTTTTATCCATAAATGTA
>NC_140639.1:34786060-35109965 GCF_057382275.1 Copadichromis virginalis | reverse complement strand
TCATTGAGGCTAAGGTAACTGGTGACCTTAAGGGCAAAAATCCATGTGCTTCTCTTATTTTGAGTTGACTGACTTAATCCCCACCTCTGGTTTCAAAGCCAAAGGTTTATATACCTGATACTCTTATGGTTGATTCATCACTATGATGCGCATCCACGTAGCTTTTGCCCGTAGCACTATTCAAAGCACAACAATATCTATGCTCATCCACCCTGTCCAAATAATGTCCCAATTTTTCTTTATAATGCTTTCAGGACAGTCTCTCTGCTGTAGCATGAGACAAAGTGAAGTTTATGAGTTTGCTCTGTTTTGGTTTACAGCTGAGTGCTTGGCCGCTCCAGAGACAAAACTTTGCTGTGAGTCAGACTGTGATATGCACCTATTTTCAGATCAGGACAAATGTGTGCACTGGTGTAATTAAAACAGATGGATTTATTTTGATTTTTTTCCCTCCCTATAAAGGTGAAGGTAGTGCAGATTTCAAAAGGTGAGGGCTCCCTCCATCTTTAGTCCACAGTCTGAGGTTCAGGGTAACAACACTGTTTCTTAAAACTTCAATCATGAACATTAAAAAAGGATGAAAACACCCACAACAGTCCAAACTATTTTAGTTTTATCTCTTTTGAAGTTACAGTGTAAGTACTAAAATATACACACAATAAAGCTGAAAACTTGATAATAAAAAGAAAGCAGTGAAATTGTGGCACACAAGATATCCCAGTTAAAGAAAATAGGAAAGTGAGGAAACTCCAATCAGTCTAATATGTGCTGCAGTGCTGCAGCAGAGCTAGGCTGCAATGCACAGCATTTAATGAAGGTAGTGGAGGGCCCTGTGTACTGCTTTCAATCAGGAAGTGCAGCTTTGTTAACAAGCTGCTGCTGCCAAGGAAAAGTTTACATAAAGAACAAAGCAAATGTGCAGTACTGATACTGTGGGGATCACTCATATTGTGAACTGTTACAGACTGCTTTACTGATGCTCCTGATTTTTAGCCCCATTTTACAAGCCTCTACTGCAGACACAAACATCTATCATGCCACACCCAATCACCACTCCAGTGTAGTCCTGTGTGCTCTCCTGTTTCAGGGTTCTGCACGGGCTTGTTGCATTCATCTCACCTTAGTCAAACTTTTGGCAGACCTGCTTACACATATCTGCCGTGTCATAGGTGTGGGCCGCATATCATACTCACAGGGCTTCCCGAAATTTGTCGAAAATGTAGCTTAATAAGTTTTTAACATATCTTTCTAGCATGTATCTGTCCCAGACAATTGATCATCCATCGGCTTGAATAAGTGCCCGCATGATATATAGTATGCAAAGTAAAAACCATCAGGTGGATAAGTGAAACAATATAATTATGCCTATAGAGTCACTTCCATATTTGCACTGCATATCAATGTCCTATATTAAAGAGAATTCCAGCTCTGTCATTTTGAGGAGCCTTTTGAGGGCTGAATTATTTTTTTGTTTTGTATTTTTAGATCACTATAAAGACAATAAAGGAAACCTATTTGGTTATATTTGGTTTTTCTGTCATATAATGTGGAATTTAAATATGATCCAAGTTTGAAATATTGAATCCAGTGTGTGTGTGTGTGCGTGTGTGTGTGTGTGTGTGTGTGTTTGTGTTTGTGTTTGTGCGGTGTCTGCATTTTTAGCCTTGGAGGTTTCCGTTTGCTAGTCTCTTATCCACAAATACTACTTGTTTGCTTATTTATTAATACTTTTCACTTCAAAATTAAACTGAAGATTAACACTGTGTTGCCCTATAATAACTAAGCAAACCAGTTACATTTGTATAATGTAATGTAAATAATGTTCCATTATTTTACTATTATTTGCTTGACTACATTAGTGTTGTGTTATATCAACCGTATTATTTCAGCAGTTTCAGCTACAGCTAATCATGAGTAAAAAGTTTGGGACATTCAAATGTTACAATAGTAAGAATTCACAGGAACAAGATCTGGAAATGTATGTGAACACAGATTTATTTCAGTTTTGTTGGTACAAATTCCCAATAAACCTGGAAGTTCCAGTCAGCCTGATCCTTTTTAAAACATTTTTATTATTCAGAGTGAAAATAGAAGTAAAGCATGATCACAACACCATTTATTTACTGCAGTGGAGAAATCATTTTTCTCTTAACACAGGAGAAGAAATATGAAAGTGTTTCATGTGGCTGCTTTTGATGATGTCAAACTGCATAACAAAATGACAGATATTAGAAAATTTCCTGTGGTGCCATTTTGTATACAATAGTAGTTGCTTTGTAAGGATTCTCTGTCCTGACACTACAAGGATCCTCTTGTATGCACAACAGCACATCCAACAACTAAAAGACAGCCAGGCTGACTGATCAAAGAAAGACAGGACTGACTCACATCTTTGCTGCTCACAACAATCTCTGTACCTTTCTGCTTGAATTTGGATTTAATGTCTCTAACTCTCTTTGGGTATGTGGTGCCATTACATGGATCGGCTGTCTTTGACTTGTCAAGCGTATATGTTTCTGAGGTTGCTCTGTGCATGCAGGGAACGACAGGGCGGGGTTTATGGAGGTCATGATGAGGAGAAGAAAAATAAGAGAAGAAGAAAAAATGGATTGGAAGATGGCCACTGGTTCTGTTAACGGCGGCTGGAATAGGATGAGCTGACTCTTGTTTTTGAGATGCTAGAGGTGCTGCCACTGCCAAAGCTGCCCACGGAAATACCGCCACCGTAGCCCATGCCGCCGCCGCCGCCCATTCCGCCACCGAAGCCACCGCCGCCTCCGCCACCCATGCCGCCACCAAAGCCTCCGCCGAAGCCGCCGCCGAAGCCGCCGCCTCCGCCGCCACCACTTCTTCCACCACCTGGTGAGGAGAAGAACACATTTGTCAGGAGAAAGGCTTTAAATTTAGTTTTTTAGGTAAAACTTTGGAACTCTGATACAAAACAAACAACAACAACAAAAAAGCCCAAAATGCTGTATATGTTAATACATACCGAAGCTGGTGCTTGTGGACTGCACATGGACGGTTGCGTTTCCACCACCAGAGGCAATCCTACAAAGAAGAACAAAATGTAACAATTTGATGAGCTGGTAATGTCATTGTCACCATGAAAACTTCGTTTAGCTTCTCCTGTGTTTTAGAGGATTATTTATTTATTTATTTCTTACCTTGATTCCTCTCCTTCCAGCAGTTTCCTGTAGGTGGCGATCTCAATGTCCAGAGCCAGCTTGACGTTCATGAGCTCTTGGTACTCGCGGACTTGGCGGGCCATGTCCTGCTTGGCTCTCTGCAGGGCCTCTTCCAGGTCCTTGATGCGGGCCTTGGCGTCCTTCACAGCCAGCTCGCCACGCTCCTCTGCCTCAGCAATCTGGGCCTCCAGGTTGGCACGCTGGGAGGTTGGAAAATTAGCAGAAGCTTTAAATGTGATATTTCTCATTCACAATGCTATCTATGTGTTTAGCATTTATGTTTAACACATATGTAAGAAATAATCTCATCAGCTATGCAGAAACATGCATTACCTGTCCCTTGACTGCCTCAATCTCATTCTGAAGGCGGCTAATCATGCGGTTGAGCTCAGCAATCTCACTCTTTGTGTTACGAAGGTCATCCCCTGCCTGGTTTGCATTGGCCTGCATCTCCTGGAACTGAAGGAATCAGATTGAGAACAAGTGTTATTCCAGATTCCACAGACCAATCCACTTTTATTTGACTTGGCAGACTCTCTCTACCTACCTTGGACTGGTACCATTTCTCAGCTTCCGCTCGGCTGTTGTTGGCGATGTCCTCGTACTGTGCCTTGACTTCAGCCACAATGGAGTCCATATCCAGGCTGCGGCTGTTGTCCATCTCCACAATGACAGAAGTGTCCTTGATCTGTCCCTGAAGCTCAGCAAGCTCCTGTGAACAAGACACAAGTTCTTTTAAAAAAAAATTGAACTGAAAGATTAAAAAAAAAAAATAGTACAAAATAAACACATCTGTGTGTGCCACAGTGCCATTCAATGTTTGTTTGTTTTTTCTTACAGCTTCATAGATAGCTCTGAGGAAGTTAATTTCATCCTGAAGAGCGTCAACCTTGGCCTCCAACTCAATTTTGTTCATGTAGGCTCCATCTACATCCTGTAAAGGAGGATAAAGTAGACTGCATTAGTCACGGCGCTTGCAGAAATGATAATTCATGCATCATCTATCATCATTATGACAACTTTTTAATGGCACATCCATTCTCACCTTCTTAAGGAGCACAAATTCGTTTTCGACTCCAGCACGCTTGTTGATTTCATCTTCATATCTGTCGCAAAAAATGCAAGAAAAATGAGCTGAACACGATCAGGCATCATCTACTGGAAGTCAGCTGCTGTGTTCATTGTGACTCGTGGGAACTCACTTGTTCTTGAAGTCCTCCACCAGTCCCTGCATGTTTTTCAGCTCAGACTCCAGCTTCATCTTCTCATTGCCCAGCCCGTCCAGCTGTCTGCGCAGGTTGGCAATGTAAGCTTCAAACATGGCATCGATGTTGGAGCGGGTGGTGGTCTGCTCCTGCAGCAGGCTCCACTTGGTCTCCAGCATTTTGTTTTGCTGCTCCAGGAAGCGGACCTAAATGGTGATATAATTTGACAAATTTAGATCTGCAGTCATAGAATAGCAATACTTGCCTTGAGGTCCTAGACCGGCTTGTTTTTCTCTGGAGATCCATCAGTCCATGGATCACGTGTAACTTTCCCACATTAAAAACTCTTGCAGGCAAAAAAATGCCAACGACCATATTAAAATTCCTCACAGTGCACGACTGTTCTAGACACACTGCACTGTGGAGCTTGTTTGTGAGACTTAGAAGATCAACCATTGTTTGATTAAACAGTAGAGCCCAAAGGTCCATTTCTGGGTGTGTCTTTAAGGTGCCACACCCTCCTCCAACCACTTGACATCAGCGCTCCCTCGCCTCCAGGATGCATACTTTCACTGATTGAACGTGCCTGCCTCAACCCTCACCAATTAATGTGTCACACCTAAAGATATTAACTGTTATGTCAAATGTACAATGCGCATTATACTTTAGTTTAATATATTATACTAAACAAAAATGTTCTTTAAACATCTAAGCCATTTTTTCCTGCTATTAATGATTGTTTTTGTGATGCTTTATTGCAGTAATATACCGTTTTATTTGAAATTTGAAATAAGGAGTCTTCAAAGGATGGGATCAGGTTACCTGTTTGAAGACAGATAAGGTGTGGCACATAGCGCGCAGAAAGAGCTAGCTCAGCATTTTCTCATACAGGGTGTGGTTAGCGACTTTGCCATTACTGCCTGAGAGAAACGGTCCCTCATCAATGCATCGTCTTTAATTAAACATGAAACTGCATGTGGGAGAATTTAAAGTAAAAGCCTGTCACTTCTTGCTGCCATGGGAACAAGTGATAACCAGATCCCTCGCTCCTCTCACCTGATAATGCAGCAGTAACTGGATATGACTGCTCTACTGTTTCCATGCTTTCACTCTACACAGAGACAGCTTGCAGGCTGTGCTCATAATGCAATTTTAAGGAGCATCATGTTGCTTAGTTTGAGGGGTGAATTTTAAGCAAATCACCCAGCAGTTCTCAACATTCATCAGCATTCAGTTAGCATTTCCAGGTTTAGTTAAGCTGTTGCATAATATTTAATGAGCTCAAGGGCCCTTTCAACAAGAGCCTGCCTTTGCATCTTTTTCTAATATATTAGAAACCAGCTTCAGGATTTTCATTCTGCTGACATGTTGTGAGACTAAAATAAAAGCTAGACAAAACCTTTTTCAATATCAGATAGGAAACGTGCCACTCACCTTCTCAATGAAGTGTACAAAGCTTTCAGTGCAACTAGAGTAGCTCCTGCTTGAGAAGAATAAAACGGCCTGAAACTTTTTTATGAAACTCTTACCTTGTCAATGAAGGAAGCAAAGCGGTTGTTGAGAGTCTTGATTTGCTCTTTCTCCTGGGTGCGGACAGTCTGGATGTTGGGGTCGATCTCAAGGTTATAGGGGGCCAGCAAGCTCTGGTTTACTTGGACTTGTGTGATCAGAGGCACTGATCCAAAACCTCCTGGACCACCACCACCGAAACCGCCTGCACCGAAACCGCCGCCGCCGCCACCACCACCACCGAAACCGCCCGCACCAAAACCACCACCACCCAAACTAAGACCACTGCCACCACCAGAGGCAAAAGAATAACTACTGAAACCACCACCACCACCACCACCACCACCGCTAGCCATGCCTGATCTGAGCATTGAGGTTGATGATGACATTATCATTGGCCCCCCTAGATTGACAGATCTTGAGGAAAAACTTTGTCTTCCTCCTCCTCCTCCTCCTCCTCCCATACGGAAACTACCACCACCACCAGCTTGTCCACCTCCACTATAGCTGCTCCGCACAACTTTTGTGGACATTCTGGTCGACGACATGGCTGGTTTCTTCTTAAGAGGAAGGATTCAAAGAGAAAAGCAAAGAGAGAGAGGTTTGGGAGCGTAGTGGAGCCCACTAAGAGGAAGGTCAAGTCCCTCTAAGTGTCTTGTCTCTGTCTACGATGGATTTTTATCTGTCTCCAGCTGAGGAGGAGGTCCCGGTAAGCTCAGCCTCCTCTGCGCCTCCCCTCAACCCTCCTCCTATTACCTGGATCCTGAAAGGTGTGCTTGCAGGCAGTGTAGATTGGCTCAGCCTGTCAGACAGGTAATAGCGCCACCCCTTTAAAGCGATCTGGGCTTGACACACCCAGATGCTTGTAGAGAAACAGCATCAGAGCCCGAGCTGGGAGGGCAGGAAAGGCATTTGGCAAAGACTCTTTTTGTTGATTAGCTAGGGGTGTTCTGTGTACAGGGTGGGGACCTGCATACTCACTGTGCCACCTTTCTTTTCTCTACTGTTTACCTTCTGGCAAGATTTTTTCTCTGTATCCTCTGTGTGAGCACTTCTTTGTATTTTACTGGGATTGTGGACATGAAATTAAGATAAAACTATCTATAGGATTAAGTTGGGTAAAATTGCCCTTTAACTACGCTGAAAATGTTTCAGCAAGCAATTTAACCAGTTTTTGCTTGTCAAAATGCAATGCACATTCTTCCAGGTATGTTTTTAGATACACAGGAAAACCTTAAATTTAAATAATCTTTAAAGTGAGTTTTAAGATCTGCGAGAGAGCGCCAAAGTGTGACTTCACAAGTAAAAAAATGTACATAAAATAAAAACAAAAAACAAAAAAACAAAGTCACATTAAGATAATTAGTTGGGTAGTCGGCTGAAGGATAATCCAAGATAAAGTGGAGACCTTGAGACGAGTAAACTGGTTTTACAGGAGATTCCCTGCAGACAGTACAGTACTTACCCACTGCACAAAATCCCACAGATACACATAGAGAAAAGCTGAATCGGAGAATAAATGGTGGTCATTTCAATGAAACATGGTTTCCACATTATGCACAGCGAGCATATGAAGGAATCCACCCCGTGCTGCTTATGTGCTCAGGCCTGCAGCTTGCGGGTGCTTGAGGCTACTGTGCACAATGCTTTCAATACACAATACACTCACCCAGGTTTACTGAGTAAATGTATTGCATCGGTTTAGATATTTCAATCTTAAGAAAAAGGTCCATTGCAAGTCTTTTTTTAACTTAATGTCAGCTTGGAAGAACAAGAAGCCAAAAGTAGAGTCGATTTCTTGCTCCGACAGAGCTGGAACTGTTGGTACCTGTTTAAAACCATCTTAACAACTCCAGTATAGCTGTTGGCTTCCCAGCCTCTGTACTGTAGTAGCTTCTAAACAAGCTCCAGGGCATAACTGAGTCACACCCCAAATTAAAATACCAGTGGTTCACTCTCACTTCCAACACTGTCTAGTGGAAGAACTATGCTCCTATGCCACTTACTGCACATTCACAAATTTGCGTTAGTCAGGAGGGAAACATGCCAAAAAATATGTTTGTGCCTACAAAATGTTTGCTGCAAACACTATTTGTATGTGCAATCCATGGACTTCATTATGCATCAAGAATTCCCACCATCGCCAACCACCACCACCATGAAGAATGAGCCAGTTTGTCCTGGCAGGCTGCATATGCTCAGGCAGACCTGAAAAAGGAAGTTATAACTATGTTTTTATTTCAAGCATTATTTTGCAGCTGCAAAGCTGATCATACTTTGCTAGAAGTATTCAACTTTAGGTTCTGTTAGCACATAAAAAGTGCTGTGATTCAATCTTACCTGGGTGTGTCACATGATGTAATGCTCCAACAGAGCACAATTCTACAAAGTGAAGTCTAAATAGTTTGAAACCATAAGGACCCATCATTTATCTTATATGTAGACAAATGTGTGTATCTGAGCAGTGCCAATGCCGTTAGTTTCATGATCACAGTTCCAAAAAACATCATCGCCTTGCTGAAATATGTGAGGCCTTCTCTGAAAAAGATGTTTCTGGTTGGGGCCATATGTCGCTCTAAAAGCAGTAAATTCGTTTTAGCATTGATAAAGCCTTACTAGATGTGCAAGATGACAAGGCCATAAACACTAGGACTGACAAGAACTCACAGCTGCACCCTCGACCATGGAGAATGAACTTATGTTCAAACCCAGAACCCTTTCTGTGAGGCAACGCTGATAATCGCTGTATCAGTGTACAGGAATATGCAAGATAAATACAGAATGAAACTTATCAAACTTATAAAGTTATATCAAACGTTTTTCCATTTTAACTTCACTACCTGAGCAGTAAATTTATATTTTGCATTTGCCAAACAAACCGTTTTAGACTTCAGAGCGCCACACGATGACGACAACTCAAATATAATAGTATTTGTCATTTTTGCTTGTCTAGAATCAAGGCGTAATTAGTTGCCTGAGGCCCATGAGGTCAGACACGTTAACCCAAAATTTGAAATCTGCAGTATTTTAGGTTTTGCTGTTGGTTTCCCCATGTTGGTCAGATTGTGGGGACTTGAAACTTTCTTCAAGCCATCCTTCATGTTTCTGCCTCTTTCCCAGAGCTATTTCACAGTAGTAGCAGGCTAAGCCAGTTATTCCATAGGAGATTTTAAAAACTCCCCAGCGGGTTATGAGTCTTCCCTAGTTCAACGTGCCTGGAAAACCTCCAGCTGAAGGCAATAAGGAGGCAAAGACATGCTCAGACCAATATAACTGGTTCCTTTCAGGCAACGACTCCAACTCCTTTCCCTATCTCTGTAGGGATGAGCTGCACACTGTGCAAGCTGCAGCAGTTATCAAATGACCTTTATGCTGTCTTTGAGTCATTTATTGGATCATTTAAGATGAAATTGTACTGCTTACTTTAGAACTAAAACAAACAACAACTTACTTCCAGGAAAAAGGGCTTCAGTTAGCCTAGGCTTGTAACTGATTAGATGATCAAAACCCGTGAGGAAAGTATGACAACTCTGACATCTCCCAAACCACACACCTAACAACATATTTATTGTTCTTCATGGCAACACTAAGAAACTGTGTTAGAAATTAGAAGGATATTTGGTAACAGGAAGGTCACATTTATTTAAAAGCTATAGTACTCTACGAGGACCCAGACATTAAAAAAAGCTGCAAAAGTCAAATGTCAAAACCCCTGACCATCATTAGAATAAACTACACTGACAGAGACTGGATTCTAAAATGAAAACTAAACTCTGGGCAGTGACACCTACACTCTGCAAGACTGTATTTCATCTCAGATGATGTGACGGGTGGCTTTTCAAGCTTTCTAGTCAGAACACGTAGTGGAATGTTCACAAGCTCATTTACTCTGTGAGAACCAAGCTTGAAATGGGAGTTTACTCTACTGAAACTTGGCAAGAGGGACCGCTGGGGAAGAAAGCGTAATTAAGTTTCAGGTGTCAATTAGGACAGCTTTTGTATTATACAATATTGAAACTTGACAATTTACACCTAACTGTATCTCGGATCTGATTTGCCGGCAACCTTCACCACTGAACTTTAGTAAAAAGGCCATGTTGTTACGTTTTCCAAAAACACAAACAGTTTTTCAGTTATTTAGAATTCCTTACACCTTAGTGATCAAATCAGGTGAGTCAGGCATCTTACGGTCTGGTTAAAATGATAGTTTGAAGATGTCACCTAGAAAGAGTCGGTGTGGGGTCAAATCAAAAACTAAACTTTACTAAAATTGTCAGAAGTTCATGAACTGACATAATGGAGCTAAATCAAATAGTCAAGCTGCATTTTGAACCTGAACTTATACAAAAACATAATGACAAGTGTCCCAGTCTATTCCTCTGCTTAATATATGACAAGTACGGTATGTTACTTTAGTGCTCTCTCACAATAATACTGACATCCATAGTGTTTGACAAACAGTGGACAAATGCCAAATTTATATTTGCCTGCATAGGTCTGCAATATGTTAGTAAAAGCAGATAATATTACAGGAAAAGCAACTTCATATGCATTACAACAGGATTTCTGCATTATTATTCCTACTATTATAGATTATTTATTTTTAAATGTAGTGAATGTCATCTGTTCCAGGCTTTAAATGAGACTTAGGGCTGCACTAAGTAGAGGAGAATTTTGCACTTCAAATTTTTTAGAACATGGAGTAAAAAGAACAAAAAAAACCAACTTGATAGATACAAAAACTTTAAATGAAGTAAAACTTAATTTAAAGTTTTTGTATCTATCACAAAACAGCATTTTCCTAAGATTATACAAGAACTTTTTAGAATGAACATTTGGATTTGGAGTTTTTGCATTATCTTGCTGGCACAGAGATAAAAAAAAAAAAAGCAGAGGACTTCTAACTTTTTTCTTGTTATCGGCCTTAGAGCAAGGGGAATACATATGTCACAGTGCCTGGCACTAGTTAACTTTAAGATTTTTGCCCTGCTAATCTGTCCATGAAAGATTAATTACTGAGACATTGCTTGTTCAGGAATGAAGAAAGACCCTGAAAACTAGAGTTGGATCTATGAAATGCAATGTTATAACCCAGCATACAGTCTATACACCTCATGCAGCTGATGCACATTACTGGATTTGATCAGGTGTATAAGCACAAAACTCTCTGGCAATCACTTTGTTTTTCTATCATGCATTTTCAATGCATGCATTAAAAAAGGCAGCATGTCTCTGTTTTAAGTCAGTTTTGTTCACATTAGTCAGTCAAAAGAACAAAAATGCCATTCACTTCTTAAAGTAATGGACTAAAGGTGAAAGTACACGACACAGCTGCTGGAGTGAGACAAATGATAAAAGTGCAAAGAGAAAACAGCATTTTGGACAAAAAGAAGTCTTACTCAGGTCTTAGTGTAAGTTTCTGTGACTGAGGTGTGGTTCTGACTAAATCTGCACAGATTTACTACTCCCTAATCTTCTTTCACATACACATGCTTGTTCTACAAAAGCCACTACAAGGGAGTGTTAGTGGAGTGAGTCCATCAAGCCAGAGGGGAATTCTACCAGATTCTATAATGGAAAGATTAAGCTAGCTGCCACACCTTAAAATGAATTAGGAAGATGCGGTATGAGGACAAATGCAGGGAGGGTAATGTTCTGTCTCTGAAGGACACATGGCCTCTTTCAGTTCAACTGAATGAAAATGCAACAATTAGGCATCAATCCCTTGCAGCTTTATTTTTAGGCTAAAATTATTTCATTTGATGTCGCTCAGTGAGGAGCAAAGTCAATTTAACAAAGCCAGGGAAGGTCAAAACAGGAAGGTAGGGTCTCTGCCTTACAGTATAAATCACCTTAAAGTGACTGATGCTGGCAATGTTCCCTCTAATTTTTCATGTGTCTGAGCGAACACACCAACTCCCTGAGCGGTCCCTTGGACCACTGTGAGCAACATTAGATGTGTGGGTCATGCCAGCATCGAATCCATCCAAGTTACATGGTTTATTAAAATAATCAAATTACAGCATTATATTTATGTTAGACTACTTTTAATTAACTGCTTTAGCTCACTTACAATGACATTTTTTTATTTTTTTTTAATAAAGCTCTGATTTGTATTATGAGTATGAGTCTGTGGTCTGGGAGAGACTCCCGTAACTCTCTGTCTGCAAAATACAGTATATAATGAGCAATGCTGGGCAATTAATTATATAGTTACTTCTTCAAAAAGTAACTGAGTTATGGAAACAACAAAGTTTTTTGCAGCTGTTTACCTAAAAATGCAGCCAAGGTGTTTTTTAAATAAACATTTCAAACTATTTACAGAACTTCCCCCTTTCCTAAACAACTAAATGCCATGTTGCCATATCATTTTTTGATTGGTCGACATGATACATTTTTCGATGAATAGGAAAGGGTGGGGTTTTTTGCTCACAGGTGGAGAGTGCTCTCGAGCGTTTTCCTTCCTTTTTACCGCTTCTTCTTGCAGTAAATATAAACAACGATAGTATTCCGGAAGAAAAACAAACATTGCATATATTTTTATCATAACTCTGGTTTTATGTGACCTATCAACACAATTTAAGACTTGTATAAAGTCCACACGTTTTCCGTCTGTCCTGCTCACATCTCCAATGGTTGTACACGTTGTCGTTAACGTGGCTTCACTCCACATCAGCCACGCCACTTTGTTAGCTAAAACACCGGTGTCGGCACATAAGGACGCTGTCATAGCCTGTCAACGACGTTGATTAGCTGCGTATATACGAATGTGAATCGCGTGATTGGCTGGACTATGGGATAAGGTGGCATCGTTCTAATCCCATACGGGAGCAGCCAGTGACTTACTGACTAACACTGCAAAGCAGAATTGTTAAAGTTTTAATTTTAATTTCAATTCAGGTTAGATTTTTTTTGTGCGCAACACAGATTTTCTGTGCGCAGTGACCGTGCCAGCAGTGCGCAATTGCGCACTCGCGCAGCTTATCTGTGTGTTGACTAAAGTGTACAACGCACAGATAGTGGCGGACACCTGCATCCAATGTTCCCTCTGGAGTTCCCCACCTGTGCTTTTGATGGTCATAAATTAATAAACATATTTTTTTGTACATTTAAAACTTAAAGACTGCAGAGCGGGCTAAAACACACCATTGTGCTGCAATAATGCTGCACATAACTCGCAGCTTTACAGCTCCTTTAGCAAGCCAAAAATTTGCTGCACAAGCAGTATCTGACAAAAAAAACACTCAGCTCCACCTCTGCAACCACACCCAGTCCTACAACAGCCACCGGGCAAACTGGCACAGTGGAGCCAAGGTTAAACCTGTGGGTATCAGCGCAGAACACAAACTTAAACATTCCCAGGCTGCAAAGACAACATATCAAACTTAACTGTAACTAAATTTGAATTTTTGTTTTTTTATCTTTCTTTGTGAAACATGAATGCTCATTTTGAATTTGAAGGCCAACAACGCCCACAAAAAAAAAAACAAAAACATAATAAAGACTGGAAAATGTGTGCAATGCTTCAAAAAAACATATCAGACAGAGCACATCACAGCTTAGTTACATGACTGGGGGTAAAACAGGCATAAGAGGCTGAGGTGGAGATACATATGTGAAGGAATTTGTCACTAAGTAAAAGGTTGAACGAGCATTTTATGCAAATGCTAATTAAAATTTGAAGAAAAGGAAAATTCTTGCAGTTAGAGATGCAATCGTGCATGCCATCTGGGCTAAAGAGGAAAGGGACCAGGAGTGGGCTTGTTATCACTGCCACAGGTGAGTTTTTCAGGGGTGGCTCTGTGTTACAACCTTTAACGAGAAATATAGAAGTGGCCACTGGAGGTAACTCTGGCATCTAAAGCTTGAGTAGTGAGCAAAAACCGACATTTATGGTAGTGACTGTGGCTACGTCCACACTAGCCCAGATAAATGGCGTTTTTGTCTGAAAACACTCTGCGTCCACACTAGCCTTTTCAGCTTTTTTTTTTTTTTACAGCGTTGTCTGTCCACATTGAAACAGCCAAAAACACTAATGTTCCAGTACTGCGCATGCGTGAAACGCAAGACGATTCGCCCTGCCTCATTTATTGTGCCGTTTATTTACTTTCCCGCTCTTTGAAATGTCGCGGCAAAATGTTGAGGAAAAGCACCGAGTTTTTTTAAATGGACTGACAATGAGGTGGAGTTGCTGCTGCGAGTAACACAAAAGGAAAAAGTTGCAAAAGCAAGTTGCAGAGCATGTACAGACTGATACAAATCTTTAATAGGGCTGTCAAAATTGAGAGCAAACAAAACAACTGCTGTACAATGCCCTCCGCTATCTTAGTTTAACTGGTCACATGACTGCATCACATGAAAAGGCTCCGGGTTTGCTGTCCACACTGTGACGTGAAAACGGCGTTCTCAAATGTTTTCAAAACGCCGCGTTTCCCTTGACCGAAAAACACCGTCTCAGTGTTTGCGGGACGCCAAAACGGAGAGAAAAAGATGCGTTTTTTTAAACGAAAACGTATTAGTGTGAACATGGCCTGTAACATACACTGCCAGACAAACACTGCAAAGCCTATTCTACCTTAAAGAAAAAGCAGGTCTGCAACACGTTCATTTCAGGGAACGCATGTTGAGCAATATTAAAGAAGCTGAATCACAGCATCGAGCACAAAGCTGTAAAACTGCAACGAGTGTTGCAAGCCCTACCAGTGAACAATCGGAGCATGTGCTGTGGTGACATTCAGGTGTGGGGAGGCCAGGCAGTAAGGTGTGAAAAGCATGAAAACAAACGTGGTGCACAGAGAAAGACAGCTCTCAAAACGAGGCCAAAAGGTCAGCGTGCATAACAACTTGGTTATTACAACAAGACAATGCCAAACCACCTTCTAAACATATTTCAATCAAGTCAGGGCTTAAACTCATGTAAACACTCCAGACCTGTCACCACTGAAATATTTTTGGCACATTATGAAAGCGCAAATACGACAAAGGAGGCCTCAGACCGTCGAACGCCTCAAATGCTATATGTAACAACAACAATCTTTTAAAACTACCGATTTTTGTCGCGTTCGTTTCCCAAAAGCAGGTACAGAAAAGAGGTGATGCAACTTTCTTGCCCAAGACTATTTTTTGTTTTTGCTGCATCACTCTGTTCTTCTTTTATTTGCATTTTAAAACCTTTTTGGAAACAGGACTGCAAAAAGTAAGATCATTTTGTCGTTTTACTTTGAAAGGGCCCCTGGAGGTTTAACTTACCCCTTGAGGTAAGGGCTGGTCTGATGTGTGGGTGATGCATTTAGCTATATATCTTAGGTGAAGGTAATTTATTATTCCAGTGAAGAATGTCACATGGTACAAAATGCTTAAGCATGTGTATTTTTTTTTTTTTAGATTTGTAGTTTACATGCATGTAGAGACTGTTAAAGAGAAATGCAAACCACACCCTGGAAACAGTGCACTTGCGATTTGTGCAAAGATTTTGGGTTTCTGCTGAACTCTAGTTCAACAGAACTTGTTTTCTTTAATAACGGACAAAAAACAAAACAACAAAAACGATGACTGGAAGGCATTTAGTCTGAAAATTAATATATGCACTGGGCTTTGTCCCGCACAGTAATTTGGAATTGCGTGGGATTTCCACATAATGATACCATTTCTCTCTTTTTTTTTTTTCCTCTTTAATTTTTTTACACATCACAATGTGTCTTAAAAACTGCCATTAGGGTTCTATAAAAACAAAAGGTAGTCAAAGAAACAAGGTGGGTTAATGAGGGATGGGTGGGGTAGGTGGAGAGGAGGAGTGGGTAGGTGGGTGGTGGAGTCTGTAACGTCCGGTGCAACACATGGCTCTCTGAGGAGGATGACAAGATTGGAGAGGAGGGGGGAGGGTTGGGAGGGGGAAAATGATAAGAGAGAACTGGATGAGTTTAGTTGAAAAGGAGCCCAAAATTTTGGAGAAAATAATGATACCATTTCTCAACAAAGATCCATACAGGCCTAATTATCTTATTTTGTAATTTTGGCTGTAAATTAAAAAAAACAACTCATCTTTCAGTAAACTTTACATTTTCTTTCTAGCTCATATCATGGTTTGTTGTGCTACTATGATGTATTGACTATTCCCATAAAGCTTGTGTTCTCATCTTTACAAATTTTAGTTCTTTATTTTTAATTTACTTTCTAGTCGGTAGCTGTCAGAGGCCAAAGGGTGTAGCCTGACTGGATGAGTGATGGCAGATAGCCAGCGATGATTATACAGCCTGAGCAGGTGCGTAGTGCCAGACGACCAGCCAAGAGAGCTGCAGGTGAGTGGAGTTGAGTTGTTCCAGGAACGGCAAAACAAACTGGACACACAAGTTAAGAGCAGTCAGAAACGACGAGGCACATAACAACAAGAGCTGTAAGAGCCGCATGACCACCATGGGAGGTGAGTGGAAGGCTCAGCTGGTCTTAAATGCCGGCCTACTGATTGCCGCTCATGGATTGCAGTTGGGTGATGCAGGTTTGGAAACAAGCTTCTGCCTCCATATCAAAGGATATCAGAGAACCAGAGCAGGCACAGAAAAAACACACCAAAACTGCTGACACTCACTCAGATCATCACAGTAATGGAGTTACAGTCAAAGAGTACCCTAACCCCTTCAGGTCTATTTTTAAAATGTCTTTCATTATGTTTTAATGAAAACAAAACTGAGGTCATTATATTTGGGTCATGTAGTCCCACCATCTGACTTGGGTCCTTTTATATCCTGTGTCAAACCAACCTTGTAGTGAAATTTGGCACAACTCTTAAAATGGGTAAACAGATAAACACAGTGGTGAGAATTAGCTTTTTTCAGCTAAGGCAGCTCTCTAAAGTCAAACCTTTTATCTCTTTTTGTGACTCAGAGATAGTTTTACATGCATTTGTGACCGCTCACCTCGATTACTTTAATGTACTTTATGTTGGTATGGATCAGGCCTCACTATCATGCTTACAAATGGTCCAGAATGCTGCTGCTCGCTTGCTGGATACACCAACACAAGCACATTAGCCCTGTTCTTCCCTCTTTACACTGGTTGCCTGTCCATTTTAGAAGTCATTTTAAAATCTTATTGTTTCAAAGTTTTAAATGGGCTTGCTCCTACTTAAGCGGCAGACCTACTACACATATACACTCTACAAAGGTCCCTTAAATCAACTGACCAGTCACTCCTTGCTGTCCCCATTTCAAAACTGAAACACCTGGGGGGCCTGAGCGTTTGCTGTTGTGGCTCCCAAATTATGGAATAAGTTGCCTCTCCATGGTAGGCTGGTCCCAACACTTGTCATTTTACCAGAGTAGTACCAGAGTCAGCTTGTAGTCAGTAATAACCAGTTTTTGGTCACTTTTAATCTTTGCTGTTTTGTTAATTTTATTTATTGGATATTTTATTGTCTATTTTATTCATGTTTTACTATTTACTTTTAACTTATAGCATTGTCTTTGGAAAGTACTTTGGTTAACCATGTTGTTTTTAAAGTGCACTATAAATAACGTTGGATTGAGAAAGTCCTGCGGGCAAATTTTACTCACCGCCTTGAGGCACAGATCGTCGCCCAGTGCATAAGCGAATTGGGATGCATTATTCTCAGATTTTGAAATAATGAGCTGTTCAGTGACGTGTGACTTCAGTACCTTGTACCAAAATGGTCTGCACTGACTTCAGATGTGTATGAAGTTTTTTAAAAATGTTGGGAAATGCAACCTCGCATCAGTGCAAACTGCAGAGAGTTATGGAATGGAGATTTTTAAAAAGTGAGATCCAAATGCATAAATGCCAGATATAACAACATAAAGAGGCAATACCAACATGTTGTCATGAAAAGTAGCACAGGTGTGCAGTGTCACTACTTCAGGCAATCCTACAGGCATGTTCTAAACCATAAATTATACACACACTGCAGGTCAGGATATTGCATGAAACTTTAACAAGAATGTGCACACTACAGATGGAAATCATTTATTGAATTCATTTCTGTGTGCCTGTGTATAGATGATTGATGCGTATCCCAGAGATGAGTTACAGAAAGCTTTATGTTCTGCTTGCTCTCAGTGCATGAGTCTACTTGCTGTTGTTCAGCTGTTATATAATGCCTTTCCTCATTGGCCGTTAGATAATTAAAGCACTTTCTAGAGCCCTGGAGCCATGCTTCACCTATGGGAGAGACTGTGGGTTTCACTGTAAACATTCACAGCCAGTTTTATCAGTCCTCTTACGTGGTATTATTAATTCCAGGTTGTCACTATATCACTCCCTCCAAGAGTTCAAAGGATTTGATGTGACATTCTGAATGTTGCTGCTTGTACACATAATTTCAAATAAGGTCACTCAGGACATAGAGAACGTATTGAGTTGGAGACGTTTCCCTCATTAAAACACTAAAACTAAGGTTTCCACAGATATGATACACTATAGTTAATTCATTTTAATGTTATGTTAATGATAATCTTTTATTATTTATTCAGAAATTGCATTTTGTGTTTACTTGTGTAGTCTTTGTCTAATATAGAAATTTGTTTGATGATCCGAGACATTTAATGTGACAAACATGCAAAAAAAACTATATAGAAGAAATAAATAAGCGGGCAAACACTTTTTCACATCACTGTAAATGCAAATAATGCATGTTGCGTAGAAGCTTGCAAGCCATACTGGAAAACATGAGCAGCGTTATGCAACTGCTTCAGGTTTTGCATGTCTTATACAGCTGTGTAAATAGCTTAATCACAATATCCTTTTATTAGCATTCATATCCAGATAAATATCATCCTTTTTTTCATGCAGCAAATACACATCACCAATTTTCTAAGTAAATATATTTCTAAAGTTGCTATCTACATGAACTCCTCAACATATTTCAGTAACAATACATCCAGTTTATACATATAAAAAAATCAAACCATTGATTTCCATAAATTATGGAGATTATCAGACATAAATAATGATCGTTGACACAGAGAAAAGTATATAACACACAATTTCCCGCACTGAAAAGGTTACGTCCAGATGAACAGAATCAATTTCTTGGAATTCTTTCACAGAGTCTTAAAGTCCCAAAGGTTGAGTACGCTCCTTCCATAGATTTTCCGCTGGATTCAGGTCAGCTGATTGGCTGGGCCATTCTAGCTTTATTTTCTTTGTCTGTAACCAGCTGAGAGTTTCCTTGAGTGTGTGTTTAGGATCATTGTCTTGCTGAAACGTCGGTCCTCATTTCATTTTCATCATTCTGGTAGATTGCAGCAAAATTTTATCAAGAATGTCTCAATATATTTTTCCATTCATCCTTCCTTCAATGCTATGAAGTGTGCCAGCCCCACACCATGATGTTCCCAACTCCAAACTTCACTGTTGGTATGATGTTTTTTGACTGATATGCACGCCCTTTTTACCTCCAAACATAGTGTGTTATCTTATCCAAAGAGTTCAGTTTTGGTCTCATCTTGTCAGACTATAATCTCGCATTATTTCACAAGCTTTTCTAAATGTTAATTAGTAAAATATAAACACACTTCAACATGATTTTTCAACATGATTGGTACTAATATGATAAATTAGCTTGGCTAGTATATCAGCTCATTTAAGCTTGTTGCAGATAGCTTAGTATTAGTGTACATGCAGTGTTGGGAAGGTTACTTTTAAAATGTATTCCATTACAGAATACAGAATACATGCCCTAAAATGTATTCTGTAACGTATTCCGTTACGTTCCTCAATGAGAGTAACGTATTCTGAATACTTTGGATTACTTAACATCTTATGTACTATTGCTGTGTGATTTATTACTATTACTGAAGGTCCGCGGCTCCAAACCATAGTAAAGGGACCTCTGACTAATACGGGTTCCGTGTCGGGCTCGTAGCCGAAAAATAGCTTTACTTTGTTGTGTGGGTCTGTCTGCTTGCGAGAGACAGAGAGAGGCGTTGAAAGGCTGCTCCAACGGAACTTATTGTTTTCGGAGGAAAACACGAGCACAGTGTACAGTCGAGTCTTAATAGCTTACTTACAACTGGGCTCGTCAGGCACTCTTCTTGGCTGCAGTGGTTATTATTACAGTGGGGCAAAAAAGTATTTAGTCAGCCACCGATTGTGCAAGTTCCCCCACCTAAAATGATGACAGAGGTCAGTAATTTGCACCAGAGGTACACTTCAACTGTGAGAGACAGAATGTGAAAAAAACAATCCATGAATCCACATGGTAGGATTTGTAAAGAATTTATTCGTAAATTAGGGTGGAAAATAAGTATTTGGTCAATAACAAAAATACAACCCAATACTTTGTAACATAACCTTTGTTGGCAATAACAGAGGTCAAACGTTTACTATAGGTCTTTACCAGGTTTGCACACACAGTAGCTGGTATTTTGGCCCATTCCTCCATGCAGATCTTCTCGAGAGCAGTGATGTTTTGGGGCTGTCGCCGAGCAACATGGACTTTCAACTCCCGCCACAGATTTTCTATGGGGTTGAGGTCTGGAGACTGGCTAGGCCACTCCAGGACTTTCAAATGCTTCTTACGGAGCCACCCCTTTGTTGCCCGGGCGGTGTGTTTTGGATCATTGTCATGTTGGAAGACCCAGCCTCGTTTCATCTTCAAAGTTCTCACTGATGGAAGGAGGTTTCGGCTCAAAATCTCACGATACATGGCCCCATTCATTCTGTCCTTAACACGGATCAGTCGTCCTGTCCCCTTGGCAGAAAAACAGCCCCATAGCATGATGTTTCCACCCCCATGCCTCACAGTAGGTATGGTGTTCTTGGGATGCAACTCAGTATTCTTCTTCCTCCAAACACGACGAGTTGAGTTTATACCGAAAAGTTCTACTTTGGTTTCATCTGACCACATGACATTCTCCCAATCCTCTGCTGTATCATCCATGTGCTCTCTGGCAAACTTCAGACGGGCCTGGACATGCACTGGCTTCAGCAGCGGAACACGTCTGGCACTGCGGGATTTGATTCCCTGCCGTTGTAGTGTGTTACTGATGGTGACCTTTGTTACTTTGGTCCCAGCTCTCTGCAGGTCATTCACCAGGTCCCCCCGTGTGGTTCTGGGATCTTTGCTCACCGTTCTCATGATCATTTTGACCCCACGGGATGAGATCTTGCGTGGAGCCCCAGATCGAGGGAGATTATCAGTGGTCTTGTATGTCTTCCATTTTCTGATGATTGCTCCCACAGTTGATTTTTTCACACCAAGCTGCTTGCCTATTGTAGATTCACTCTTCCCAGTCTGGTGCAGGTCTACAATACTTTTCCTGGTGTCCTTCGAAAGCTCTTTGGTCTTGGCCATGGCGGAGTTTGGAGTCTGACTGTTTGAGGCTGTGGACAGGTGTCTTTTATACAGATGATGAGTTCAAACAGGTGCCATTCATACAGGTAACGAGTGGGGGACAGAAAAGCTTCTTACAGAAGACGTTACAGGTCTGTGAGAGCCAGAGATTTTCCTTGTTTGAGGTGAACAAATACTTATTTTCCACCCTAATTTACGAATAAATTCTTTACAAATCCTACCATGTGGATTCACGGATTTTTTTTTCACATTCTGTCTCTCACAGTTGAAGTGTACCTCTGGTGCAAATTACTGACCTCTGTCATCCTTTTAAGTGGGGGAACTTGCACAATCGGTGGCTGACTAAATACTTTTTTGCCCCACTGTATATTTACATGCTTCCAGCTCCCGTTTTTGCTCGATGACAACTCGTACTTTTCGACTCTCCTTTTTCTCCCACCTCGCGCTCACAGACACATAACGAGTATGGCAGTGCATTCTCCCTGCAGCACGGACTACAGTGCCCATGAACCTACATTCTGCATTCTGCCTATTAGCTTAGCACAACAACAACAACAAAAAGGCGCTCTCTCACCCAGGAAACAGCAGAGCGAGAGCGTCACCCTGTAACGGAATACAGTTACTCATATTTTGTATTTTAAATACGTAACGGTGGTACATGTATTCCGTTACTCCCCAACACTGTGTACATGTATGTTGTAAGTAAAAAGAAATTGCAGTGGAGAAATACCAAAAAGAAAAGACGTTTTGCACTTTAATTCACTCCCTCGGTGCCTTTTGATAAGAGCTGAATTAATAAAATACATGTAAATTTACCACTTTAGCTACATGCTCCCTCCAACCAAAAACTTATGTCAACAGACATCCCACATTTATGAACAAAAGGAAACAAAAACAGGTCCACCAAACAATAAGACTACTGAAGCTGTCACAGCAGTGTCAAAGAAAGCACATCCTCTTTTAAATTCAAACATTTATGTATGAGGGTATAAAAAAATCTGATCTTTATTTAACAAACATTTGGCTGAATTGCAGAAGCAGTGTGTGTGAAAAACATAGCAAGCCCTGTGCTTCAGCAGCTTGCAGAACCACCTTCAGGAGCAATAACATGAAGTCATAATTTTCTGCATGGCTATATCAGTCTCTAATTTTTTAAGTTTCAGTCATTTGATCATGCCAATGTTAATTTTATTTACTAATAGTTTTTGTCAACAACATTTCTTGGTCTGATAAAGATGTAAGATGTAAATATTTAAAAGTTCGTCGACAAACCAAACAAGATCAAAGTTATCTGGAAATACAAGATCCAATCAAAATTCATTAGGTTTTACAGAGATGTGGGACGAGTTTGGATGTGATCCAATCGGAAGTAATCTCCTCTTGTAGCAAGGTCAGGTGGGCACAATTTGATCTCTTAAGGTCCCATCACAGCATTTCAGTCAGGCTGATGTCTGGACCTTGATCGGAATATTGCAAAAGCTTGAATCCTTTCTATTTCAGCCATACTGTTGTCATGTGCTTGGTATCATCATCCTGTTGCATGACCCAGTGTGGACCAAGCCTTAGCAGTCAGATGTCCTCATATTTGACTCTAGAATACTTTGGTAAACAGAGGAGTTTATGTTAAACTCAACAACAGCAAGGTACCCAGGTCCTGTGACTGCAAAATAAGCCCAAATCATCACCTCTCCATCGCCATGCCTCACTATGTTTGGCATGAGGTGTTTGTGGTGAATATCTTTTAGTTCTCCCCCATTTCTAACCCACGGACAACACAAACAAAATAATATGACAGAAACAGAGAGAGAGAGAATTCTAGGAAATCCTAGAAAAAACAGGAACAAAAATCAACTGTAATAAAATGTAACATTACACAGTATGCCTTTGACTATACTCCAAGAATATGACAAAGTTATTCAGAATAGCTGTAATTACTGTGGAGTATGATAAGATGAGCTTAATTGTAACCTAAGCCAGTTATGATAATTCAAAAAATACGTGTGTAAGATCATTGCAATTTGCATTCCCATCTAGATTTAATATTCAACAATCCCGGAGGCAGAACGGGTTGTCCATCGCTCAGAAAGTCAGTAGATCCATTCTCCAACTACTCTAGTCTGCACATCAGTGTTTACTTAGACAAGACATTAAGCCCTGAGGTGATTGTGCAACCACTGGAGTGTGTGTGTGTGTGTGTGTGTGTGTGTGTGTGTGCGTGTGGATGGATGTTAGACAAAAAAAATGCTTGTATGATTGGTCGAATGAGGTTTGTAGCATAAGTACCGGTCCATTTGAAGGTCTAATGCAGGGGTGTCGAACTCCAGGCCTCGAGGGCTGGTGTCCTGCAGGTTTTAGATATAACCAGTGTTGGGACTAACGCGTTATTACGCTGGTTATATCTAAAACCTGCAGGACACCAGCCCTCGAGGCCTGGAGTTCGACACCCCTGCATGTTACCGTGGTCGTTACCACAATAATAACGCGTTACAGTAACTACGTTATTATTGTGGTAACGACCATGGTAACTAGTTATTATGCCAAAATCAGGAACGCGTTACTCGTTACTGGGATTTAGATAGGCTCGTTATTCGTTACTTCGTGTGGTGGCTATCGCGGAGCTTCCACAGATTCAGTAACATTGTGATTCTTACTCTGAATCTGAATAAGTACGCGGGACCACTGTGTGCGGTAAGACCAACTCTTTACTCACTGTATTACCGTCTCCTGGCATGCTTTGCCAGTGCTTAACACGTAATTACACAATCAAACAATGAACACATACTGCCCAACAAATGTACCAGAGACAATTATGAATACACCACATGCTGCAGGTATCTGTTTAGAGATTAGTTGAAGTGCTGATAATGCTAAGGGCTGTAGCACTCAACACACATAACACAAATAACTAGTCCAGATATAGACAATGAATCTTTAAGGGGTAAAACAATATATCCCTGTGCTCTCTCGGAAGTTTCACAAGAGCAACTATGCAGATATTCACTAGAGTTGCTTTCAACACACAAAGCGTCTTTCTGATTGTTATTGTTGGCACAAGACAAAATAGAGACGCTTAAGCTGTTGACGGACTGATGGCTTGTTCTTTTAATGCTCCTGGGCTGACGCTTGGGCCTGCCGCATGCCTCCCAACCATTCTCGCTATAGTGAGAACGCAGGATACTATTTTTAAATCAGTTACAGTAAGCACCTCAGGATAAAAACTAAGTTGATTGAGTACCAACATAATGTGCTTGGGGTCATTATAGGAGTGTGGCCAAAAGTCCCACTGGATAATTTGCATGCGACGCAAACAACAAAACAATGGAGAACACTGAGGTGATGCATTCTGCCCTCAGTAGGGTGTAAAGCTGGTTTCTAGCTTTGCAGTTAGCATGGCAGATCCACAATAAACATCCAGTATTCAGAAAATATGTTTTAGATGTTTACTGTTAGCTGCAATATAAAACTGCTGCAGAAATGAAAAATAAAATATTACACTTGTGATGTAATTGACTTGTTTTTACAATTTCAAACACTGAGTCATGATCTATCACATGCAACACATGTAAACACATGAACATATTCTGAAACCTTATTTGCCCCAGGTATCTAGCGGTT
This sequence comes from Copadichromis virginalis, assembly GCF_057382275.1. Taxonomy (NCBI): domain Eukaryota; kingdom Metazoa; phylum Chordata; class Actinopteri; order Cichliformes; family Cichlidae; genus Copadichromis; species Copadichromis virginalis. Next base: position 35,085,141 of record NC_140639.1, on the reverse strand, counting down.
AGCTCATCAAAGTTTCTCCCACCAAACTCTCAACTGTCACCTCAAACTATTGCAAGCTTAACACACACGACTCCAAGGTACAGCACACGGTGGTATACCTTTCTGCTAAACTAAACTCGTCGGTGGACCATAGTGTTGGTTTGTCCAGTCATTTCACTCGTGCCCGGGTTTCATAAAGGACAATTTTGATTTCATGACTTGGGAGCGATGCCTCTGATGGGCCAGTCGTTTCACATTGACTGAGGTGACTTGGAACTCCAGCCCAGGAAATACTAAAAAAGTAATTACTTGGCTGTTTGCGCTAAGTATATAAGAAAATTACACCAAGCTGTGCAGTTTATAAGAAGAAGAAGAATAGCCCTTTACTGTCACTGTATAATAAAATTATATAAATTAGAATTAGAATTATATAATTATTTAATAAATTGTGGTTGTTCCACACCACTGTGCAGGAGTAATATATATATGTATATATATATATATATATATATATATATATATATATATATATATATATATATATATATATATATATATATATATATATAACACCCAGCACGCCCCTGCGGGCGGTTTATCCTTCAAGCTCGGGTCCTCTACCAGAGGCCTGGGAGCTTGAGGGTCCTGCGCAGTATCTTAGCTGTTCCCAGGACTGCGCTCTTCTGGACAGAGATCTCCGATGTTGTTCCCGGGATCTGCTGGAGCCACTCGCCTATCTTGGGAGTCACCGCACCTAGTGCTCCGATTACCACGGGGACCACCGTTACCTTCACCCTCCACATCCTCTCGAGCTCTTCTCTGAGCCCTTGGTATTTCTCCAGCTTCTCGTGTTCCTTCTTCCTGATATTGCTGTCATTCGGAACCGCTACATCGATCACTACGGCCGTCTTCTTCTGTTTGTCTACCACCACTATGTCCGGTTGGTTAGCCACCAACATTTTGTCCGTCTGTATCTGGAAGTCCCACAGGATCTTAGCTCTGTCATATATATATATATATATATATATATATATATATATATATATATATATATATATATATATATATATTAGGGGTGCAACGATATTCGTATCGATATCGATAACTGTCTGTGTTGAGCGCTCAGTGAATCTGTGTTCGACTACTCCACCTAGGCTGCACTGTCCAGCGCAGATCCACTGAGCGCTCAACACAGACAGCATAGTCAGAAGGAAGAGCGCAGGGCAAGCTAGCGAGACAGAAGTTAAGCTCTCCTTGCAACAGGCAAATTGAACCTCATTCAGATCTGGCGTTTGGAATTATTTTGGTTTTCATGTGACGTATGACCCTGAAGGTAAGCGAGTCATGGACTAAAGTAAAACAGTATGTTGGATGTGCCATGCAATGCTCAATTACATTGGTGTGAACTAGTGTGTTAGCGCAGTTAGCTCGTTAACGTGTTGGCCGTCTAGCCCCATGCACGGAGCGATCGGCGGTAGCTCGTTAACGGAGATTTGCCGTGTTGTGGCGTTAAGGTCATTTCAACGAGATTAACCTGAATGCACTAGTGGGAACACAACGAATATGACTGCACATTTACGCCGACATCATCCTAGTGCAAAGACACGTTGAAGCAGACAAAAAAAAGCAAGCATGCTACTAACTTTAGCCGAGTCATTTAGACCGCTGTTAGCACATGATTCTCCTTATGCTGCTGAGAATATAGCCCAGAAGAAGCAGATAGTATAGCTTTTATTTTGGAAAGAGCCATTTCTCTGTAATAAACTCTCTTTTCCAAAGATGAGTGATTCCTCAATCAGATACAGGGCTAGCGATTTTTTCAGTCGGGCTACCAAAATCTATCTCTTCCCTGCCTGTCGGGCTATTGTAGGAAAAATATATGTCAATGCTTTTGCATTCTTTCAGAAATGTAGCTGGGTAATTATGTCATTGGCATCGGTGAGCCACTGTCAATATGTGACATATTGAAATCGCGTTTGAATTTGCGCTTGTTTTTTTGCTTTCACTTTGCAATCGTGCGAACTGTGTATAGAGAGCGACAGCACTGATCTGTGAGTGATGATAATTTGTGCACCAATTCCTCTGACATCGTCTTATTAATCGTTAGCTTACTATGCAAACATGACAAGTGAAATCTCCCGCAGCAAGCTTAAACATGTGAGAGGTTGATCGCGCAGAGAATCGCTGAGCTTATGTGAGTGAGTGTGTAAAAGCATTTCAGTTCTGCTGAGCCAAATAAGACAGGTCAGGGTGAAGAAGTGACAGCCAAAGAAAAGCTTACCACAAAACGGAAAAGTTATGACAAATCAGACTATAAGGCAAAAAGAAAGTGCAGCTTTATGGTTTCATGGACAAAAGAATTTCTGTGGCTGCGATATGACGAGCTAAATAACCAGGGCTGCACATAAGTGGTCCGCAGGTGCGCATTCGCTGTCAAAATAAAAAACACGCACAAGGGTTAGGGTTAAATTTAAAAACTGTACTTTTGAGTTAAAATATATATTTATAATTTTAATAAATGACAAATTAAAAATGCATGAACATTTTTTTTGTATCGAAAAAATATCGAACCGTGACACCAAAGTATCGAACCGAACCGTGAATTTTGTGTATCGTTGCACCCCTGCAACGATATTCGTATCGATATTGAACCGTTCGATACAGTGCTTTCGGTTCGGTACGCATATGTATCGAACAATACAACATTTGTAATTTATTTTATCAACTTTCCTTCTGACGATGCTGTCTGTGTTGAGCGCTCAGTGAATCTGCGTTCGACTACTCCGCCTAGGCTGCACTGTCGAGCGCAGATCCACTGAGCGCTCAACACAGACAGCATAGTCAGAAGGAAGAGCGCAGGGCAAGCTAGCGAGACAGAAGTTAAGCTCTCCTTGCAACATGGACCTCCCCCACTCTCATTCAGATCTGGCGTTTGGAATTATTTTGGTTTTCATGTGACGTATGACCCTGAAGGTAAGCGAGTCATGGACTAAAGTAAAACAGTATGTTGGATGTGCCATGCAATGCTCAATTACATAGGTGGGAACTAGTGTGTTAGCGCAGTTAGCTCGTTAACGTGTTGGCCGTCTAGCCCCATGCACAGGGCGATCGGCGGTAGCTCGTTAACGGAGATTTGCCGTGTTGTAGCGTTAAGGTCATTTCAACGAGATTAACCTGAAAGCACTAGTGGGAACACAACGAATATGACTGCACATTTACATCATCCTAGTGCAAAGACAAAAACAACAAGCATGCTACTAACTTTAGCCGAGTCATTTAGACAGCTGTTAGCACATGATTCTCCTTATGCTGCTGAGAATATAGCCCAGAAGAAGCGGATAGTATAGCTTTTATTTTGGAAAGAGGCATTTCTCTGTAATAAACTCTCTTTTCCAAAGATGAGTGATTCCTCAATCAGATACAGGGCTCGCAAAATCGCTAGCCCGACGTCCTGGGGCTAGCGATTTTTTTCAGACGGGCTACCCTGCCCGTCGGGCTATTGTAGGAAGGAAAAATCTATGTCAATGCTTTTGCATTCTTTCGGAAATGTAGCCGGGTAATTATGTCATTGGCATCGGTGAGCCACTGCCAATATGTGACATATTGAAATCGCGTTTGAATTTGCGCTTGTTTTTTTGCTTTCACTTTGCAATCGCGCGAACTGTGTATAGAGAGCGACAGCACCGATTGGTGAGTGATGATAATTTGCGCACCAATTCCTCTGACGTTGTCTTATCAATCGTTAGCTTACTATGCAAACATGACAAGTGAAATCTCCCGCAGCAAGCTTAAACATGTGAGAGGTTGATCGTGCAGAGAATCGCTGAGCATTATGTGAGTGCGTGTGTAAAAGCAGCAGGATATATATTGTAGCGGATCAGGGCTGTTCGGGGTTCTGTTTGTACAGTTATGTTTTGTTTATGTTGCCATAGTGACGGGTGACGCCCTCTCGCTGCGACGGTGTGTCCTTCCGGGGTCAGAGGGCGCCCTGTGTGGTGTTGTTGTTGTTGCTGTGCTGTTGCCCTGCTGAGCAGTTAGCTAGCGGCAGTGTTCTTCTGCAGATGTCAATAAACGGCTGTGCTCCCTGGCTAGCTCACGGGAAGCAAGACCAAACGATACCTCCGTCTCCTCCTTGTCTGAGCTCGCCACATTGGTGTCAGAAGTGGGATGATGGTGGCACCCCATGTTCTGACCCGAGTGACTTTTACCCCGCCGGTCGTGACCGGCCGGTGCGCCAAAAGAAGGCACCTGGACATTTGCATGACTTTGTGTGGGGTAATGGGGTCGTCGGGAACGACTGACCCCTTAGGTGGGGGCTATGTAGCGGGTCAGGGCTGTTCGGGGTTCTGTTTGTACAGTTATGTTTTGTTTATGTTGCCATAGTGACGGGTGACGCCCTCTCGCTGCGACGGTGTGTCCTTCCGGGGTCAGAGGGCGCCCTGTGTGGTGTTGTTGTTGTTGCTGTGCTGTTGCCCTGCTGAGCAGTTAGCTAGCGGCAGTGTTCTTCTGCAGATGTCAATAAACGGCTGTGCTCCCTGGCTAGCTCACGGGAAGCAAGACCAAACGATACCTCCGTCTCCTCCTTGTCTGAGCTCGCCACATTGGTGTCAGAAGTGGGATGATGGTGGCACCCCATGTTCTGACCCGAGTGACTTTTACCCCGCCGGTCGTGACCGGCCGGTGCGCCAAAAGAAGGCACCTGGACATTTGCATGACTTTGTGTGGGGTAATGGGGTCGTCGGGAACGACTGACCCCTTAGGTGGGGGCTATGTAGCGGGTCAGGGCTGTTCGGGGTTCTGTTTGTACAGTTATGTTTTGTTTATGTTGCCATAGTGACGGGTGACGCCCTCTCGCTGCGACGGTGTGTCCTTCCGGGGTCAGAGGGCGCCCTGTGTGGTGTTGTTGTTGTTGTTGCTGTGCTGTTGCCGCGCTGAGCAGTTAGCTAGCGGCAGTGTTCTTCTGCAGATGTCAATAAACGGCTGTGCTCCCTGGCTAGCTCACGGGAAGACCAAACGATACCTCCGTCTCCTTCTTGTCTGAGCTCGCCACAATATTTTAGTTCTGCTGAGCCAAATTAGACAGGTCAGGGTGAAGAAGTGACAGCCAAAGAAAAACTTACCACAAAACGGAAAAGTTATGACAAATCAGACTATAAGGCAAAAAGAAAGTGCAGCTTTATGGTTTCATGGACAAAAGAATTTCTGTGGCTGCAATATGACAAGCGAAATAACCAGGGCTGCACATAAGTGGTCCGCAGGTGCGCATTCGCTGTCAAAATAAAAAATGGGCACAAGATAAGAAGTTGCAACGCGTGTTTGCATACATAAGATTTTAAGGAGGAGGACAGACATTTGTTTAGAACTCTTAAAGATGTCGAAGAAGCAAGCTCCTTTAAGCAATTACTGTGATGTTCCTCCACCTCCAAAGAAATGTCAGAAGGAGTCCGAACCACAAAAGAAGCGCGTATTCTCGGAAAAGTAGTTGCAGGAGGTGAGCTGGCTTCAAACAAATGATGAACGCACAGAGATGTGGTGCGGAATGTGCCGTGAAAATTTAATAAATGACAAATTAAAAAGGCATGAACATTTTTTTTGTATCGAAAAAATATCGAACCGTGACACCAAAGTATCGAACCGAACCGAACCGTGAATTTTGTGTATTGTTGCACCCCTAATATATATATATATATATATATATATATATATATATATATATATATATATATATATATATATATATATATATATATATATATATATATATATATATGTATGTGCATATATATATGTATGTGCATATATATATATATATATATATATATATATATATATATATACATATATATATATATATATATGTGTGCATATATATATATATATATATATTTAATGATAACATCCAAAACAGGCTACCTATTTCTGCTATAAGGTTGGGCATTTTAACGTAAGAGTTGGGAAGTTGGGAAGCAGCAACAATTGTGCGCTGTATGCATGAAAGAAGAGGCATGGTGCAGGTCATTTGATAGAAATTTATGAAATTATGTAATTTGTTTCCTTTCTATTTTTTATGGACTTCTGATGTAAACTGGAAATGTAGCTTCTGATCTTTGAATGTTCTCACTGTACCATAAATGGATATAAGCAAACCCATATGAGTGGTGTTCAGCTATCTGTGCTGAAAGTACTCCCAGCTTTTGAATGACATCCTTCAGCTTTTATGGCTGTGAAAGAAAAAAAGCAGAAAAAAAGCTTTTGCATCTGAATGAAGTTGAAGTCATTGAGGTTTTGATTCATCACGTCATTTTCAAACCCACATCCACCAACATGTTGTCCCACTACATGCTCAGACTGCTCCGAGTGCAACCCCAGAAGAACCAAACCTTCATCTGTGTGTTCGACTATTCATTGAAGTTAGATCATGTGAGATTTTGGTTGAGGCTTGATGAGCAGTTTTGGTTCATCTTTGTTTTGAACAGTCTGTACAGCTCCGAGAAACTTATGCATGGAGACAGGCTCTGACAAGATCTGAATCTACTGGTAACTCCTTTAAAAGGCGGACTCTCTTTTTTGTAATATGGAGTCAAATCTGATTTGTTTTATACTCGGTGAGTTATGCTGCTGCCTTGCCTGAACCTGCTTTCTCCTGGCAGTGGTTTAAAACAAGCCTTGCCTAAAGCAACCAATCAGAAGAGAGCTATCTTTCTTAGCCATGTCGGGTGAGTTTTAGAGAAGATTGAGTGAAATTCTAAAGGCGTCAACATAGAAAAGCATGGAGGGGGGGCTGGAGTCGACCTGCAGCCTACAACCTAAAAGGCCCAAACACGTAGAGGAGGACTGGCAACCAATTGCCACAGGAGTGATATATTACACAAAAAAACGAGGAATTCTAGCCGCTTGTGCAGCCATTGATTAGGATTACAGACTAAGATGGATAGCACACGACACAGTGAGAGACTTTGATCTCTGCTGAATGCAGCCATAAAAACATATGTTTGTGACAGAGGGAGAAATGTTTTTGAAAACATACGCTGTTGTCATGGAAAAGCCCCCGAGGACTGAGCATAGACCTATTCAGGGTGACGACACCTGGGGGGGAGGGGGTGTGTCTTGAACTTTCTCAGCGGCGTGGCACAGGGAGGGGCAGCCAGTCAGGTGAAGGGTGGGGCAAAGGGGCTCAGTAAGTCAGACTACTCGATCTGCAGTACTTGATCACACAATCACTTCTGTACAAAGGTATTTTGGCACTTATTGTTTTGTATTGACTATTTTGCTAAACCAGTGGCTGAAGTATTAATACTCTTTACTTAAGTGGAACTCATAATCCTATGTAAGTATCCTAATAGTACAAATGTTTTAGCATCAGCATGCACCTCCAATCTCCTCAAGTTAAAATGCTAACTAAAGGTGGCAAACATTGATAATTTTGACACCAGTGCTGGTATTGGTGTTGGATTGATACCAGCAGGACTGATACTTTGCTTCTGTCCTCTAAATTCAATGTGTATATATCTATTTAATCAAACATGCACTATGAAAAATGGCTTAGCCTTTTTGTGTTGACTGTTACATCTATGTTATCTATAGTGTACAGCACATATAACCAACAGAATGACCTGTAGTGCTTTAGAGACAGGCACGTTTACATTCCAAGTCTCCATAAAACCCAGTTCCAAAATACATGAAGAGCTGAAATGTGTATTTTGTTATGTTAACAGTAATTTAGTGACCATTCAGTCAATAAATGAAGCCTTAAATACCACATCCCATTATATTAATATATAGTCTCAACTAAGTAGAGATTGTTAAAATCCTGCTTACATGTTAATGTATCAGTAATGGTGCAATCCTGTCATTCGTTTAATCAAACTCTTTTACTTTGAGAACATTTTGATGTTGTAGCCCAAAGTCAAGTGAGTGAAAGTTGTTGTCATGCATGTCCTATTTCAACAAGTGTTGCTGTAGAAATAGTATGTGGTCGCATAACAAAACAGCTGTCATGTACTGTCATCTTGCTTTTCATTCCTGTTTGCTTTTCCTTTGTTCCTGAGCATTAGCACTTAGTTGATTGGTTGCAGTTCCAGCTTCTTGTTGGATCTGAAAATCCTCTGCATGGCTGAAGTGCATGGGAAATGCCTGAGCTATAAAAGTAGTATAACACTTCCATCTTGGACATACAGATCATTTTTTTGGCATGCCAGTTCAGTGAAGGACAGTAATGGTTATTAATGCTGCATGTGTTCTTTCAGAGTGGTTACTAAACGTCCACACCCTCATCTACGCTGAGGTTAACACCAGGCCAACGAGTTCTCTCATGGAACAGTCGGGTCACACCCACATGGGCTCACCTTATACACACACACACACACACACACACACACACACACACACACACACACACACACACACACATATATATATATATACACACAAACACACACATATATATATATATACACACACACACACACATATATATATATGTATACACACACACACACATATATATATATATATATATATATATATATATATATGCATATACATATATATATATAGATATATGCATATACATATATAGATATAGATATATGCATATACATATATAGATATAGATATATATATACATATACATATACATATATATATATATATATATATATACATACATATATACATATATCGATATATAAGGCATCGGTGGGCAAGAGACGAAAACAGGGCGTTGTTGGAATGCTACTATGCAAGTAACCCCGGCGGAAGGGGCTACATGAATAGTATGAGGGACCTATGGATTCTTCGATACCCAACATCCACAATGACGGCGAAACAACTAGTAGCTCAGTGTTCCAACATTCGAAAGAAGGGACTGCTCTCACAGCTAGAGATTGACGAGGTACAACACAAATGCTACGGCAAGGAGGAGTCAGGACGCCAGGTCAGGGGGGCGATATCATCACCCCCACCCGAGATTGGGTACATAGCCCCAAGTGCGATAGGAGAAGGATTGTTGAGTGCGAGAGGAACTGACCTGAAAAATAGGATCATGGCCAAGCTTGAAACCTGGATCCCCCGTAGCCGGTTACCAAGATTACGTGAAGTACCCTCAGAAGGTCTGCTAGATGATGTTAACCCTTGTGTGGTGTTCGTATTTTTGTTACTCAGCCAGTGTTCATGGGTCTGGTGGACCCGCTAGAGTTTTGGCTTTCCAAATGAACACTATCAAACAATTTTATGTTAAATTACTCAACAGATGTTTACTTCATCCCAATTACAAGACATATGAACAGCAAACATGGTTAATTTTTTCCCTTTACCTTTGTTAGATCACATTTATGAATTAATGTGCTTCTCGTTTTTCTTTTATATAAAATGTTATAAATAAATCAGTTATAATCAAGTGGAGTGAGTGGAAAGACACAACACATTTACACGTGAAAAAATAATTAATTGTTTAATTTTTCTTTTGAAAAAAACTGAACACGGGTCTCACAGACCCGAACACCATACAAGGGTTAATGCAGCACTACGGGCAATACCTACAACCACGATTACCGACACTAACAAGCTGATCTGCAATACGGCAGCAGTGATCAGTGAGATGCTTGGCTACAAGTTGAACAGCGACAAGGGGCAGTACCCTCCATGGAGAAGGAGGCTAGAGGGCAAGATCAAAGTAGCACGGAGGGAGGTTAGCCAACTAACGGAGTTGCAGAAAGGTGCGACAAATAAGGTGCCTAAGAAATACAGCAAGCTGTCCATACCTGAGGCCTTGGAAACTGCCAAGCAAAGACTCACAGCCTTGGCCAGCCGCTTGAGAAGGTACACCAGAGAGATAGAAGGCAGGAGAATAAACCAGCTGTTCTCCACAGAACCAGCAAAGGTGTACTCTCAGTGGCAAGGGAACAATAAGAGAACAACACCACCAAGGCTGGAGATGGAGCAATACTGGAAGAGCATATGGGAGAAGGATGCAACCCATAACGGCAATGCTCAGTGGCTAGAGGATCTGAGGGCAGACCACAGCGACCTCCCTGAACAGGGTCCAGTAACCATCACAGTGGCAGATATCCAAGAAAGGGTCTCCAGTATGAAGAGTTGGACAGCACCAGGGCCCGACATGGTTCACGCCTACTGGCTGAAGAAGCTGACTGCACTCCACGAGCGTCTGGCAGCACAAATGAACCAGCTGCTAGTTAACGAGAGACACCCGGAATGGCTAACTGAAGGCCGGACGGTCCTGATCCCCAAGGACCCCAAGAAGGGACCGGTCCCCTCCAACTACCGACCAATAACCTGCCTCAGTACTACATGGAAGCTCCTGTCAGGCATCATATCGGCTAAGATGAACAGGCACATGGGTCAATACATGAGCGGGACACAGAAAGGAATTGGCAAGAATACCAGAGGCGCAAAACACCAGCTACTGGTAGACAGAACAATCAGCCGAGACTGCAAGACCAGACTGACCAACCTGTGCACTGCCTGGATTGATTACAAGAAGGCCTATGACTCAATGCCCCACAGCTGGATACTGGAATGCCTAGAATTGTACAAGATCAATGGGACCCTAAGAGCCTTCATCAGGAACTCAATGGGGATGTGGCGTACAACACTAGAGGCCAACTCCAAGCCCATAGCACAAGTCACCATCAAGTGCGGGATCTACCAAGGAGATGCTCTGTCCCCACTGCTGTTCTGCATAGGCCTGAACCCCCTCAGTGAGATCATTAACAAGACTGGCTACGGATACCGACTACGGAACGGAGCAGTTGTCAGCCACCTCCTGTACATGGATGACATCAAGCTGTATGCCAAGAGTGAACGAGACATCGATTCACTGATCCACACTACCAGGCTATACAGCAATGACATTGGAATGTCGTTTGGACTGGAGAAGTGTAGTCGGATGGTAACAAAGAGAGGGAAGGTAGTCAGAACTGAGGGGATTGAACTACCAGAAGGCAACATTGCAGACATAGAGGACAGTTACAAGTACTTGGGGATCCCACAGGCGAATGGGAACCATGAAGAGGCCGCTAGAAAAGCTGCAACCACCAAGTACCTGCAGAGGGTCAGGCAAGTCCTGAGGAGTCAGCTGAATGGTAAGAACAAGATCCGGGCCATCAACACGTACGCCCTGCCCGTGATCAGGTACCCTGCTGGGGTAGTAGGCTGGCCAAAGGAGGAGATAGAAGCCACTGACATAAAGACAAGAAAGCTCCTTACCATGCATGGAGGGTTTCACCCCAAATCCAGCACCCTGAGGCTGTACGCTAAGCGGAAGGAAGGGGGCCGGGGACTGGTGAGTGTCAGCACCACAGTCCAGGATGAGACAAGGAACATCCAAGAATACATTGGGAAGATGGCCCCAACTGACCGAGTGCTCAGTGAATACCTCAGGCAGCAGAAACCCAAGAAAGAGGAGGGAGACGAGGAACCATCATGGAAGGACAGGCCCCTGCACGGTATGTACCACCGGCAGATAGAGGAGGTGGCTGATATCCAGAAATCCTACCAGTGGCTGGACAAAGCTGGACTGAAAGACAGCACAGAGGCACTAATCATGGCAGCACAAGAACAAGCTCTGAGCACAAGATCCATAGAGGCTGGGGTCTATCACACCAGGCAAGACCCCAGGTGCAGGCTGTGTAAAGATGCCCCAGAGACAATCCAGCACATAACAGCAGGGTGCAAGATGCTAGCAGGCAAGGCATACATGGAACGCCATAACCAAGTGGCCGGCATAGTGTACAGGAACATCTGTGCCGAGTATAACCTGGAAGTCCCGAGGTCAAAATGGGAGATGCCCCCAAGGGTGGTGGAGAATGACCGAGCTAAGATCCTGTGGGACTTCCAGATACAGACGGACAAAATGGTGGTGGCTAACCAACCGGACATAGTGGTGGTAGACAAACAGAAGAAGACGGCCGTAGTGATCGATGTAGCGGTTCCGAATGACAGCAATATCAGGAAGAAGGAACACGAGAAGCTGGAGAAATACCAAGGGCTCAGAGAAGAGCTCGAGAGGATGTGGAGGGTGAAGGTAATGGTGGTCCCCGTGGTAATCGGAGCACTAGGTGCGGTGACTCCCAAGCTAGGCGAGTGGCTCCAGCAGATCCCGGGAATAACATCGGAGATCTCTGTCCAGAAGAGCGCAGTCCTGGGAACAGCTAAGATACTGCGCAGGACCCTCAAGCTCCCAGGCCTCTGGTAGAGGACCCGAGCTTGAAGGATAAACCGCCCGCAGGGGCGTGCTGGGTGTTATATGTATATATATGCATGTGTGTGTGTGTGTGTACAGAGATAACTACGGCACAGCTCCAAAATTCCAGCAGTCATGCATTTCTCCTCTACACCCATACAAGGATGAGTGTTATCTTTTGACAAGACTAAGTCTCTACACATCTGTACATGTTCAAAGACCTGCAGACACGAGACATGATTCAGACTTTAAACAGAAAAGGGAGTAGAAAGGGCTAACACTTTCTCCTCCCTGCTTAGCCACCTTGCATGCCCGTAAATGATTATGATTCAGACTTTATGGCCTCAGTGACCACATTCAGGGTGGAACTGTTGCATCTGATTCACACTTTTTTTAAAGGTGTGTAAACTGTTGATTTCTAATAAGTATATATCTAATAATGAATTACTTTGAGCTAAATGTATCTGCATTTCTGCACTGACATTTAATGAAACTTGAAATCATTTCTAGGAATGGAAAAGTCACGTAATCCTCATACAAAACGGAGCAATCGTGCTAACAGGCAAACTGCCTACGTATGTTGACGTGCCAAATCGACAGCATCTCAGGTCGCTACATGCTGAGATTATAGATATCACTGCTCCACCCTCCTGAATGTTCTTCATTAAAGTGCAATAATTGTGCAAATAAATGTGTAAGACTACAGGGCTGCTGACATGAGCTGAGCTTATTTTTCTGCTCCAGTTGTGCACTGTTTCAGCTGCGGATGAGGACTGCAGAGGGTCACTGAGAGACAGCTACCTGTGTTGTGAGTCATTATGTCAAGTAAGCAAACACGCGCGCACACACACACACACACACACACCTACACGTGCACACACACATACGCATGGACACAGATTTGTGTCTCACTGTTGTGCCATTCTCTGAGTCTGGACAGCAAAAGAGAGATAACCTCAAAATGCAGCTTAAGCCTGACATGCAGCTTTAACATGCATGGTTTGACATCTATGTTGCATCTCTTGTGTGGTACATTTGGTGTAAAATCTTGTAATGTAATTGTAACTTACTAATGCTAAACTCACTGTATAGCATTTGGCATTATGAGCGTGCTTGGTGGCACATTTGAAAAATCTACTTTGTTTTTTCCACAACTATGGAATGTTTTCACAACTAAGCTGCTATTGCTTGGACTGTATTTTGATATTATTTAACTCTAAAGAGAACATACTGTGCAGGAGAGCAGAACAAGAAGGATCTGTAATGTTTCGCATTTTGGTTCCACATTCTAGTTCCTTTGTTCTGATCAGCATACCAGCAGTATGCCGTATATACTGCTGGTATGCAGTATATACGGTAAATACATACACAGGGTGCGCCCAGCATCAACTCTCATTGCTCCTCAAGTATTCAGTGACCTGCAGGCAAGATAAGTGATGAGACGTTGCCCCCTGGTGGTACCTTGTGGAAAAAAGGGAGTAAGGTCTGTGGCTCAGGAGTGTTTCTATTATGAAACGCCAGGACTGCCATAATGAATTAATTAAATACACCATTAAATAATTAATTAAATGTGTCAATAATTAATTAAAATTGGAATTAACTAATTAAATAAATAGTTATGACACATGTAATTAATTAATTAATTATTGACACATTTAATTAATTATTTAATGGTGTATTTAATTAATTCATTATGGCAGTCCTGGCGTTCCATATTCTATAGGCCTGATGCTGAACACCCAATCTGTAATAATGAGCACTTTGAGTTTTCCATAAGCCTAGAAAAGCTCTATAGGAAGAGCAAACCAGTCACTCCCACTCATCCATGGTTCTATATGTCAGGTCTCGTGGCAGCGTTAGATAAGATAAGATAAGATAAGATACCTTTATTAGTCCCACAAGGAGAAATTTCATCGGCATCGGTGAATACACACCTGCAGATAAGGTTCTTTGATATGTAGCTATAACACTTTTTTGGAAGATAATTGATTAGATTATTCTCTGTGGGAGATTTCAGAATTTAGAATGATGGACCAATATTTTGAGCTGATTGATTGTGGAAGTAAACTCCTCAAGGTCCAACACAGATCATTTAGAGATTGTTTAATGTATGTTTTCTTTAGTTTCTTTAGAACATTTGTGCCTTGTGCAATCATATGCAAATAAGTACATAAAAATTAAGTATGGTGGCCCTGAGAGGTCACATAAACTGTTTGCTGGTGTATTCTTAAATTGCAATGTGTATGACCTCTCAGGGTCACTGTATAGAAGTCAACTGGCAGTTAAAAATTCTTTTTTTTTTTTTTTTTTGTTATGTGTTTTTTGTCCTGGATTAAAGCAGAGTGTAGTGCAATGACCCCTACATCTTCTTGTCTATGTATCCATTTCGGGATCCAGCTAAAACTAGGTGAAAGGCGATGTACACCAGGTTGGCAATTAGTCTCTTTTTTTTTCTCTTCTGTTACAATGTAGCACACAGGGTTATGGATATAACCAGTCAAAAAATGAAAATAAAAAAATTATTGACCACCAGGTGTCACTAGAGTTGGTTCAATGGAACTTGACGTCAAGTCATTAAGGCTCTGGTACTCTATTGGAGAAAATAAAGACCACTGGTTCGCTTATATTGAGGGCAAATGTCACTACAAATACATAAGGTGAGACAAAAAACTATTTAGTCAGCCATCAATATTGCAAGTTCTCCCACTTATGCTTGTAATTTTCATCATAGGTATACCTCAACTTTGAGAGACAAAATGAGAAAAAAAAATCCAGAAAATCACATTGTCTGATTTTTAAAGAGTTTATTTTCAAATTATGTTTTTGCCCCACTGTGTGTATGTGTAGGTCTGTGTGTGTGTGTGTGTGTGTGTGTGTGTGTGTGTGTGTGTGTGTGTGTGTGTGTGTGTATAGCTTATGTGGCCTCAACAGATGAGCTACTGTAGCTCAAATCTCTGATTCTGATAGAACGTGTCAAGATACACAAGGCATCACAGTTTGTTGCATATGGGACTCCATACTGTAGCTGCAGACCAGTCAGGCTGCACATGCCTACATGACCCCTGTCAGCATTTCTGCAAGCACCAACACTGGGTCCAAACAAGACCAGTGTCACTATGTTCTGCTGGGAAATCATGGTTCCTGCCACCCATGTGGATGTTACTTTGGCACGTACCACCTACTTAAGTGTTACTGCAGACCATGTACATCCTTTCATGGAAACAGTATTCCCTGGTGGCTGTGGCCTCTATCAGCAAGATATGGATGAAACACCAATATGTCTGTGAAGGTTCTCAGTCATCCAGGTCATTGTAGTCAAAGGAGCTTGCAAAGAAAAGCGTCTGGACTTCTTTAAGTTGCTTGAAGACGTTTCACCTCTCATCCGAGAAGCTTCTTCAGTTCTAAGGTCAAATGGTGGAGAGTCCCAGATATGAACCTAGTGGGAGTGACCCCCCACAGAGGGACAAAAGGACCCCCTGATGATCCTCTAATCGCCTGAGCCAAGGTGGGAAACTGGGCGTGGGTCCCAATCAGCCAGAGTTTCGGGTGTGTTCATTGTGAAACCTGGCCCCACCTTATCATGCGAATTCCTGAGGTCAGATGGCCCAGGATGTGAGTGGGCGTTAAGGCGTCTGGGAAGGGATCTCAAAACTGGATTATAGATGGCAGAGAGTTGGTGTCGTAAACCCCCGCCTCTGTTCAAAGATGGTCGCTCACAGTGGACATAGATGGCTTCTTTCACTCCTCTTTCAAACCATATCTGGGACTCTCCACCATTTGACCTTAGAACTGAAGAAGCTTCTCGGATGAGAGGTGAAACGTCTTCAAGCAACTTAAAGAAGTCCAGACGCTTTTCTTTGCAAGCTCCTTTGACGATGAAACACCAAGTGTTTCTAACAACTTGGTGCCACATATTTCATGGATCCATTCGAGTCCATGCCTTGATGGCTCAGGCCTGTTTGTAAAACAAATGGGGACCAACACAAAATTAGGGAGGTGATCATAATGTTATTCCTGATTGGTGCTTATAAAGAAAGCAGAATTAGACCAGGTTTTGAGCCCTGAGGGACTCCACATACATGGGCACAAATGAGGCAATACAATTAATATCAATTCTGAAATGTTTGTCAAATACAGTAAGTAAGAATGTCATGATCAGTGGTGTGAAAGGCTGGAGTCAAGCAGTACTCTTACCATTTAAGCATATCAGGGGTAGTTTCAGTAATCATGTGGTTTCTTCAGTAGCCAGATTGGAATTTATCAAAGATACTGGTTCTTCTTCTTTTAACCAGTCCAAGTAACAAATGAGAAACAGCTTTTTAAAGCTGTGCCTAAGACAATCGGCCCTAGGGAGTGTTTTTTTGTTAAGCACAGGAATGATGCTGGCTATTTTAATCTGGTATGCAACCACGTTACAGAGAACAGAGAGAAGCCAAGGGGAAATGACAGTCATGATAATTAAGAAATTATCATGCACCTGGATATTCTATGTATTTGTAGTTTTCTAGCTCCATTCAATGTCACTGTTTATGTTATCTAGAGCTATCATTGATATTTGAAAACAGCTCTTGTGTTGTTTATGCCGAATTCTGATCCTACTATTTGAATGCTGCAGCAGGAATCCAGACTCTTCAGAGACAATGTTTTTTCCAGTCTTCTGTTGTCCAAGTTTTCTTCCCATATCAACTGGCTTACTCACATATCCATATCCAAGATATAGAACCATCTGGAACTAAATTAAATAACTTGCAATGCAATATTATTACTGCAATACAGTCATGTTAAACTGCCACAAAGTGGCCAGTATACATTCCTTGTGAAAATTTTTAAAAAGTCAATATATTCTTCTGTGTGCAGTTAATGTTTTTGGGGAAACTGAAGGTACTGTGTAGAGCCATAATTAGTGCAATTATTATTTCCCTTGTATTACATCTCAAAATGGCTACTTTGTAAGTGATTTATTACAGTATCTTAAGTACTGAAGATACTGTACTGTACTGTATACTGTAGTACTGAAATAGTTACATTTAGATTATTCTTAGTTATATGATTATGATTCTGGGCAAACTACACTATATCTCTACTTACTTTTTGGATTTAAACTATTATTATAAATACTATTTATGTTTCTTCATTCACTATTAGTATTTAAAAGTTCAATAAAAACAACTATACAGATCCTTTTAAATTACTCCAAGGATATTCATAGTCTTTTTTATTTACATAAATAATACATATTCATTTTGTACATTTTGAACTGCACAGTTCTGTAGCACTATATACATATGAGAGAGAGACCACATAGAAGAGCGCAACATAGAGCCACCTCGAAGGGACAAGACTCGGCTGTCCATTTGCATCTAAAGGACAAAGGTCACTCTTTTGAGGGCGCCAATGTCAAGGACAAGGTAGAGCATCAATACGGAGCCCATGTCCCTCTTGGGGGATGCTCCCATGGGGCTTAAATCTGGGACCATTTGACCTTAGAACTGAAGAAGCTTCTCAGATGAGAAGTGAAACGTCTTCAAGCAACTAAAAAAGGGCCAGACACTTTGTAGCTTAGCCATGCTCAACAAAGACAATTTTTATACACAGTAAAAGTTCTGTGTAAAGCTTTTTAGTAAATACTGTATTCTGTTTAGTAACTGAAGTATTTATAAATCTGCAGTGTTATATTAGCTCCAGTCAGAAACTGTGCATATATGTGTATGCATACTATGTGTTTTTGTTTGACCCTTACCTTTATTCTTTTTCCCTAAAAAATATTTTTACTATTTTAAGCTATTGTGACCACATAAAGACAGGATGATGCATACTCTATGTTACAATATGATAGTAAAGCCACATAGGTGTGCACTTACATTAAAAAAAAATGTAATTACTGTCCCAGTTTATTCATGTGAGGCTCTGCATCTTCTTTTGGAATCTCTAAGGCCCACATCTAAGCCTCTAATCTGGACGTGAAGTGCTGTATTTGGATGGTATTGATTGATTGATGAATATGTGTGTGAGATGTGATGAAGGTACAGACCTCACAATAATACAAAAAAACCCGATAATCCAACGACCCCTGTGAACAAGTCCCTGGCAAGAAAGGGAAGGATGAACCTCTGGCTCATGGAGGGGCAACAATCTACTGTGACTTGTTGGGCAGTGAAACAAGGGAGACTGTTTAGACTCTACTATCACTACTATTCCTTCTAGTTTTCAGTCTGGACCACTATTTATTTAAAAAACAAAGAAACACCTTTTTACCTTCAGTAAACACATTTTTATTTGGATTGGTAGCAAAAACAGCACCTCAGGACAACAGGTTGGTGTGGGCAGCCTCCTAAGGGGTCAAACAGTTTCAGTTACAGGGCACGCACAGAGACACATGCACTACCTACTGTAGCAGGCAATTTTACGACATTTTTTGACCATGAACACTGGAGCACTGTGTCAGTACATTCACATTCCTCTGACAACACCACTGTCTATTTGATGCACCGCAAAGGCACTTTAAGCATGGAACAGCAGTTGCATAGATTTCAAGGGAGCGTGACACATCTGTGTTTTATTCCTAGCTGAAGTAGGCCCAGGTTTTATCGGACTTTTTTAAACAAACAACTATTTTTAGTACAAACTGTCAGAAAACAGACATACAAAACAAAATCCTTTGGTCCCTTTCAAATCTTTGGTAGTGTTACAATCATTTATTGCTTTGTTAAGAACATGTAAAGGCTCTGAAGAGTGGCTGGCAAGCTTTTGTTTCAGACTTGTTTATTGGGTTGGGGGTGAACTGTGACTATATAACTACCATAGAGGCAGAGAAGATCATAGCAGACAGGCAGCTACACCTCTAGACTAGACCGCTCAATCCTCAATGACTTCGGAGGACTCAGACACCACTTTGCCATCCTTGGTCTCAATCATCTTGATCACAACATTCTTCTTAGTCTGGGTGCTGTATCCACCGGCACTGCCGCTGCTGCTGCTGAAGCCACCACTACTGTATCCACCACCGTATCCACCACCGTATCCACTACCGTATCCACTACCGTATCCGCCACTGAAACCGCTGGAGTAGGTGCTCGAGTAGCTGCTCTTCATGCTGTCCATGGGGAATCCACTGTAGCTTGCTGTTGAGAGACAATACTTTAACTTACAAATGTTCAATTAATCTGTTAAACCTGAAAACTACAAGAGAATCCAAACTACAAGTGCTGCAGGATGTCACTGAAGGGAACTTACTGCTCTGCTGGGAGATGTTGATAGCCTTGATGCCGTTTGCCAATCTGTCCTCTTCTCCCTCCAGGAGTTTTCTGTACGTGGCGATCTCAATGTCCAAAGCCAGCTTGACGTTCATTAGGTCCTGGTATTCTCTAATCTGGCGGGCCATGTCCTGTTTAGCTCTCTGCAGGGCATCTTCCAGGTCCTGGATGCGGGCCTTGGCGTCCTTCACAGCCAGCTCGCCACGCTCCTCTGCCTCAGCAATCTGGGCCTCCAGGTTGGCACGCTAACAGATGATTGATAACGGAATAAGACTTTGTCCAAACAACTGGCAGAAATTGACTAGGCTAAGTGTGGTGGCTGAAAATACCTGTCCCTTGACGGCGTCAATCTCTGACTGTAGTCTCTGGATCATGCGGTTAAGGTCTGCGATCTCTGTCTTTGTAGACCTCAAGTCATCTCCATATCTGTTGGCGGATGTCTGCATCTCCTCATACTAAATGAACATTAATAAAGCAAAATATTACAAACCCGAAAGTCTCTAATGAGAACGACCTGATAAACGTAATAGGAATCGTCTGTTACCTTGGTCTTATACCATGTCTCTGCCTCAGCACGGGTACGGTTGGCAATATCCTCATACTGTGCCTTAACCTCTGCAACAATGGCATCCATGTCCAGGTTGCGGCTGTTGTCCATCTCCACGATGACTGATGTGTCCTTGATTTGGCTCTGGAGCTCACGCAGTTCCTAGTCAAAAAGGAAAGAGAAGAAGAGGTGAAAGATTAGTCATGTAAACCCCAGGATGAAACGCTTAAAACTAACACACTCAAAGAGGTGCTGTAAGGAAATATGCTAAAAAGATGAAAAAATCAAGATTGCTGCAAAGGCAAAACATATTCCAAAAGGATACCACAAACATCATAAGAATGCCATGACAGGGAAGATAAACGCTGATGAAAGCAGCAAGTGGTTTAGTGGTTGGAGGTTTTGAAGCCAAAAGGGAAGCAGGGAAAAAACAATGCAGTCACGCTGATTTTGTGCCGTACCTCCTCATAGATCGACCTGAGGAAGTTAATCTCATCTGTCAAACTCTCCAGCTTAGCCTCCAGCTCAACCTTATTCATGTAGGCCTCATCGACATCCTGGAAGAAAGAAAAGAAAAGCAAAACTTTTGTTAGAACACGAGGCTAATTTAAGAAAAGTTGTACCTTCTTAACATCGACTCCAACCCACCTAGGGTTAGTCTTTTTTTATAGAACACCCAAATGGTAAAGCTTTTAACAGAAAGACTATATGAGACTTCATTTGACATGTAACATATCCTAGTTTCTGAATTTCTGTGGCTCAAACAACAGTTTACACCCCCCCCCTGGCCCAGCAGATGTTATGATGCTGTAAGAAAAAAACAGTGCTGACCTTCTTGATCAGGACAAAGTCATTCTCACACTCTGTGCGCTTGTTGATCTCGTCTTCATACCTGAAAGGACAAAGACAATGGTATTTATGAGGCCATTTTGAAAATCCAGAAATAACTCATTGTATTTCAGTGTTTTTAAACTAAAGTAACACTAGGTGGTGCAAGACGACCATAACTGATTGGTGAACTCCTTTGGGACATTTGCCTCACACAGTGTTTGTTGACTCTGGGCCAAGAGGTGTTGCTGATATTTCTCCCTTGGGAACCCCTCAGCTGATGTGCCCCATTTGTCTGCAGACAACTAAAGAGCGCATGCAGCACTGCTGTCCTCTGATGGAGATATGTGCACGCCAGCATGGACACAATCAAGCTTGTTTCCCTCTTGTGTAAATGCTATAGACAGGTCTGCTGACAGCCAACTCACGAGCCATGAGCTTTACCTCCACTCATACGTAATGTAATGGGTGTTTGGAACATACTTCCTGAGTGTTGTAATTCCCTCGAGTAAGTGTGACGCAAAACAACGGACAGATGTAGGGAGTAGTCTGTACAGCTCACTCAAATGTAAGGCTTCTTTTGTGCACATATTAGTTGAATGGAAACAGATGAATCCTACATAAAACATACGTATCAGAACTGCAGGACTGAAGCGGCTTATTCTTTGCCCTCACTGACCCCCTCCCTCCACACTCACTTGTTCTTGAAGTCTTCCACCAGGCCCTGCATGTTGTGCAGGTCAGCCTCCAGCTTCATCTTGTCGTTGCCTAGGCTGTCCAGCTGTCTGCGAAGGTTGGCGATGTAAGCCTCGAACATGGCGTCGATGTTGGAGCGGGTGGTGGTCTGTCCCTGCAGCAGGCTCCACTTGGTCTCCAACATTTTGTTCTGCTGCTCCAGGAAGCGGACCTGAGGTTCACAGAAAGAGGCAGAAAAGACAGGGTTATGCATCTGACTGTGTACAGTCATCTATGGATGAATATAAGCAAGCAGTAATTTTTACATTTTTGCTTGTTGTTAGACGTGAGTTATTATGAAACTTCCTTGTAAAGTATGAGCGTGCGGTCGATGGGACCCCGATGTAATAGAATAGCTTTATCTAAGGATTCAGTTACCATCAACATGGCCATCAACCTCGCCATTTGCCACCTATTGTCTTTGTTGTTCTTGTCTATGTTTTGTAAGCTGCTCTGCTGCCAGACTGGCTGTTGTGTTTTTCCAAAGGAAGGTATGCATGACATGCTCGCATCCTGACAGGAGGTAGGGGGTTGGAAAAAAGCAGTGATGGAGGAACAGCTTTAGCTGACCATTCTCCCGCATGTCTTCCTGTTTTTGTGCGACAAATAAAAAAAGGGGCGAAGCTGAGTTTTGTCGGCAGGCAGACAAAGAAAGGTCAATATTTAACCGCGTAATATGGATGTGCTGAACGGAGAGAATATGAAGCTAGATGGGGCAAAGTGAAGAGCTGTGTGGTTTGCATACTTGCATACTAAAAAGAGAAACAGTGAAAGCAGATATGTGACTCATTGGACCTTGGACCATGAGACAGTGCACTCTAAAGCTGAGGCCTAACTGCCTCCTGTTGTCTTCATTAGAGCTGGAGAGAAATCAGATAACAGAAGTGGCTCCAAATACAGCACACGAAATAAAAGACATGTGGGCGGAAGTTTGTTTGCTCGGTGTCAAAGCATGCAAAATGCACTCTAGCTTCCTTAATCATTGCTCTGGGAGTAACAGAGTCGATATGTAGCCAGTCAGCTGGCACTGGCGAGAACATGAAACCAACTGGCCTTTTTAAATATTAACCCACTCCTGAGAGCTCAGAGGACAAATACTCTACTGAGTGTCACACAAACTTTTATGTACTTCACTGCTGATTAGAAAGATAAAAACTTCATGTGCTGATACACCCGGTGGGCATTCTTTATACAGTGTGTCACTGTGAAAGACGCCATTGTCACAAAGGTAACAACAGCACTCAGTACTGACTGTATGCGTGTATTTGGCAGGGGTGGGGGCCAGCAGGGAGAGCCACACCCCAAGTAAAGGGAGGGACTATTCCCAAGGTAACTCGTATCACAAGCCCTGAGCTCTGCCCTGACACACCCTGAACTTTTTTCTTCTCTCCTCTCTCTCTCTCTTTGTCTTCGTTTCTCATTCTACACGTCTGTTTTTCATCACTATAAAAGGGCAGCCAGAGCCAAAAGATATGAGAGCCTAACCCCGAGTTGCCTTTTGCAGCATTTGTGGGAGGGAAGCAAAGAGAGGAATAAATCAAATTTCCCCATGCAGCAAAAGTGAGGAAATCAGCATTACAGAACATGTGGCGAACATATGGGTCTCCCTCTCGAATGTTGCATAACAGTGTAACAGCTCTGAAATACGTACAATACAGCATTCTTTGTTTTTAGCACACTTTGCCCAAGCTTTCAGCTTTCAGTGCAACCAAAGTAGCTCCTGCTTGAGAAGACTAAAACAGCCTGAAACTTTGAGCTACACTAATCTGACCACTACTACAAACTCTTACCTTGTCAATGAAGGAAGCAAAGCGGTTGTTGAGGGTCTTGATCTGCTCCTTCTCCTGGGTGCGGACAACTTGGATGTTGGGGTCAATCTCCAGGTTCAGGGGGGCCAGAAGGCTCTTGTTCACAGTCACAGCAGTGATGGTCTGGCCACCACCCAAACTACCACCATAGCCCAAACCCATGCCCATTGCTCCTGAGCCACCCATGCCAGAGCTCACGCTGTAGGCAGAGGACCTGGTGATGCCACCACCCACAAACTGACTAGGGGCACCATAGGAACTCCTGGCAGAGTACCTCTTGCTGGCAGAAATACCCGATCCACCATAGGAACTGCTGCTGAAGTTCCTTGGAGCAGAAGAGCTCTTGTAACTCATCGTGTTCACCCTGTAAGACATTGTGAAGTAGTTTTTCTTTTGGATGAAAAAAGTCTGGGTAGGTCAGACCAAGTGGCTCGGTAAATAAGGCAGGCAGTCAGGCAGGCCAGCAGTCGGGAGAGACCAGAGTGGATAGAAAGACGAGAATCTACTGAAGAGTTTTAAAGCTTTCCCCAGTGGGAGGGGACTTCAGTGACTTCAGGCTTTAGATGCCATTGGCTGCAAGTCTATGACAGGGAGGGCTGGGCTGTAACTTTACACTTCTATGACACACGGTCCAGTCATTCAAAACCATTACCTGCCCTTTCTACAGGCTTCTCTGGGTTGTAAGAAAAAACTTTTCTTTTTGAGGAATGTGGAGATATTTCTCTCCTCAGTCTGTCTCTTTCCTAGTAAAAGTATTCAAGCACACTACAAATAAAATGCTTTGTAGTAATAATGATTGTATTCCAGCTGAAGCTTTGTATGACAAAAACTGCAGCATTAGCGTGTGGGGGCTGGTGCCTGAGTGGGTGGTTGATAAGCAGCTCAGCAGTTCTCGCACATGTACGTGAGTTACATCTGTACAACAAAAGATGATCTGTTATGATTCATTGATAAGGCATTTGTGAACTGGTATGTGTAAGAAGGGAGGTGTCATCTTAATGAAACAAACAATGAATATGGAATATAGACTGGGATGCACTGGGATGTCTATTCTGCAAGGAATTCCTTCACCCTCCTTTCTGTGACTTCAACACAAATAACACATCATCACAGATCATTAAGCTCTACCAAGTCTGTGTACAGATCTTTCTGATGTCTGTCCAAAACACATTTCAGCAGGACACTGCATATTTGCAGTATCATATATTCAAATAACAGGTTGGACTACAAGTTGTTGTGGATGCAGTTTAAAACTTGTGTACGAATTAACTTTTTAAATGTTAGCTTCCTGCAGTTTTGCCATCTCTTATTCAGCCTTGTAGGAGTTAGAACTTTTTATTTTCTTACTTTGAGTTAGCAGCAAAGATTTACACTGATCCCACGCTTAACCTAGCCAGCAACAGCCAGCAGCCGGTTAGGGATATCTTAGCTTGCATTCCCTATACAACTGAAAGTTATTCTTACTCTGTTAAATAACCTATAAATCATTAGTAAAATATTAACTAACAGGCCAGTGATTAACCATTTATAAAGGGTCTCTTATTAGTTTCAATAGGAAATGTATTCTTTTTTAATATTTATTTTAATTTGTACAGAAATCTAGCTTACATGCTAACAGGCTAGCCTGGCCTTTTGTCAAGCTAAGGTAAATGACTGCCGTTTGTCGATTTCGCTCAGCTGGCCCACTTCAATCAAGTTTGTAAAACTATACATTGTTTAAAAGCATACTTTAAATATAGTAACATTTTTATGACGATATCCAGAGCAATAGAGAAAAACTTAGCTTCTGTATTATTAATAGTGGAAGGGTGGCTTCTTGAATAACTACTGCTGCAGACTTCACCATCAGAGTCCAGAAAAATTGGTTTCATGCTCTTACTGTGATTTATAAAAAAAAAACAACAACAACAACAAAGTGTAGGTTAATGGATTAGTCACTTTGATGTGTCTTAGTTTGTATTTATTTATGGTTTGTCCTTGTCCCCTAGCTGGTTGTGGTAAATGACGGGTTTTCCCTTTAACATTGTAGCCTCTTTACCTTACAAAATAAAGCACCTCGGAGTTTATTGCTAGTTTATGAATAAAACGAATAGAGATAGTTGATAACCAGACAGGACAATTTAATTTTTGAAAATCCAACCTTGTTTTAAACAAGAGTGAAAGAGCTCTAATATTTTCATCGGGGCTCAAGATCCTCTGCAGCTACAGGGAACTTGTATGCAAACCCCAGTCTGTGCCTTAGCACATCACATGTACAGGTCTGTGTACTTTCATCTGCAAACCAGGTGAACTGCACAAACCAGCAGGCTTTTGATACGGTCCACCAAGAAGTATGTCAGGTTAACGCCACTAAGCCTGAGGCTATTAAAAAACAATGAACACAAGTGCTTGACAGTTTATTCATGCATATATACACTGTGCTGTTATACATTAGCAGTTGTTTAAATGATGTGCATGCTTCTCAGCTAAACAGTTGGGATGCATTGTTGTTCTCTCTAAACATGTTCCCAAATTCACAGCTGATACCTGAGGGAGTTTGTGTAAATGCGAGTACAGTAACTTCATGTTTTAACAGACTACAGGACAGGATGTTGTGTCAAAAGTCTTTCCACCAATACCCGCCCTGCGTTCTTCTCCTCCCTCATTCATTTCCTCCTTCAGTGCCTCGCCACAATGAGTCATGAGTCTTGGCATTACCGATTCAACCCTCTCTACCATACCCTCTCTCCTCCATTTTCTGTAGCCTTCTTTTTTCCCCTCCAGTGCCTCTTGGCCTCATAACTGTCATGGAAACATGCAGAAATAAAACACAGCGGTCCCATCACCATCTTTGAAATGCCAAATCGATGCCAGCTGAAGAGCTCTACCAAGTTGCAAAGCACATAGGGACTGAAGTGCTATGTGGCAATGTTGCCATGGTATTGTGAGTTGCTGTGGTTGTCACGCTGGTGAATCTGTTAAGCGACAAATACAAACTAAAGAGGGAACTCCTGTTGGGCTCTGTGTACGTCATATGACAGCAGTGAAATCATAGTTCTCATATAGTATCAGCAGATTATGAATCACGTAGGATGTCGATTTAATCAACAGGAGTGAGTCACAGTTTTCTCTCAGACCGTCTGGAAGTAAACTGAATTTCAGTAAATTCCAACATGAATTATGAAACTTTGTTGGGATGCCGTATGACTTGAATCATTTTATTTATTTAAAACACTGGAAAACCGACAGAAGGAAAATCCTCATTTTCAGTGGTTCCATGTGACTAAATACAACAACAAAATCAAACAGCAGTATAAGGAAACTGTATCAAGTTGGTACAATTTTCACTATAAGTGACTGAGTGGGGTCATGCACAATCACATCATTCTGTGTTGCTGCAGGCTGACAAACACCTGCCTCCTTCCAAAGCTTTTTCAGCATCATAGGTTTGATTTTATTTAAATTTTCCAGTTTTAACCACCAAATGTTTTGCGGGATACCTTGACTAAAAGAACTAGGGTGTCGACAGTTATTGAGTTTTTCTACAGCAAATATTCTTAACATTATACACCTGCCCACGTGATGTTTTCCTTATGTTTTCCTTTCCTTTCCTTTGGTGTTAAATTGATTAGCATACCATCATTTAATAAAAATCATGCATGAGGAAGGATTCCTGTATAACACATGGTGATGTTGTAGGCATTTATTTGTTTGTTAAAAGGTAAAAAAATGCAAAATTGCACACACTGACACTAAGACAAATCAATAAATATAACAGAGACAATTTAATGGTTTGATAGCTGTTAGCATTCTTATAAAAACTGGCTAAGTAAAGTTATTCATGAAGGATACTTAAAGCTTTGTTAAAGCACATTCCCGATACATGGTGCATATTAAATGATGTTTTTACATGCATCTTTATTATCTTTTTGATGAGATACTAAACTGTATCAGATCAACTGAAAGGGATCCGTCTTCATGTTCTGTCCACACTCAAAAAAGTATTTACACCCAAAATACTGACTTTAAATATAAGTGGATTACTTTTCCATGTGAGATTGTTACATAAGGACCGTGTAAAATGTTAAATTTAACGGAATCTGGTCCAAAAAACAAAAAAAACTTTCTTTGTAAAAATGATGTTTACAGCTTTCCTGTAATCACTTTAAAACTGCTCCTCAGTTTCACTCCTACTCCCTTTGAGTAGCTATAATTTGATCAGTGTCCTCTTCATCAGAGTGGGCTGATTTTAGCACTGCTCTTTCTTCAATCACATGACACCTGAAACAAAGAGGATTCTTCTATTTCCGCTTTGTGTAGTCTTCCACTGAGATAAATGAGACAAAGGCACAGAATGTCAGCATCAGCAGATACCTGTTTGCAATAAAACCTCACAGAGAGGGTGATCATAAGGCTTCCATCTCTTCCCATATTGGTAAAGCACTGTAATTGCAACACGTTTATCTGATTTTGAGTTTTATATACTTAACGAAAAGATGGTTTCAGTCTACGCCTGTCATTCACACCGTCCACCTAAGCCAGATGTAATGATGCTTTCATCATCACCAGCACATGCTTGAAGTTTTTTTCACCATCCGTCATTAAAACATCAACAACCTGAGACTGACCGTGTGTCTGCCAGCTAATCACATGCCTTTGAGGCAGCTGATTTTCTGGTTTGACTGGGACTAAGGCATTCACCGGGATGAATGAGAACACAGAGAGGTGGACCTTCACACCAACACTTACAACATATTAAAGGACCCGTTGCTGTCACATCAACCCGCAGCTCTCACAAGGTGTGTCTAAGTGTGTCACAAGCTACTTTGGTGTGTGGGCGTGTGTGGGCAGGTACAGAGTCTGTCATGTTGATGGGTGTAACACTCTCGCCCCTATGTGCCTCTTGACCTTAAAGGACACACAGGGTGGAGGAGAAACTTACTCATCCTGCAAGATCTTAAAAGATGGACAAATTACAGGGTGAACTTGTGACTTGTCACCGAAATGCATTAAGTACAGTTACACCACTAAAAGCATTAAAAGTCAAATTTAACAACTGCGTAACTCTTTTGGGTTTTGGATTTTTGGCTTTTTCAGAATTTTAACTGAAGGATTTGTCTTCACTCTTAATGCACACCAGTCCTTCCTGACAGGATACCCTGCACTCGCCCTGCACTTTGAACCACCCTTTGTGTTTTCAGGGAACATTGTTTTCCAATTGAACCTTCTATACCATAAATTGTTAAACAGGACCCTTCCTGTCAGACTGCACAAACCTGTTTGTTTCACTTGAGTTCCCTCTGGAAAAGTCGGGGGGTGGGGGGGTCTTAACACAACTAAAGAAAGGGGCCTCTGAAGTTTGCAGCACAAGCCTGCTAAGCAATAAATGTTTAAGTATGTCAGCTGTATGTTTTAACCAGTGTTTGCAGACCGATTCGATAGGTATGCACAGTAAGAAACTAGTGACAAAGTGCACAGACTCATCAAAGGTTGCAGATCAAGAGAGTCTGAGGGTCAGGCAGGGAAACCACCAATGTAACAATATTAACAATGTTTCAGTTCTACTTAGGTGAACCACAATATAAAGTGTCAGGACTGCAGGACATACTGCAAACCTTCACACAATAATCTGTTGCACAATTAAACCAGTATTTTCCATGTTATAACTTGTAATAATAGATATAACGCTAACTCTAACCCACAAATCCTGACTTTGGCAAAAACTTGTCAGAGTCATTTTTCTTGGAAAAAGTGTCAACACATGCAGTTTTCTTCACAGTAATGTAATGGCAACAAGCATGCATGCTATGTAGTTTGTAATGTGCATGTAATGCTAATCCTTCATTAGAAAGCAACCAGTTAGTACAAGATTTAAATGTTAAAGTTGTCCTCTTCTGCCATTTGTTTGTTTCAGAATATGACCAAAGTTTTAAATATTGATACATGCTCAGGATTCACTCATTTGTGCATGGTAGAACTGGTGCACATGGTAAAATGCACAAATGTAGATTGATTCGTAGCTATGAAATCGTTTACCTCAGTGTGGAGGAGTTGGGGATTTGCCCCTTCCTGAGCTTGGTTCTTTTTTTTAATCCCCCTGTCGTCAAGTACCAGATCAGTGGATAACACGAAGAGAATGGATGGAAGGATGGATGAACCTCCAATCTTCTGATATGAGGATGAGCTACATTACCAACAAAGCTGCAGTTCCCTCATAATCCAGTATGTCACCTTGATTAAAGTAATTAATGTTGATGTTAATGTTAATGATGTTAATTTTGCACCAATTTTAGTTGAATAGTTAAGGCTGAAGAAATGTGGAGTTATGCTATCCCCAATCAAACGACCTCTTAAAGAGGTCCATTAATCTTTGTCATTCACAGTGCAGTTGCAACACAAAATAATTTATTTGCCACACATAGGCATAAAGGCATAAGCGTGCTGCGTTGTGTGCCAAACGCAAATAGGAACAAAAACCACACCTACTGCTGGTTAGAGGTTGGAGCAAGCCAAATATCATTGATAAATACCCTGTCTAACAGGTGTGAAAAGGCTGAATGAGTGGGGAGCATGTAAATACAACATGAAAGAGTCCCATCAGACACAATACGTTCTTTATGCATTGCTGATTTTTTTTTTAATGAAATTTGAAACTCAGATGGTGATCAGGGCCTTTAGGTCATGGAAGGACTAGAAAAAAATAAAATAGTGAGCAACTATAAAAATAGATAACTGGGATTAGGATTTTGCCCATTCTGTTTGTTATTCTCCCCTTTTGGGTTGATATTAAAATGGGAGAAGGAACGAGGGACTGGCAGCAGTAGGTGCATGTAGCCTACGACAAGCTACATCTGTTGTGTAGTTAGCCAGAGTGAAACAGGTTAGTGCTGTAGCTTTCAGTGTATACAGGTGCAGTAGAAGCACTGCTCTGCTCCCTCACAGTAAATCCTTCTACAGCCCCAGAATCATCCTCCATACCAGGCTTTGACCTATTATTTCAAGCGTGCCAGTCATTCCTTCTCAAACACGAGTTTGGATTCCGAGTTCTGTTTGTGATTCCTGCATGACAACTCGGTGGTTACCAGGGTAACGCTCAGGCAGGTAATCACTAACACCTGTTGAAAGCTGAAAACAGGCTGACTCTTAAATTCTTCTTCAAATAGATGCACAGTGAAAATTTAACCAGAATTAAAACTAAGCCCTCCACCACACACACACACACACACACCCTGTCCAGTGCACCAGCAGGTCTGTCCAGATTTGGATATGGTGGATAGTCAAAATAGTGTATAAACAGTACTAACACAAAAATAGCATACAAACGGAGATACGATAGATTGCCTTCTTTTTTACTATCCAATAAACAAACAAACAAAACAGGTTTAAGAAACAGATTAAGTGATATGTTTTTGGGCCATATTTGGCATCATGCAGTATTACAGTGTAATAACATAACTAGTTTTAAAAAAAGAATTCTGGGTTTCTTTGACATTGGTTGTATATCATTATTGTCATTTTGTGCACGTAGTCAGTTTTTGTGTCTTTGTAGCTGCTTTAAGCCTCTTTGAAGTTAGCTGCTTCTTTTTGTCGTCAATCATTGTCTTTGTAGTTATTTTGTGTCATTTTGTAGCTCTCTTGAGTTTCTTTTTGCATCTCTTTCTTATCATTTTGCTCATCTGTAGGTTTTTTTAGTCATCATTTTTTCCTGTTTTCAGTTGTTTGCATGCCTTGGTTAAAACCCCATTAGTCACAACTGTGATTACAGGGAAAGTGTAGTGCTCTATTACAGATATGAAATATGAACATTCCTACTGGCAAAGAAAATACATGTTGGTAATTCAGTAACTTTATACTAGCCCTTGAGTTTTTAGGCTTAAACATCTATTGAGACACTACTGATGTGCCTCACTGCACAGCAGAACATACTCCTGTGTTATTTTTATAACTCTCTCACAGCCGTTTGAACAAATTAAATAAAGCTTGGACAGAAAAACTGAGGAGGAGAAGGGGAGGAGAGAAGTAAGAAACCCAACATGTTCCATGGAAACACCTGGTCCTACTCAACTCAGTGGCCTTGTGCCCAGTTTACTATTGCCCACAGAAAACTGGATGGCTTATTTGAGTTTCTGTCTCTTTCGCTCTTCTTCCTCCCTTTTTGAACAGCAGAATTTCCTGATTTATAAAACAAAGGCTTAATTTTATTTGCAGCGTGTGTGTAGAAACCTTTTCCTCTTATTTATATCAGTCGGATATGCATCTGTCTGCTGTTTCTATCCACACACACACACACGCTTGCACACACACAGACCACATGTTCCTCTGATGTGTGTCCTCGTGTGATCTCTGTATTGCCCCACCCACCACCCTTACCCCCACCCAACGCCACACCCACAATCGCTATGGCAACGGGGTTTACCACAGCGTAGTGATGACTTTGTCAGATGTATATGTGACTGCCATGGAAATAGTGTGGTTGCCATGGGTACGGAGATACACAGAAGCATACAATGTGTAATTCCACACTGTATGGAACTTGGGTATTTGTGGAAACTGCAGCATGTGTCACAGACAGTTGCAGTCTCCCGTGTTCCTGTCAATTTACTGGACTCATTCACGTAGACCTCATGCTAATGTACCGAGGGTCATTCCTTAAGCCTGACTGTTCACTGCTTCTTTTTTTTTTTAGAAAAATCGAAACTGAGAGATAAACCCAAACAGTCCCCACAGACTGTGGAACAATGCAAAAATAAATAAACTTTGACAGGGCTGCAAAATGGAAACGGAAGTCTATGGATGCTTTTTTCTTTTCTTTTCTTTCTTTCTTTCTTTTTTTTTTGCAAGGACCCAATTAAGAATCCCTCGGGGTTTTTTGTTTTTTTTCCAAACTAAGTGTAAGTAGCCAAAACTGCTTGTGATAAATCTGTTTCCAATCATAGTGCTGCTTACAATAGTCTCCCTTGTTTTTACTTGTGTGGTTTCAGTTACTCACATGGAATGGACAGATTTGTAAGTCAGACATGAAGATTTTCAGTGATTAAAGCCAATGAATGATCTGTCTTTTGTAACAGTCAAGAGTAGCGAGCAGGCTTCAGTCAAAGCTGTAAACCTCGTTCTCTGAGGGTAAGAGTGTGGGCACGTGGTCTGTCTATATGATGGAAACAGTATAAAGGAAGGATAGCTAAGTGTTATGCAACTTGGTATTATTACCTTTTCATAGGACCTTTTTGTTAATCTGTTTTTTATTTATCTATATTTTAAGCTAAGTTTGAAATTGTCACACAGTCGCACCAATGTGTCAAGGCATTTAAGCCTTCACTTATCAAATTTAATGTTTTGTATATAATATATAAAGATAAATAATGTATAAGCACAGGGACTTTTTATATTATATTCAATTTATTTACTGGCTATGATCAGGGTCTAGTGTAAATTAAGAGAAGAGACCAACAAGCTGTGGTGTTTGTGAAGGAGGGGGGAGGTAATTCAGGAAATTCACTAAAACCTGCAGGGTTATATATAGTTGTCAAAATGCCTTTGAACAACTGTTATATATAATCAAGTCATCTATAAAGCTTTAAATGGTACATTTTAATTCATTTTTATATTGGCAAATATCAGAGGAGAAGTGTGGGAAGAAAAACAAAAGAAAACAGACAGCAGCTGAATCTCTTTTTCATTTCACTTACTTTTATTTTGATATGTCTCTCTGAAATTACACTCCATTTACAACCTTTGGTTTACATATTTACCAGCTGACACAACAACAACTCTGTTTCCGTTTCAGGATGTTTTAGAATAACATGCCGTCCGAGTTTTCACCGACAGAATTATCTAAACTTCCAAGGCTATGACTCAATAAGCTGACTGCATGACTGTGTGATAAAGGATTTTTTTTAGTGTCTGGGTAATTCAAGCTGGAGCCTCCGGCTTTATAACAGCACAATAAAATATCGAATAAAAAATTGTATTATGAGGCAGGATCAAACATTGTACACAGCGTATATAAACACATGATACACCTGATTTAATTCACTCACTGACTACTTCTGTGTCAGTGTCTGTCTGTGTCTTTGGCTCTCCGGCTATAACACAGATACTAAAGCAGGCTGCCCTGGAATACCTCACATTCTTAAAAAAACCAAAGATGCCGCATCAGTTCAGGAGTGCAATGAGGAACATGCTTCATGGTGTTGTGCATTATAAATTCATCATACTTTCAGCAATGCATTATACTTTAACACCTTAGAGAGAAAATTCAGTGCAAACAACCACGAACTGCAGTTTCTACCTTTTATAGACAGACCACACACCACTCTCTTGTTTAAGACTCTTAGTTGTTGGCATGGCTACAAATATCAGTAAGACTGTTAATGAGGTTTTGATACTTCGGACAGGGAACTATACATGCTGGTTTCACTCGGCTCACCACACAACCTTTATGTGTCCAGTTAAATAACCAAGGCCTATGATGACCAACTATAACTGCTTTGACTACTTCGTAGGGCGCACTCGCTGATAAATTGATTACTTACTTGGATGGAATGAATGGTTTAGCAACAGAAGACACGGCCAAGCCAAAGGTCAGTTTGGTTTGACGACAGCAACAGCTTCATGTTGATGTAGGAGGTGTGATAATGCTACTTTACCTTAGCCACAGAGACCTCAAACATTTGAAACTCGACAGCTTTGTGGCAGTAACTCTGATAACTACCGGGTTTTTTTTGGTTATTTTTTGTTTGTTGTTGTTGTTGTTTTGTTGTTGTTTTTTGGGGGGTGGGGGGCATGGGTTGCTTTTTGTACTTTGCTGCAAATCCTGTACATGTTTTGCTTTGGTACTGAAAGTGCAACTCTCCCTTGCATCATAAACTGAAATATGACCATCTCTATGGAGCCCCAGAACAATGCCTACAGTGTGTCTGAAAGGCCAGAACTTTACATCCAAAAAGGCTCAGCGGTGCTGAAAATCAGCGTGGAAAAGGAAAGTAACAGGAAAAACATTGGCGTCAAGCCTGGAAAAGAGACTGTTTTGGGCTCCTGTGGGAATTCTCAGCAAAGGGTATTAGAGCCTGGTAGCGATAAATGACACTTACCCCAACAAGTGGTATTTATCAGGCTGATAAAACTCCAACTGTAGCTCATCCTCATGTCACAGCACAATGACAAAATGTTATAGAGGTTTGGTGAAACCTATGGATGGAAGAACAGGAATGCGTGTTCACATATGAGAAAAGTACGTACAAGTTGGAGTAGTTCGATGCAACACTAATGAACAAAAATAATGTGCTTCCAAGCCAGCCGGGTATCATGTTTCCATCAGTGCCAGTTGGAGCTGGATTTAATGAATACCCGTGATCTCCAGCAGAGTTATTGGAGGGATTAATATTGACTGTACACTTTATCACTGACGGCAAAAGCCAGATGTTACTGTGTGTTGGTAAGTTTTTAGTCCAGTACCGAGGGGGCTCGGAGAAACCAGCCCTCTTTCGGATTCTTGTAACTACTTCTTTTCTACGGCAGTCTAAAAGCGTGCAAATGACTCATCTTGTTTGATGTTGCACTATACTCAGTAATTTCGTGCAAAAAGCAACCTGACCTCAATATCATTTCCTGATTTAAAGTTGCCATGTTGCACAAACAGTTACACAAACCATACTACCATCCTCCTCAGAAATGCCCTTAAAGGAACACCGTCACTCATACAGAGCGCATCTGAAACATTTGCTAGTTTATGACGTGTCACAGTTACATAGATATCGGTCACTATCTGCAGCTGTCAAAACGCAGATAAAAAAGGAAGTGAGCCGCTACAGTGTGTTTCTAGGGAGACCGTAGCAACACACAAGGAGTGAAACGTCTTCCTCTTCACCTACTTTAGCTCCACCTCTTTCACTTCCGTCTCGCAACCCATCGCGTGATAAATACCAGTATATTCACTTTCAAACTAAAAACCACAGAGGAATGGTTAAACCATTATCCATGTCCTTTGTCTTATGTTTTATCCTGCTGGCTTCATTGATTTATCGCTTTCTTAAGTCTAATATTTACAACAGTGTGACTATGAGTCACTCCAGCAAGTCCATGTCATCACCTACAGTAGCTCTGTGTTGCCTGTCCCCAATGCAAAACAAAAAACCATCCAAAATTTAGTTTTAATGTTAAGTAGTAAAGTGAATTTCAGCAAGCATTATCTGCATCACATAAATCCATTCCTTGAGCCTTCATTAATACGCAACAAGCAAGAATGCAGTTTAATTATAACAGCCTGTTTAGTACAAAGAAAGGGATTAGCGTCAGAACAAGTTGTGTGAGACAAGGATGTACCGGTAACAGCCAAGGATTTTGTGTAACATTACTCTCCAGGCAGCCTTCACTGGGTTGCTGAGCTCAGGTTCAGTGGATTTTTTTTCACTTACTTTTATGTGAGGTTGGATTAACTGGGTGGGTCTGTCACAGGCGAATGGGTGTATGAGTGGGAAACATGAAAATATACCTAGCATGTCAGAGTCGGGGGTTTTCAGGCGTGCCTTTTCTTGTCTTACTTGTCTTATTTTCTATCCCTTCTTCTGTCATTAAATAAACCATTAAAAAAAAGCTGTGTGTGTGTGTGTGTGTGTGTGTGTGTGTGTGTGTGTGTGTGTGTGTGTGTGTGCGCGTGCAGTTTCAGTCCTTGTTTGCTTTGGCCTTAAACTAGGCAGCTGGGTGTGTCTGTGCCTGTGTTTAAACACACAACAAAGTGTATGATATCCTCAGCATGATTGCACTGTTTAACCTGAGCCTACTCTAATGTTTGGCTGCTGATTGAAGCCCTCTTCACGCTGGTGTAATGTGGGTAATTTAGGTTTAAAGACCAAATCAAGGCCACCTAATGTAGATGGCATGGGTGAGAAAGGAGTTACAAAACAATTTGACCGTGTCTTATCTTTTGTACTTTGCAGGCAGCGTCACCTCCATTGAAATGCCCTGATTTTAACCAAAATTAGGACATTTATTAATTAGGACATTTATTTCCTATGCTCATTTCTCTAATCATGCATGTTGCATGCATTTCCAACATTTGCATAGTGTAGAAGCTTTAAAGCAGGCACTAGGTTGTCTGCCAGTATGAGAAGCTGGATCGTGATTAGATCAGTCTAACAGACACGAGACAGATAGGCTACATTTATCCACTACACAAAGCTGTCTAAAGTACAAAATATTTGCCCCAAATTGAATCAAATTAAAAGTAATTGAATACTTTTTTCAAACTAAAAAAGGCCTGAAGAGCTTTAGAGAGACCTGCAGTCTGTAACGGCTGGTCATGAGTTTTTCCTTAGAAAAGTGAAACAAAGGACATCCTCACACTTCTCATTATTTGTAGCACAATATTGTTATCAAACGCTAGTTTAACAATACCTTGAGCAGAATATTGTTAAACTAGCGTTTGATATTGTTATCAAACGCTAGTTTAACAATATTGTTCAATCAGGCTTCTTTTTTGCAAGTTTGAGACAATGGCTTGTGTTCATGAATGATAATTGCCATGGAAGCAAGACTCTTAATTTACCTGGGGATAATGTAGCCTACTTTTTAGGCTG
This sequence comes from Copadichromis virginalis, assembly GCF_057382275.1. Taxonomy (NCBI): domain Eukaryota; kingdom Metazoa; phylum Chordata; class Actinopteri; order Cichliformes; family Cichlidae; genus Copadichromis; species Copadichromis virginalis. Next base: position 35,048,236 of record NC_140639.1, on the reverse strand, counting down.
AATTAAATCAGCTTTTATTTGTTTAGCTGTCATTAAACTAATCTAAGAGGAAAGACTAGCCTGAAATGTTTCTGTTTTCTTTTACCTTCCTTTGTAAATTCCTAAAAGTTACCTACATACAATACACAACTTTACTACAGTCACAAAGCCACAAACACTGGACACATAATGTTTGGATTATGACTTACTATGTAATACACTGTAACACTGTAACTAAATCAAGAGTTTGCAAAAATAAGGTACTGTCAGCTGTTTGTTTGACTTTATACTGTTATGATAGTGTTCTTTATGTGTCTCTATAAACAGTTCATTAATAAAAAAATATTTAAGTCAGTGCTATTAAATATGATCTGTACAGATGAGACTATCTTACACATACATTAGTTTACAAATTTAGTTTATATGTTTTTGTAATTGTATTTTGCAAAATACATAATCTAAAATACACAGATTCATAATATAAATGGAAGGGTCGGTGTAGCTAACAGGAAGAAAAATAAAACATATTAAGATTTATATAAAGACCAGCGGTGACCTTGAGCAGGAATATAAAAGTAAAGGCTCATTATGATTAAGTATGCTTGAAAGAGTAAGACTGGTCCTGGATTAAAAAGCTAAAAACTTCAAACAGCAAATAGAAAACATCTAAAGCTAAAAGTGCCTTAAAAAAGACGCAAGTGCTGACTCTGTGAATTTTTCCTGTGGTTAAGACTGCAAAGGAATGTAGAGTGGGCCTGTGATGATCCATGGGGGGAAAAGGCAAGATGCTCGATTGTGACAATGTGGATGTGCAGTCTTCTAAAACTACAAAGATTGAGTATCAGGTTGCTGAGGCATTCTTTGTGACAGGCGCTCCTCCCTGACAGAGCAGATAACAGCTAAAAGAGAAAAAACATGACAAAAAGGTCAAGGAGAGCTCGGAGTCTGTTCACCATAAAAGCACAAAGCTGCAGAGGGGCATTCAGGGGAAACAGAGAGTGAGGCTTTATTTCAGGTATGTGCTTCAAAGTCAGCAGCAAATAATTCAGTCCAAAACATAACTATTGCATAACTCTGAGGACGATTGTGTTTGCTTGATGCAGTGTGAGGAATTTAACATGACTGTATGGAAAGCTAAAGACTTTCCAAGTGACAGCTGGAAAATCGGACATTTAATAGGTGATTTTAATTCACTTTGTGATACATAATATATACCGCCTGGTATAATAAAGGCGATCGGCGACATAAACAGAGGGGAGAATGGTAATCCGACAGCTACTGTCCTCATGCTAAGGTGTGTCACTTTGTCATAGGTATAGTAAGAAGATGAACACCAGCAATCTGTGTGTGCAGCGGTAGCTGTCTCAAACCGTAAGCGTTAGGCCTTCGGAGTGTTTGCCGCAAAGAGCTGAATGATTTTTTTTACCCTCTATGATCCCGGCTTTATCATTCAAACATCGGAATTCAGTCAGTATTTGGAAAACACTGCCGGCACTTTCCCAGGCATTAAAAAACGTACAGCATTCATCTCCAAAAACATAACTTGAAATGTGGTTATGCAATTACACTTTTAACACCTTCCAAAGTAAGCCAAATTGTACGTTGGCACGATGAGCGGAGAACAATAAAAGAGAAACACAATGGCGCAGTTAAACAGCAGGCACTCACGGAAGGGAAATAAAGCTTACGTGACTCACTCCCTCATGGCTACTTTTTGGTGAGGAAGAGAAAAAAGAAGTGGCAGGAAAAAAAATCAAGTGAACATCTCCAAATCTAAGCCTCAAATCTGCATCTGTGCTTCCTGTCCTGACCACGAATGACTCATAAAGGGCTATTATATGTGGAACGGATAATGTTCTGAGCCTGCCCTCTGCACCAATGTTTGCACACTTTGGCAGTGGGCTTATGCACCAATTAAAGTGAGCCCCCAAACTAAATCTAATCGTTAGAATGGACACAGTAAGCTGAATGAGCGTGCTCCAAAATTCTCCCAAATATGCAAATAAACCAAGTTTACTGGCAATTGACTGTTTACACTCTACCTCTCTGTGCAGTAGCTGGGAACAGCATACAAGGAGCCCAAAGAGGCACCAAAGAGTCTTTGTTCAAAATTTGGTTTACTGCAGAGAGGGGAACTTGCCCGTGTGAAAGGCAGGTATGATGGCAGAGGATCGGAATGCAGCAAAATGGGCAAATGGAGCAAAGGAAGACAAGAAATGGGTGTAAATGTTGCCAGGAATGGAAGGGAGTTACTGCTGAAGGGTGAAGGAGTGCAGATAAGGAAAGGAAGGCGATTTGCAGAACGGCAGGAGAGATTGGTATGGCAACAAGACGCTGGTGAGTGATGGGCATGGAAGGTGGAAAGAAAAGCTTTCTTAGATAACAAGTACTAGAAGAAACAACTGCCTTCCACCAAGGTCAAGCAAAGTATAGTCATTTTAAAAGTGAAGTATAATCATTTTAAAATAGCATGTTGTTGTTAGCTTGGGAACAAATAGAATTAAAGGTGTAATTGGGCATTTAGGGTTATACACCCTACCTCTGAAAGACTTCATGTGAAAAACAGAATAACTGGGTTGGGGATGTAACATCAGGAATGCCCATCTGTTGCAGTCCTAATGAATGTGCAGACATTTAATCACATTTTATTTAATTCACACTTCCTTTTACATTGGTAAGAATTTAAAAAAAGCTATCCTAGTTGGTTTAATCTTTGGCTTAAAGTAAGCACTCCTCCATATCTCCGTCCATATTTACCACAGATATGAGAGTGGTTTCAATCGTCACGTCTACCACTCTGCAAAGTAGGAGTGGCATGGGCGGTGGGGGTGGGGGGCTGTGTCAAAATGCTGGATTTTTTTTTTCGTTTGAAGTAAAGGGCCTGCCACAGAGTGCCACAAGCAGAAAGTAGTTAAAAGAGAGCAGCAGAGTAGGAAGTGTGGTAGGCAGAGAGAGCGAGAGCGAGAGCGAGCACTAAGCACGTCACAAACTGTCTCTCATGCAAACAGTGAGGTGGATAATACAAGCATGGGATTATGGGATAAGCACTGGGCGTGGAATAAAGTAAAAGTGTGATAGAAAAAAAGCGAGTCTGAGCCAAACAAGACCGTCAGTGTGGAGGAAGAGCCTGATTTATGGGTTTTGGGGAAGAATGTGAGGTGTTCAATTCCTCACTTGCCTTCTGTCTGCAACCCATAATCCTGCTCTGAGAAGCTTGCTGAAAAGGAGGTACTTTATCCTGAAGGGACTTGCCAAATTAACTTTCTGCCTACAGGGTCAAAGCTTCGGACAGAAAAGCACAGGTACCTTTGAAAACTGTTTTTTTGGGATCTCTAGGATGTATTTGCCCTTGAAGGCCTGTGTTGGTGGAGTGCATTCATGTCATAATTGCACAACATAAAGTGAGATTTTAGGTGATTAAACACGTTTATGTCACTGACAAATTAGGATTTGTCAGGTTTTATTAGCGGATTCTGCCTTTAATAATCAAACAAAAGCACCAACGAGAGTCTGTTACTCATGTAATTGATTCTATTGTCCTGATTATTATTGTTTTTGTTTTCATATTATGTTTTGTCAATTATTACATAAATATGAGCTACCACACCTGGTTCAGTTACTTAGTTACTCTTTTACTCAGACATGTGGAGTGAATCATGAGTGGCCTGACCCAGAATGAGAGTGGCTGTCAGGGAGTGGTCTGTACGATGTGCTAGAGAGCACATAGTGTTAGGGGATGTCAGTTTGTTACAACAAGCAAACTGTCTTTGAAGTCAGTCCCATTCTTTTAACTTCACATGTGCAAATCCCACACTCAAGCATGCATGCACCTAAGGTCACATGCACACACACAACAGTGCTTGACCAGACTAATACAAGAAAGCAATGTTGTCCTCTTCTCCGCCCAGTTAGTCGAGGTCTGCGTGTATAACCTGCCACATCCGGTCACACTGGCTGAAATTAGACACACCCACACATTTAGGTTTGTTGCTATTCTGCATGAACTGTGTCAACACTGAATTACCAGCAACAGAAAATATGTGGCTGCGCATGTTTTTGGGACCTTTTCTAGAACCCTGTCGGGACAGTCCTGATGTAAGACTTCATTTTGTGGGTCCTAGGGTTAGGGGCGTGGCCTGAACAGAAATTAGTTTAAGCGACTCCATGTTCATGACACTGTTATGTTAAGTTAAGCATTAACATTTAAATTAGCCTTAAAGACCCAAAAGTCTGTGCTAACAAGGACAGCTCCTGTGTTTGTGAATGTGTATATTAATTGAGAGTCAGAGAAATGATTTTCCCTTTGCTTTCTTGAAGACTTGTGTTGGCAAAAAATGTGGTTTCTACAATTTCCATTAGATTTTTACAGTAGTTATTGCCAATAATAATTAAATAAATAACAAAATATCACAGACCAAAACTCCCTCTTGTGTCACACTGTTGATTTCAAACTAAATTTACTGTGGGTTCATGTCTGGGGAGCGATCATGTTGTCCATCACAGCACATTTGATTCAATCTTCAGGGGTGATGTAGCACTGGACACCTTTGTTAACGGGATCAGTGTTGAGGCAGAAATTTCAAATAACAAAAGAGTCTTCGAAGATTTACAGCCAGGAAAAAGACACCACCAACACTCTGGTCCATTATTAAATGGTTTTTGTTACAAAACTTTAAATGCAGTTAATGCTCTTATTATTTTACAAGTAAAAAATATCATGATTTAAGGCTCCTCAGAGTTACCAGCTAAGCTCCCACATTTTTATTATCATCAGTGCAGTCAGAATAAAGTTAGTGGAGAAGTGAAGTGAGTGAAGTCTCACTGCTCTCATACATATCAAGACAACCAGAACCAACCAGCACAAAATACAGCATAAAGACGGGAAATACACACAGTGTAACGTTGAAACAAAACAATGATGCAAAAGGGATATCTAAGCATGAACAAAAAGAACAGAAGGGGAAATAAATGACAACTGAAAAAGAGCGAAATTAGACCATATACACAGGTGAACTTGGTGAGGCAGACACGCACAAAACAGGAAAACCGGAGGACATACAAACAGCTGAGGTAAATGAATAAAGTCAGTACCAAAATAAATGTAAGGCGAAAACAGGGAAGTCAGGGAAACGGACACGCAGACAAAACAGAAGGAGACAAAAACACGGAAACTCAGGGACACAAAACTGAAACACTAGACAGGAAACAAAGACAAATGATGAACGCTGAATATTTATGTTTGTGTCAGACAGATGAAATCCCTGTTTGTTTGGTTTTAGAAGTAAAACTATGTTTTAAAGTATTAGGCGATACGGTCTCTCAATCACACCACCACACAGTACTGACCCACACATACAGTTCTTACACACACACTGGACATTCTGGACATTGTTTTCACTTCATCACTTAAATCACTTTAAGCATATTTGCACTGCAGAAGACATAATGTGGATTGCACAACACTGGTCACTATATTCTTCATTTCCAGTTAATACTTGTACAGCTGCTGTTATTTATTTATTTATTTATTTATTTATTTATATTTCTTCATACATTCTTATATAGTTCTATACTGTGTATTGTATATTTTGTTGTACAGTTATTTTATTTTCAACTTTAATTTATATATTTTATCTTATTCTTTCCCAGTTAAATTTACCCTTCATTCTAAATTGTGTTGTACAGTTATTTCATTTTTAACCTTAATTTATATTTTATTCCTTCCTAGTTAAATTTACCCTTTTTAATTTTTCATATTTATTTCCTATCTTATTCATAGCCTTTTTTTTTTAGGTCATGAGCAGTTGTCCAAGCATTTCACTGCATATCGTACTGTGTATGACTGTGTACGTGACAAATAAAATTTGAATTTGAATTTGAATTTTTAAATCGTTATATTTTGTGTGGTGTTCATTTCTGCTAAGCAACTCTTGGTGTTTTCTTATTGGGCCCAGTCTGATGGAAAACTAACTGTAATGTCTGAAGAAATAAACAAGTTCCTGTGAGCTTACTGATGTGCAAGGAAGACTTTGTATTAGTATCAGCGCTCAGCGCTTTGATGATACTTCTATCCTATCTGTGCTGTCTTGCATACCAAAGATGTGCAACACACTGTATTCATGGTTCAGATTTCCTGATACCAAGTTGAGTGACGTGAAGGAAGGGGAGTGGAATTTTGTTTAGAGTCAGCATCAGTGCATGCAGCTAAGAGTTTGAGGGGCCACACAAGAGGCTGGATTAGTTGTGTAATAGAATTATCACTTAAACCCCCGCGAGCCATCATTTTAGGGATTCCTACCTATAAAACCCGGAGAGCAGTCAAATGGTGGAAGTGGAAGCTAAATTGGCTAGTCATTCATATGTATATTAGGCTGTTAAGTAGGAATTCTGGAGGGAGGGGAGTGGGGGTGGGGGAGTGGAGTGTTTCAGTTTGCCATCTTGGGGAGAAATCAACACACATGGGTGTATGTCCTTTGTTGCTGACATTTATTGATAAAAACAGTACAAAAAACCAACCATTTGTACACATATTTACAAATAATTCAACATTGTCAGCAATCACTCACAATCCTGGCACTGCCATGGTACCTGTAGTCTGCATTTACCACATGTGTATCTTTTGCAGTGAACACATCGCACAGTGGCCTGATTTTTCTTGCATTTGTGTTTGACCTGACACGTGGCTCTTTTTCCAGGGCTAGGTGTGGAGGGTTCTGCCCGAAGCAACTGATCTTTTCTTGCCTTCTTCGCAGCTACATGAGAGTGAGCCAACTCTGTTGCAAGCGCCACCAGGAAGTCCACCCGTCTTTCCTTCGTCCCGGTGCATGCTTGATACAGCACATGTGCATTCAGTGCTGCCATGTCAATCATGTTATAAAACACGGCGACTGGCCAGCGCCGTGTTCCTTTGCGGACAGTGTACTCCCGAACCATCTGGTCCATCACATCCACGCCACACTTTGTTTTGTTGTAAAGGGTGACAGTGTTTGGCTTCCTTTTGGTGGTGTTATCAGTCTGAACCACGCTGTGCATGCTGCTAAGAATATAGACTGTCTTCTTCCGTTTGGCCGCATACGCCGTCAGCGTGGCAGCAGAGGTTGAAAACACCTAAGAAATAAGATAAATTGTTATTTTCATAGCCCTTTTACACACAATGAAACACATAAACATAGAACCACAAAAGACCTGCAACATACCTGAGTGGTGAATACATTGCGATCTGTCTGTCTAGTGGATTGAGGAATTTCCCTGCGAATCCTGTTGACTGTGCCGAGGATGGTGGTTTTCCGTCTAAGAAGTTTTTGTGCCAGTGAAAGCGATGTGAAAAAATTGTCCGTGGTAACATTTCTGCCCTTGTCTAGGAATGGTTCCATCAGCCTCATTACTACATTTTCAGAAAGTCTCTCCCCAGTGGGACGACTGGGGTCCTTGCCAAGATATGGGAAGACATTGCAAATGTACTTGGATTTTAGGTCGCAAGCCACCCAAAACTTGATCCCAAACTTGTCAGGTTTACTTGCAATATACTGCAGGAAACAGCACCGAGTCTTTGATGGGAAAAGCTGTTCATCAATGGTGATATGTAGACCAGGGTTGTAGCACGTGATGCAGTTGGTGACAAATGATCCCCACACACTGGAAATTGCAGCAAACTTGTCAGTCTTTGCTCGATCACAGCGGGTGGACTTGTCATCAAAGCGTAGGTGTTGCATGATGTTTTGGAAGCGGTTTCGTGCCATAATTCCAATTATCTGTGGGTTTCCCAGGTTTGCTGACCAGCAGTCATTTACAGATGGAAGCCTGCAAACCCCCCGCAAGATCACAATTGCAATAAATGCCATTAGTTCAGGGAGGTCCATGAACCAATGAACATGCTCCGTTTGCTGTGCATGTTGAATAGTCCATTCTTGAATGCTACGAAGCATGTCAAGAGTGACGAAACACAGGAAGCTCTGAAGGCGACTCGAGATACTTCTCCTGGCCTTAGCCGTTGGCTCTCCATCTGCAGCGTACGCTTCTATTGGGGTGAAAGGGAGACAGGTCCCCACATGTTCTTCACGCCACACTGTGCCATCTTTCGCTGTCTCAGTCCCCAAACAAGCTCTCTTTTTCGGTGGAGAAGCAGTCTCCTCATCTGCAGTGTGAACAAATTCAAATTGTGAGCAAAATGGGAAGGTCAAACAAAATCACAAATGCATGCATAGATACTAATTATAATTCCAGTATCTCCTCCTCTGTATCAGAATAATGTCTGAAATATCTTACTTACTAACTACATCCACTTACTTGTTTGAAATGAAAAAGGAAATAACATGAAATGAAACTAACCGGAAGACTGATCAGACAGCTCTGAGTCCGAATCCGGCTGATCCTGACGGAAGTCGACCCTTGTGACTCGGATGGAGAAGACCTAGCAGTTCAGCCGGATTCAGACTCAATCCGGCTGACTTTCATGAGTCTCCATCCAGGCCTTGAAATCAGCAGCTGATTTGCACAGTCTCGCTTGCATTCGTTGGATTTCAAGTTACTGACACAAGTAATCATCCCATCTACAAAAATAATAAGGACTATGCAGCGATGAAAAGATAAACAGTGTGTGTGTGTGTGTGTGTGTGTGTGTGTGTGTGTGTGTGTGTGTGTGTGTGTGTGTGCGCGCACTTCTGTGTGTCAGAGGGTTTGTGAGGCGCTGTGTACACAGTCACATGACAACTGCTGATGCTTCAATACCCATTGTGATCCTTCCACTGACAGTGTAAATTATTGATATGGGTCTACACCTGGCCTGTGTTCACACCCTCAGACTCTGCCATGATAACACAAAAGCGCATTTCGCAACTTTGCATTTCAGCCTTATCTGAAAAAATATTAGCGTTTCTTAAGGTGACGTATACATAAACTAAACATGACTGTTGCAACGGTGTTTGGCAACCATCAACACCGTGACTGTAAAATAGCTCAAAATCGGATCTTTTTCGGATTCCAGTTGTGAGACTTTTATAGCGAGGTTTGTATTAATTCATATAAAAGCAGGATGGTTAACAAATGTCAAGATACATGCTCAGTAGTCAAGGTAAGAAAATGACAGAAAGTTCAAAAATATTCAAATAAATAGAGCCATATTGGACAGTTTCTATTGCATTTTAATACTTGCTGGTTTTTAATGTAACAAAGTCAAAAGCATCAGTATGCCAAAAGCTGGTGAATCCATATTTAGTGCTGCAGGTGACAATTCTTTTGTTCACCGGCCATAAAAAGCCATATTCATACCATGGATACTATTCCTACTTTTTATTCTATTGCATAAGTAGTGAGTCATCTCTTATTTTGGGATACATGCACACACGCACACACACAAACAAGCTTTAGCATTAGCCAGTTGGCTCATGAAAATAGATGCAAAGTCAAGCTCCTTTGTGCGTTCTTTATACTAGATCCCCACATTGGTTGTAAATAGTAAAGGTTGGGGGATCTTACAACCTACAACAGTAAGTGTGATGGAAAAATCATTTCTTGATCTTGTTATTAGAAGCAGAAACTTTACCGAAGTTTCACTTCTTCACTTGTTCACTTCTTAGTGAACTAGTTGTGCACCTCTGGACCACCTCTAGTATCAACTGCAGTTTTTATTTAATCGGTGTATTCATTCTTACCCTAGAAGTCCCATTTTAACTTGCACTTGGATCTCATCCACTGGGTCTTTTTTTCTGCCGACAATAAAGTCACAGACTAATAGGCAGGGAAGGAGTGACTGTTGTGTGGGTGTGGCCACAAAACTTCTTTCACTTAATGTGTGCTTGGTGGCGTTTGCCACAATTCAAATGTATTTTTCTGTTTTTTTTCTCCCTCAGATGTCTTATTATTTGGATGAGACTAATCACTAACGATGAACCTAGACACAAAACATAATGTGTGCATTTGGAGCAAGCTGAAATCATGAGCGGGTCCTAAAAAGTGAGAGAACAGGACCCTGAAAGTGATCCAAGCTTGGTAATAGCACCTCAAAGGAGAATGAGCATGTTAGTATGAGCTGATAAATTTGAATTTGACTCGAAATGTAATGTAGTTTTCATGACTCTAGCTGGAAGTTCAGGTTTGCTGCCCTGCTGTAAAATGATTCTGTGACTCTCCAATGCCTCCCTGAGGGTATTGAGTGATGGATAGGCATTTAACTTGCATCGCTGATTTTTTTTTCAGGAGGATCTTTGCCTGCAGGAACATTCTTCAACCAGTATTATATAAACTGCAGGTACCCTGTGTAATTTAATGCTTGTGGGTTTGTTTGTTGTTTTTGTCTTTTCTTTTCTTTGTACAGCTTTACAGCAACAATGGCTGGTTACAGACCTGCTTCAGGAACAGATGAGTGTGGAAGTCTGGCAGCATCTGCATGAATTCCGACAGGGTAGTGACACTTACTGACAACAAGGTTTGATCACAATTGTTACGCTTGTATTTAGTACCCTTATATGACAGTCTGAAGTCATTGGTTGAAAATAATGGGAGGATGCGCCCCTCTGCTATTCTGAGTCATTGAATCAAAGATCTCTACCATGTAAAATACAAATTTTATTTGTCACATACACCATATATTGAACATGTAGTGAAATGCTTGTGTCCGAACTGCAGACATAACTGCGGCATTGCAGGGCTTTGGCCAACACTTACTGGATACCAGGTGGGAATCAAACTTGCGACTCCTGCTCCAAAGGTGTGTAGTCCCACCATCCAGCTGCAAGACAGACCGTCCCTGGGTGGGACCGAGCCACCAACCTGTCGTTTAACAGCCGAACACGCTAACTGATTGTGCCACAGAGACCACCACATTTGAAGGGATGGTGCATTTCAGAGAAGTTTCAAAGAACTATCCGAAATATGATGTCACCTATTGTCAGGAAGAGGCCATCCAGTAAGTTTGTGCTTCAGTTTTAGTGAGTGAAACTCTAACCCGTCACTTAACCTGTGTGTTGCAGTTGTACATTTCATAGATGTAGCTTGCTAACCAAGCTTCCTACCATTAGCTGACAAATTAGAAATCCACCTTCTCGTTCAACTATGGTAACTTTCAGCTGGAAAAAGAAAAACTTAAACATGCAGAGTCACGTTTAAGCTCATTTGATATATGTCCATATTTTAAATACAGTGTGTGGATTTGTGATTCAACAATTGCAAGAAAAAAATCTTACGTCAGAGATGTGGGCTCTATGGGGCTGATAAACCCATTAAATTACAATATTACCTCCATCTCCTTCGACCAATCTCCTTCTAACAATTTATCACACTCCTGATTTTTGTCCAAGGTGTGCCGCAATACACCTCATAGATCTACTGAGTCTACTTCCCTTTCTAGGCACAGAGAGTTCAGCTCACTTTTAGTTTCAAAGAAAAATGTGAACCAGGTAAACGGGTTAAGCAGCAGAGTATTGCTTCAGGGAAAATACACAGAGATCAGACTGGGAGAAATTGCTGCTGACTGCAAAAGATGAAGTGTTTACTCTAACTGGACACAGTGAAGAGAAAAGAACTAAAGAAAAAGCAGAAAGAAGAAGAAGAAGTGCTTGACAAAGAGTTGTAAAAGAGTTCCCAAAAGCTTCAAGCAAAGTGAGGTAAAGGTAGCAGAGTCAGCTATAATAGAACAGGGAGGGGTACGCCAGACCTGTTATTTCCTACGTACTCAGTATGCTGCATTGCGATAGCAGTTGGGCTTTTTTAAAAGTCGGCATGTGGTATTCCAGAGTTTATTTTCTCTATAAGGCATTGTTTTGGACACCAGTCACAACGCCTTTAATGTTGCTTGCTCCCCTGGTGCTGATAAGAATGCCAATTCCTGACAGCCACACACTTACACACTTACACACTTTCAATTTCCCACAGATGTAGTTTCTGTTCTCCACTGGATGTCTCTCTCTCTGTCTCTCTCTTACACACACACACACACACACACACACACAGAGAGAGAGAGAGAGAAACCCCATACAAACAAGGAGTGAAGGCAAACTTTAGACAGTAAAGGGCAGAAAAGCCACACTGAGGAGAGGGAAGCAAAGGCGAGGAAAGATCAAAGTAGGGTAGACAGTCATGTCCCTCACCTGATTCTTAACCTGCAGCATCTACCTGTGCAGCAAACACCTGCACCACACTGCCCCCTTCTGCCCCATCTGGTGCTTTGAAAAACAAAAAGACAGTGAAAAGTTCAATAAACCGGCATGTCTGCACATCAAAAGCAGACATTCATCCACCATGTAGCCTATATTATAATGCCCTGTTAGATTCAGCATAGCGGTAAAAGAAAGAGCAGCTATTGTGTGGCCTAGCTGTGTGTATTTGCATGCATTCAGACAGTTATGTAATGCAGTAATGGGGTGATTTGAGCACTGGGGGAACGAGATCCTGGGGATGTTAAGTCTATCTACAAGAGAATAGGCGGTATGTTTGCAGCAGCGAGCAACATTTCCTATTTTGTACAGAAGCTGACAGCTTGTCCATTTTTGTCAATGAATCACCTGCTACGTCCTGTTTCCATGGAGACCGGCACGTCCCCACCCGTCCCATTTGGCTATGACTAAGCAGTAACTGCTCAGTCGCTCTGGTCAATCATTGACGGGTAAGGGCTGTTTGTCTAATCTTCAAAGTGTGCATAAGGAAAATTAAAAACCAAATAACTTTCACATAATGTCACACTTGAACAATCACTCATAATCACATTACTGGTATTTGGAGTCAAACTGGGAGTCTTTAAACCACTAACCACATGCAAAAACACCAGTCATCACGAAAAACTGCAGTGACCTGATATTAGAAGTCATTTTTTTAAGGAGTTTGGGGCTGTTGGGTGATTTACTGTAACTATGTCATCATTTATGTCATCATGTAGCACTGTTATTCTTTTTTCAACAAGCAATACATTTGTGATAGCTTCCAGGTTTCTATCCAAACACAGCAAAAGAAAGTCTTAAATATGGTGTCTTGACTCACGTTACCTTGATGATACAATATATATAAAATCACATAATGTGCTAGTTAAAGTTTGGAAAATTATGTTGAAAAAAGTAAATCTGGCCTCCCCCCCCCCAAGTAATCATTCGATAAGCATCCCAGATATTGCAATGTGATTAGCATTCAGTGGAAACAAAGCTTTAATTTACTCACTGTCCGTTTCTGCTTTTTATGTACTAAAACCTTTTTCTTCGAGATTTTTCTTCAGGAATTCCCCTGAACCAAACTGAGAATTTAATGAGTATTCCCGTCTCCCAGATGCCCCAGCAGTGTTGTGTTAGAAGTCATAAAGCCTTGTCCTTGTGGAGACACGTTCTTATCAGTCCTTTTGTTGTGTTTATGTACAAACAGCACATTCCTGTCAGAGAGACAGGCGTGGAGAACAGGATCCGAGCTCAGCTCCCAGGCTGTAAGGTCAGAGGGGAAGGGATAAAGAAGCAGAGGGAGAAAAAAGGAAACACACCAGAGCCAAGAAATTATTAGACGGCTCACAATATTGCACTGAAATGAAGACGGAGTAATGAGGGAGGAACCGAGGGAGTAACACACGGGGGTGGATGGAAGATAGGCCATGGGGAGGAAAGGAAGCATTTACTGTATGGTATACAAGTGAAAGGCAAAAGGGAGTAAACACTAAGATGATGCCAGAATTACAAATAGCTGATAAAGGAGGACAACGGGAAGAGGATGGCGTTAGTAAAAGAAAAGAGACAAAACAGAACAACCAAAAGAAAGACTTCCTAAAAAAAACGGGAGAGTTTAAAGTTTAGGGAACTGAGACAGTTTCAGGACGGAAATGAAGGAGGGAGGCTCCAGCTCTGCTGACTTCTGCGTGTTTGGACTCGTTTAGGTCATCATCCACCACTCCCTGGTCAAATGTCAACACAGAAAGCAAACTCCACACCTACAACATACATGTGGAAGAAGACACACGGGCGACTAAAAACACAAAAGGATCCACACATAGAAAAAATGTTTATGCATGACAACTGTGCACACATGAATACGCACGCAACCATATCCATATATATAGTTGTGTGCATTATATAAGCAATTGAGGGCTCCCAATAAGCATTTTAAATTTGATTACATAATTTGACACATAATCTGACATTTGATTGTCTGTGGGGGAAAGCAGCACTTCTGGGAGTTCTGTGTCTACTAAGAGGCACAGCTGGAATCCCACACTACCTCATACTGTGACTGAAAGTTGGAACAGCTGTGCGGCCTAGCTGCACCTTTCACTGGGGCTGAGTGAATACACAACACTGCTTCAAGAGAGGGAGAGTAATATTCTAACAGCAGGAGTGACCAACAATGTGACCAACAATGCCAGTGCTGCTTCGCCCCTGCTATGTTTTCCAGTATTCTTATGAGCATCCATGGTTAAAGCACAGTGTTTCTTTAGGATAAGCAGCTGCTGTCGGTTTTATACCACATCTGGACCCATGAAATAGAGCCAGCAGGTGTGTATTCACCATGAACAAATGCGACAGCCCAGTTGGAATGCTATCAAGCTCAGCAAACTAGTTTCAAATTTCTGCACCGGATACAAACTCCAACTTCCCCACCCCATTTTTTCTGAAAGACCCTTGAATGCCTTAAATCTCTAATGCTGTGCAGCACAACCACTGTTATGCTGTTCCTGACAACGGATTAAGAAAAGCCCTGTATTACTGTTTGTAGTTCATACAGTATGAAATGCCACCCCTCATCTCCTAAATGCCAGCCATTTAAATTACCAACCTACTGACTGGAAGTTAGACCATTAAAAAGAATAGCTGTGGCATCATCGTAGTTTGTCTTCCTGCACTGAAAAAAATGACGAGATTTTAATTCACTGTAATGAATGCGTCGCGTTCCTACCAAGTCACACTGAAAAAGTCTGCATTCAGTGGCGCTGTCAAATTCTATTGCACCACAAAGTGTTTCTATGGCTCTACCAAAGAGAGGTCAGCAAATGGTCTGACTTTCTGACCTGCCAACATGTGGCTGCCAGACAGACAAATTCCTCTAAGACGGTCCGAGAGGCACTGAGGAGGCCGGAGATTGCCGTTTTTCATTTTCATACTGGTGCACTGCGGCTCGTGAACATATGCGATATTTATCGACTCTCCCTGCCTTTCACTCCAGCTTTCTTTCATTCCACTGCTCCCACTTTACCTCTCACTGTCCCTCTATGTGTGTGAGTGTGGTGTGAGCAAATGTTTGCTTGTAAATTACAGAACTGACAAAGACCACAGCGAGAGGAAGAGCGTGGAAAAGAAATTTTTTTCCATTTTTCTCATCTGGGATGAATTAAAATCACGTATGGACACGGTGAGGTGGCACAGAAAAATAATGGATGGAAAAACTAGCAAAAAAGGAGTGGAAAGCAGGAAGATGTAATAGTTCCCAGACGCGCATTATGGTCATTGTGATGGTGGTTTGGAGAGGAGGGGATCTAGAGGGTTTCCTTGGTACGGGAATACCCCCTCTTTAGTGGGATTTCCCAAAGGCAGCTTCCTTCCCTGCTTTACTGTATGGTCTATGAGCCAAGAGGTAATTATACGGGAGGAATGAGTCACTGTGCCTGAAATAGATTCAACCCACAAAAAAAACGTTAAAAGATGGGACAGATATATGAAGGATTTCAGGACCAATGGGATCAAGGGAACCGATTTAATCTCCACGGACTTCTGACCGTTGAAAGCATGTGACTGGATGGAAAGAAGCGGTTTCCGAGAAATTGGCAGTTTCTGCTCTAACACTGAGTATTTTGCTGTCAGATGATAATAAGTTGCAATAATTCAGCTCATTGCTAGACTTTCAGTAAGAAAGCATGTGTAACATTTTTTTTTAGACAAATGAAAATGTCAATATTTGTTTTTTTTCCAACCTGATTATGGGGACTTGAGAAAACAATTTCCAACAGCCAAGATTCACATACTCTGATAGCACTGGGTTTGAGGGTTTAACAGTTACACCTCCTATCTAGACCTCATAGGGTTAAAACACCATCATCAGTGTGATTACTAGCTTACAGTCTGGTGGCCATGGCTAAGTTTATAAACTTTGGATAGATCCTGTGGTCACAGGGGTTATTTTTAAGTATATGATTGGTTGGGGAATTGAACTGACTCACAATTCACCACTTAGGTGACTTACTCGAGAGATCCTATCAGAGGTTAAGTTTGTGTTTTGGACCATGTAATAGATTGGAAACTGCAAGGATGTTAAGCCCAGTCTCAAAGAAACATGTATAACAGAAACATAGTGAAACAAATAATACATTAAAAGAGCTGTACAATGGGAAGACCCCAGTAGTCTATGCTGGTACCAAACTTGAGACATTGCTGTGGCAGTGTGTTTGGATTATTATCATGCTGAAAAATGAACCTGCTGCCAATGAGACACTTTCCATGTGACATTTTGATGTGTTCATAAGTCCATCAATTTTGGCAGTATTCCCAAAACTACTGGTTGAATGCAGCCCCAAGCCATGACAGAGCCTAGAGATGGCTGTAGACACCCACACTTCTACCTCTCTACTGATTTCCATATATATTAAGAATTAATTAATTAGATTATTCATATTTAGATTCATCACTCCATGGGAGCAAATGATTTCTGTTTGCAATAGGCTGCAAGTAACAAAGTACCTAAAGATAAGTTACAGTTACCAGCAAGGTATGCAGCCACAATGCTGCTTCCTCCCTTGAGTGAGGTGCCTTTTTACTCTTGAATGGTTGATTTTCATCAGGTAGCTGTAGCTCAGGAGGTATAGCAGGTCACCTTCTAATCAGAAGGTTGGTGGTTTGATACCTCTCTGCTCCAGTAGGTATGTCATATATGCTATTAACCCCAGGTTGCTCTCTGATGCATCCACTGGAGTAAGAATGCATATGAATGTTTGCTAAAAAGCATATAAAAAAGTGCTTTGGGTGAATGAGGCAAGTTGTGTAAACCACTTTGAGTGCCAAGCTATGCTTGAGTCAAGAACCTGTCCCTTTACCATATGCCAGCACTAATTGGCTTAACAAACAAAAAGCTTTCCTCTGAAAACGTTCAGGTACAAGGACAAGCAGCCAGAGTTCAAAGAACAACTTTGAAAGGGAGCCTGAAGTATTGCTCTATCCCACTCAAAAAACAAGGTCTGGCTGCTTGGAAGTAAAATCTAAAGACATGAGGATGGTTCAAGGCTTTCGCACAGTACTGTACTTTTATGTGATGGGTAACCCATTGTTGTCCGGCATGGACGCAACCTATGTCCGTAATTGGCTCCACATTAAGAAGCCTGAGCTGTGAATAGGAACACTTGCCCCTCACACACATCTCAGTCAATGCCTGATTCATCTCTGAGTCAAACTGGGCCAGTTTGAACATTCTTTGAAACCAGACAGTGGTCATTCTTTCTCTCCCCCTTCTTTTCATTCTTGTTATCCTTGACTGAGACTGAGAGCTCTTTAGAGAACTTTTTCCACCCTGTGTCCGTCCACTCAAATGAACCCATTGTGTCTGAAAACATGCAGCCCAGCAGCTCAGACACAGAGGGGAGCAGGGGGCAAAAGCTCTGAAGAATTGGACTTTGGCTACTGCAGTGTGTTCTTGCATGCGTTTGTGAAATGTGGTGTTTCATCTCTACCAGGCATTTGCCAGGAGACTAATATATGGGCCCATGATGAGTACCCAACGGGGGATGTAAAATAACAGCCTGAGCTGTGCACTTTCTCAAAGTGAACTCTCCAAATTTGTTTCCCTTCACCATGGTAACACAGTAAGGATCCAGTTTGAAACTTTCTTTCCCTGGGAGCGCTGAGACGGAGGCATTCTGGGAGCAATTACTGAGCAGGAATGTGGAGTCTGATCGGGAAAAGGAGACACAGCGGTTGGGAATGCCACAGTGTGTGTAAGATGGAAAATGAAAGAGTGAAAGAAAAGTCAGCTAAATGGTATACACTGTATCAATCTGTGTGTGTGTGTGTGTGTGTGCCAGATAACTAAATGATCACACCCTTAATACTTAAACAATGCTCAGCTGTATAGCTGTAACCCTCCATGAGCCTTTCCTGCACCAATCTTTCAAATCCTTGTTCTGTAAAGTTGGAAACCAAACAATGAAAATATTATTTTCCTATTCAAAGCTTTTCCTCCTATGCAAGCACATGTGGTAAATTAACCTTTCCCCTCATCTATGCAGTATCTCAGACATTCCTTTACAGTATCTTATCCGTCGCTCAGCACACTACCTTCCTTTACGTCTAAATCACTCACCCCAATATATGGTCTACTCCGACAAATTAAGCAGACTGTATTTGTAGGATTTGCTCATGTAATCCAAGTATAGGTTCCATTTTGTTAAGGGAAGCTTATGCAATTAACCCCCTAAAATTCAGATTCACTCTCTGATGGAATGACATAAAGTTGACTCTGTTAAGAATTTATTCAAAAGAGTGAATCTTTAATTGAGAGGATCTATTGATTTTGCGAGTGACTGCGCAGGAAAGCATTCCTTCTCTTAGCGATTGATTAAATCATTGATATGTTCAGAGAAATGAGTGAGTGAAGGAGTATCCCTGTGAATCTGATAATGTCAGTGAGTGACTCAAGAGATAAACTTACACACAATCTCTCTTCCCCTGAGGCTAAACTTAATATAGACACAGAAATGCACAAGTCACAAGTTCCAATTGTTTCAACAGACTTTCCCAATAAACACAGTCTTAAACTGTTAGTCGTCCCATATAAGCGGGAGTGGCTTAAGCAACTTGAGTAAAACAGTTTCTTTTTTAATACTTTCATTTAATACATTTTAAAACATTCAGCTCCAACATTCATTGAATTCAAGACGTCTGAATTGAGTCAAAGCAACATAACTTTGGATTGATTTGTGTTGTTTGCTCACTTTGTTTTACTTTTGAGTTTCTGTTCAGTGAATTGGACTATAACTATTCTTGCTAAGATGTGTGCAAAGACGCCAAACAAAGTAACTGTGGAGAACTAGAAGAGCTATTAGCTCATTAGCTTCTAGACAAAGCAAGGTTAGCTTAACCTCACCAGCTTACTCTATCCCAGGGAATGGAAGACTGAAAAAGGCATTAGCTGATGGAAAAGAGAATAAAAGTTGTTGAGGAGTTTATTATGTGTTATTTTTCTAGTTTTTGGCTAGAGGAAGGTTAGCTTAACCTTGCTACCTTATTTTATCATGAAAACTGAAAGCCTGAAAAGGCTGCTACCTTATATAAAATAATACGAAAGTTGAGGTATAGCGATAAGCAAGACAGCAAACAAGACAAATAATGAGAAATAGAGCCCAGTAGGACTGTTATCTTTCGGACACTGAAAAAGCTGCTAGCAGAAAAAAACAAGATTAAACTCAATTATTGCAGTTCAATGCAATACTAAGCTAAATCTCTTTATGCTTAATGTACATATAAGAGAGCTGTGTTGATCTCGTGTCGTCATTGCCTTTATCTACACCTAGTTTAACTGTAGCTGGCAATTTGACTTTGAATAGTCGGACCAAATGTAGTTATGTATGAACCCCTCAGACATTTATCTATGATTGTAATTTTTGTTGCTTTGAGCCATAAAATCTATTTTACATAATACTTCCCCTTCATTTGTTTGTGATATGTTCTTGAGTTATATAATTTCATAACACACTTCCTGAAAAAGTATCCTTGTTTGTCATTTGAGTCACAAGAGTCGTAATTCTTAGTTCTTAATTTAATTATAGTTCTGCTGTCACAGCACAGCCCAGGGATGGATAGAGAGGAGACCACATATGAATTGCAACCAAAAATAAGTTTATTTTACAGAGCGAAAGCAAAAACCAACATAAACAAACCAAACATGGCAAAACCAAACAAGCTGGGGACCAAGAGAAAATGATGGGGTAGTACAGCTTTGCATCAGGGGGGTTAGACCTGATCAGATGAATGCTTCCACCACAAACCCCTTAGCAATGAAAAGCACTGAAAAAAGATTATTTACAGTTAAATCTGGAGTTCTACACTAAGTCACCAAGTAACCTTTTTAGCTTTATAACATCAGCTGGTTGCAAAACTGTACATGCAGTGTAACAGAAAAAGTCTTTCCTGACACACAAACTTCACAAATGTCTGAGGTTCATCCAGCGTGAACATCCATAACCATGTAAGCAGGTATATCAAGTATAACAGATTGGATAAGGACTCAATTAAGATTATAATATACACTCACAACCATTTTATTAGGTACACCTGAATAGTATTGAATTGGACAAGGTGTTGGGAACGTTCCTCAGAGATTTTGGTCAATATTAACATGATAGTATCACATAGTTGCTGCAGATTTGTTGGTTTACATGATGTGACTCTCTTTCCCCAGCACACACCAACTGTGGAGTTGAATACAGTGAGCTCACTATCATTTTCAGTAAATGAGTATAAGTTTATAGTTTATTTGAGCTTGGCAACATGGCACGTAATTCTACTGGAAACAGCCATCTGAAGATGGGTACACTATAGTCATAAAAGGACAGACATGGTCACCAACAATATTCGATAGGCTGTAGCATTTACATGATGGTCAGTTAGTACTGAGGAGCCCAAAGTGTGCCCACATCATTTCATTACCAGCAGCAGCCTGAACTGCTGATATAAGGCAGAATGGATCCATGCGTTCCTGTTGTATACACCAAACTCTGACCCTTCCATTCAAATGTTGAAGCAGAAAGTGGGACTCATCAGACTAGGCAACATTTTTTTCAGTCTTTTATTGCCCAGTTTTGATAAGCCAATGTGAGTTGTACTCTCCTCAAACTCGAATAGGACCCAGCATGGTCTTCTGCTGCTGTAGGCCATCTGCCACATATTGTATGTTCAGACATGCTCCTCTGCATACCTTGACTGTGACCGCAACTTTGTAGTGTGCCTGATAAAGCAGTCGGTGAATATATATATATATATATACATATATATATATATATATATAAACACCCAGCACGCCCCTGCGGACGGTTTATCCTTCAAGTTCGGGTCCTCTACCAGAGGCCTGGGAGCTTGAGGGTCCTGCGCAGTATCTTAGCTGTTCCCAGGACTGCGCTCTTCTGGACAGAGATCTCCGATGTTGTTCCCGGGATCTGCTGGAGCCACTCGCCTAGCTTGGGAGTCACCGCACCTAGTGCTCCGAGTACCACGGGGATATATATATATACACAAACAAATAAGTAGGAAAGAACTGTGTGCATCAAGACTCAAATTCATGACTGCTTGACACTTCTTAGGAAAATAAAGATATAAATTTATGTTTAAAGGATCAACATAAAAAGAAAGTATGCATGCCTTGATGTCATTGAAACTCCCATGCAACCCGTGGTAATGACCAATACTGCTATTACATGTCTGTCTCTCCTTTTGGATAGTTTTGGCTCCAATTCTGAATCAAGCCTGTACCAAACCTGGCAGGCAACTAACCTCAAACTGGATTACAAAGTCCCAGAGGCTTTATCTAAAGTTCAATTTAGCCAATACAACAAAGTTCTAGACGGGGTGTGCCCTTTAAGGTAAAATATCTGAAAACACGGCAAAGCACTGAATGAATACCTATCTTATTTAATACACCCGCACTGTCACGGCAGGGTTGCATCCACACAGACTTCACCGGGTCAGATAACCAGAGAGACTAAACTTTACCTTCATCAGTTCAACAAAAGCAATAAGGACATATAGGAAGGAAGGGAGAGTGATAAAGAACTGCTCGAATCCTGTTTTTTTCTTTTTTTGCCCAGTTTATCCTTTGTTATTTTCAGTTCTCCACTCTGACAACCACATACCAAATCTCTGTCCTGATCTAAACCAGACCATTGACCCCTGACCTCCCTTTTTGTCTGTGGATCTGTTCACTCCTTCTCTCTGGTAAACCTGGAGCCTTTCAGTAAAGACAACACCCTTATTTAACCTGTGACACCCATGTGTTAAATTAGCTTTCCAGCTGTCAGACTTGACTCACATTCTACTTCACAAAAACACTCAATCCCTCTCTTTTTGTTTGCATCTTCCTCTAACATATTCTCTCTTCAGTTTATTTCATATTAAACACGTACAAAATTCTTCTGTCTTATCTTGGCCACCTGCAGACTTCCCGCCTCCATACAGACTCTAACAATTACATCTAGAGCTTCTTGGAATCAAGCAAAGTCATTCCTTTAATCATGAGCAATTCCTCAAAAACACCCTCTTCCATTGTGTCTGCTCTTGTCATTTTCACGACATGGGAACAATGGCAAAGACATTTCCCGACATCTGATCTTGTGCGATTAGTGCTTTAGTGGTGTCTGAGTCAACCTCTGCACCTGGTGGGCATGTTGCACACACCTGTAAATTGTCTACACACAAGTGCTTACCATGTGAGTCTTTATGAGCTTCTTAACGGCTCACTCACACTAGAGTAAAAATATCACAGCAACTTCTGTGCGACAAAGAAAATCTGTGGTTTCCTGGTGATTGCATCCATTTTTTATTTTTTATTTTTGCATTGAAATAGTTATAGTAACAACTTTTGGTCACAAAGTGATTCTACGGCAGTAAACCTGTCTCCAAACCACTGTGGTCTGACTCAGACTGACTGCAATCACTCTCAGACAGATTGGCGAAGGTTTTTTCAATGCTTTTCCTATGTAAGTGCTTTCTATCTAACATTTATATGCCAATCGATGCATCAGAGAGCAACTAGGGGTTAGTATCTTGCCCAAGGACATTTGGCGTGCAGACTAGAGCGACGGGATTGAACCACCAATCTTCTGATCAGTAGGTGACCTTCTCTATATCCTGAGCTCCAGCCACCCCAAGCAGGTATCTATGTAATTTTGCAGCTAAATCACCATCCTGCAGCAACTTTCACTGTTTATGAAGGAAGTTCAGTTTCACATCTATGACGTTTTGGCTGAACACTAAATGTAAGCAGTAAATGTCAATTTCTGTCTAATGTTAATTTGTGTGTATCACCACAGTTAGTCACCATGTTATCACAAACAGATTACATGTTTGTGCCATGTAATCTATTGAATGGAGCCAGTTTGACTCCATTCAATAGCAAACTTATCACAGACTGATGCCAGGCTGAATCCTTATCCCTTCTTATTGAAGGGATAAGGATTCAAAGTCACTGAAGACTGAAACCACTGTGGTCACGTTTTCCCTAGTGTGACTGTACTGTTATGCTTCTGTGTGGCATCTTGCCACAGGCTGTTTTTAGGTATTCTCTGTGATTCTCTGCTCATTCATGTTATTTGCATATTCAGGAATGACTGCTGAGTAGAAGTACACCATGAGGGTCATAAGAAGGTTTTAATGGTGTGGGTTAGGGGTTAACAATGTTATCTAACAGCAAGGGAGTCCTTGTTTTCAAACCTGGGAGCTATGTGTTGCTTGCATGTCCTCTCTGCCACTGAACAAAAACCACTCTAGGTTAATTATTGCTATATTTACCCAGAAACACTACTAAAAGAAATGCTTGTATCTCATTTTCTGGTTATAAAATTCTGTAATTGTTGGGCTTTTTTGCCCCCTAATTAGTTTTCTGAAGTGGTCACAACATGGGCTCTCCCTTGCTTGTTGTTGCAGTAAGAGTTAATCTGTGAGACATCATGAATGAAGGTCCTTGTGTCAGTAGTTTTAATGGGAGTTCCACAGAAATTCCTCAGTGATGGTTTGTCCTCCTAATGAATAAGGTGCTGAGTGATAAAGTGCAGCCAAGGTCAGATGTTTGACAAGTCCTTGGCCCGGCCAGTGCATTAGACCTCTCGGCGGTCTTCCTTTGCTTCTGTCAGGCCTGCTCTGATTTAGCACTTTCTGTGGGTGTTCTGGACCCTGAGGCCAGAACAGGGAAATTATGGTCCAGCAGAACAAAATCCCTACAGTCCCTCTGATCTGCTCAAGCCAGCCAAGCTAATTTTTACCCCAGTGAAGTTTCAACTCAACATCAGATGATCATGAGTCAAACTCAGGCATTTAACAACAAACACAACCCTTGTGACCAAAGAGAGTGCCGTCTAAACAGAAAAGCGATGACCTTTCAGGTCACTTTCACACTGCCAGATTAAATGTCATATATGAGCATGCACATGTGACACTTTTCCCATCTACATACAGTATTTAACAAGAGTGAGAGCAGAGCCATTGCAGAACATTGATCATAAGGCAAGTATGACTAGCTTATGAATTCCCAGACTCCATCACAGTCAACTGCATTATTACACAAGGCTGATAAGGGTGTTGAAGTAGCGTAAACAGAGGCTGAGCATTGCTCAACCCATTTCCAGTTAACTTTTCTAAAAAAGTGTCACTCTTTCCTGAGCATTTTAGGATGGAAACAAACAAGTCTGAACAATAATTTGCTTTGACTTTAAATCCTTATAATGATTTCTTGCTGTACATAATAGTTAATATTGAATGGAAAACATAGTTGTAAACACAGCTATGAAAATGATCAAAGTGTATGCACAAAAATGGAGAGGAGGTGATTGCACCAGTTTATGCCCAGTCTATGCAATTTTGAAAAAGTTTCACTTATTTTTTAAATTAAAATATGTACAGATATATTTACATAAACTCTGATGTGCCCTTTGAAGTTTGTCAGGTTAGCGTGCAAGTAGGAGGGGAACTTGCGTGATGACTATCAGGGCAGTAATGGGCAAAGATTCTTGGCACTGGGCCAGGACCTCTGAGCTTTCGCCCTAACTGGCATCAGCCAAACATTGTGACTAAGGATAAGGGTTCAACATCAAACAGTTGGATGGGCACTTTCCCGTTCATATTTCACAATCATCAGTCAGGTAAACCAATGATGTCATAATGTGATTTTTATTTGTTGTGCAATAGATATCAGACCCAGAAATCAGACTAGTATTATCTGTGCCTTCCCCTTATCATAATACGGGTGGTTTTCCTAACACCATGACAATGTTTATTTTACGTGAAATCAATGCTTTATTGTGAGCAAAGAGTAACATTTAGATCCTGCAAGAAAAAAAGAAAAACACCTGAAGTAGAGGTGTGGTGCCATTTGTTCAAGTCGTGGAGTGTGTCCATGTGATGGAGTTAGTTCACAAAGATTTCAGGTTTATATTGTGTAAAAGTTTGAAATTAAATTAATTCACATTTATATAAAACCATGCTGATTCTTTTTTAGCCTCCTTTCATTTTTCTACATTGACGCACTGTTTTCACAAAACTAACACTACAATCCTGCAGCAGCTTTTTGAAGCCATTAGCGGTTTGCTAAGTCATTACCAAATCTGGCCATAGATATCTTCATGGCAGCTTTTACTACTCAATTTCTGTTTATACATTTCTTACATGAAACGGTCTACTCTTAAAGTGACAAGTGCATTTCAATTGATTAAGCTTACTGTAATTATTTTATATGCTCCCTTAGAAAAAAAAAGTGATGAAGAGTGGCTCCTGATCTGCTAGCGCTACATCTAAATTAAAGATGTTTATGGATCATCAAGATTTGTGAAACAACAGGAGGTCGCACATTTTCAATATTTAAACTGTTCTTTTAATTTTCTGAGGTTAGCTAAGGTGTTAGGTACCACTGTCATGTCAGGATGTTAAGATGCTGGAATGATGACTTTTTAGCTTAGCAACTAGCTTGAATGACAGAGAGAGTGTTAACAAGCTAGCATGATTCTTTTTATTTCACGCTTAGAAATTTACTGACCTAGTTAAAGCCCAATTTATTTTTAAATGGTCATTGTTATATAAAAAGCAAAAAAAAAGCATGTTTTTGGATATTCAAATATTTAGTGAGCACAAATATCAGCAGCTGCTAAATGTAATAATGGTCCTCTGTTGATCTCTACAAGACCTCCAAAAAATGTGTTTTCACATTTTTTTATATACATTTTAAGCAAATAAGAAATATGTTAAGTGGTGATATTCTAAAGTGTTAATTTCCATATTATTTCATGTTCAGTGGAGCTAGTTTTTTCCACTACTTCCAGTGTCAGTGCTATGCTAACCTGGCACCAGCTTCATACTTACACTGAACTACTCGTTTAAGATAGGATTTACAAAAAGGCTACAAGGCCACATTTTTATACCGGAAAGAGCTGCAGCTGAGGCAAATTTTCACCAACTGGTGAAATTCTAAAATGTTCATATTCTGTTTCCGTTCTCAAGTTTAGCTAATTTTGTCCTGTGCTGTACTTGCGTTATGTGTTCAAAATAAAGTGTAAAACCCACATTGTTGTTGTTGTTGTTGTGTCAGGCTTAAGGTAACCCCTGTTATTCACCTTACAAATAATGTACACATACTATGGTCAGCTATTATCCTCAAACCTTAATCTTTGTTTTCTCTGCTGGGTGTGGCAGCCATTAGATTCAGACAAAGCACAATCATTCTCCACCACTACAAGACAAACAAAATCGTGGGAAAAAACAAAACAAAAAAAACAGTCATCCATAAAATGATCCTAGCTAGTTTTGCATATTTACTAATTACTAATTTCAGAAGAAATAGAATTTCTTAAATCTATTTGTAGATCAGAAACATGTTTTTTGTCTACTCTCTTATCTCTTGCTTGATTTGTGTCTGTTCTTCAGTTTCTACTGACTGCCCTCAAAATATCTCAGAGACTTACAGGTAAGCTTAAATACATGTTTGTGAAGCAGCTTCTTATGAAGCCACTTTATTGCAATGCTTACGACAAATCCATTTGTTTACCGGCTCATCTGCAGAGCAAGAGTATTTCTGATTTTGTCAGGGGCCCTTTATCCTTTAATATCCTGCTGCATATTCCTTCCTAAAAAAAACCCCCCAAAAAAACAGAAAAATGTGGAGCAACAATAATACTGAACAACAAAACCTTAAGCAGGATCTTTATCTGGGAACAAGTCGATGATGATACAGACGACTGTGCGTAGGAAGATAACTTTGAGTATTAAAAATGATTAATTGTTCTGCAAAACAGAAATCTGACAGTGACGCATATTATAAAATGCATATCTGTACAGTTTATGTAAAACTGTGAAGAAAACAAAGAAAAGAAGTTATTCCTTGTTTTAAGACCACCAAGTAGAGGAATGTGTCTGGAATGTTCTTGTGTTAAAAAGCTGCAGGGGGGCCCCTGAAGTATGTTTACTGGTGTAGAAAAGTCATTGTTCTTACATATCTACTAACCAGACTGCAGAATTGTTCCTTTGTTTGACCATATCCTTTATGGGAGGGGGGCAATCAGGCACACATCCGGCTAAGCAGGACAGATAACATGCTGGAGTACACATAACATCTGGAGTTAACACCTTGAAAACTTTTTTCTTATTTAACTGATGTTTTTTATTCAGGTTTAAACACCAAAGATCATGGGTTGTGTTTGTGGTATGTTAGATTTGAAAATGTACTTTCACATCAAACCAACAGACACCTGGAATGGTATAAAAATACCTTTAACAATAATTAGCTGGATCCCAAATAATGCTTTTATAAAATACTATGATTGCAGATGTTTATTGAGAGTTTTGTTTATGTTAAATCAGTAAGAGTGCTGACAAACACAAAAGATTACATTTTTAAACGACAGCTAATGCACTTCTGCATTAGCTGTCGTGTCTTCCTCATGTAGGTATGAAATGACCTGATCTCATCAGCTCCGATGAGTAGAGCAGTGATGACATCATTTGAGCATGTGATCACTCACTGAATCTGTGGGTCACTTTTGGGTGTGTCACTCCTATAGGGTGGAGATTATGATGAGTCTAACGTGGAGCCAAAAGGAGGTATAGCTGTTTATGTAACTCAGTACTGTTAATCCTATTACTGTTGGAACCATTGTTAATAAACATTGAGTGCAAAGGCCTAATATTATTTTAGGCATTCCTTAACTGTCAGTGTGGGTTTTATTCTCTTTAAAGGTTTTGTTAGTAAAATTAACAAGCAGAACTAATCTTAGACTTTACTGTTGTGTCAGTAAAGTCCAAAATTAAGGCCACTCTAGTCCCATATAGGGAAAAAAAGGTTTTATAATTCTACCAAATATCAAGTTACTGAATACCACAGAGTCAAGATTTACTAACTTAGGGAGCCTTCAAGGACAAAGGCAGGTTCTGAGCAGTAAGTATGGCTGAGGCCAGTGGAAAAAAAGGGAGGTGACACAGGCTAGGAGGAGTGGTCAGAGGGGCGGACCTGAGGGCCCACAAGGTTTATATAGTTTAAAACTTTCCCTCTCCTCCTGCCTTGTGTCTGTGAGCTCCAATTTCTGCCTGCCCAGGCTGTGCCTCTGTCTCTCTTACTGACAGTCTCTCTCACTGAGTCTCACACTATAGCGACAATGCAAACCTCCAGACATAGTACATACTCTGTGCGCTCCTCCTCTAGTAGCAGGGCTCCTGCTATGTCCATCACTCGCACCTCTGCTCCGCTCTACAAATCCAGCAGCATTCATGGTGGGGCCGGTGGGACCAAAATCAGCGTCTCCTCCAGCTACCGCAGTGGACTGGGATCCAGCATGGCAGCTGGCTCTGGAGCAGGAGGCTTCTCCAGCAACATCCAGGTGAGCGGGAACAGCGCCGACATCATGGGCAATGAGAAGTTTGCCATGCAGAACCTGAATGACCGCCTGGCCAGTTACCTGGAGACGGTGAGGAACCTGGAGCAGGCCAACCTCAAGCTGGAGATTAAGATCAAGGAGGCCCTGGAGAAGAGCGGACCCGACTTCAGAGACTACAGCAAGTACCAGGCCATCCTGGATGACCTGCGGAAGAAGGTGAGGAGGGAAATGGGGTTGGGAGGGATGACGAGGGTAGACAGGGGAATGTGACCGTTTATGTGTTAATAAAAAAAGAACGAGAGATGAAAGAAGATGAACATGAAAAGCAGAATGAGATGTGCTGTGATAAACATTTTAAGATGTTGTGAGTGTACCTGATTGGTTATGTATTTTTGACTAAATATATCCCCATTAGTTCTCAGGGTCTCGTATAGTTTGTAGAATCCTAACAAAGTGGATTCCTGCTAGTGCTTGGCATAGCGCCACTGCTGCTTTGAGCTGGGGGCTGAGGGTTGGACCGGAAACAGTATGGAGGAGGAATGCTGGATCATCAGGGGTCACAGACACAGGAAACCAGAGAGAGAATCCTGCGACTACTTATAAACCCCATACTTCCCATCCTTAACTACCCTTTCCCTCCTTGTTTAGTCTTCTTAAATTGAGAGTGTGACTGTAACAATTTCACTCTGCGTTCATCCAACAGAAAGTGAGAGATAAAAGGGAAACTTATTAGACACAGAAGGATCTATCAGCATTTTATAAGTGACTGAATGTTAACTCATGCTTAAATGACAAATGCTATGAAGTCAGTTCAGCTGTAATTTCCACACAGTTTCAAGATTTCAAAGTAAAGGTACTACTCATGCAGCAAAAACATGTTAATCATTTATTCGAGATTTCTTGGTATTGCGTGCCACAGAAAAAAACAGCAGGATCCCTGAAGCACAAAATCCTGACATTCTACATTCAAAACTGCTATTTGACAGCATTAAGTCAGACTTGCCACATGGAACATTCTGGACTTTCGACTGTAGCATAGCGTATCTCTGCATCTTATCACTGTGGGGAAACATATTTGTAGTCTAATCTTTGTAATAGGATACTAGCATCAAGGTCGGAAAATTTCTTTTTTGAATAAGCGGCTTTTCCCCCAATCCCTTACTTCTCAAAACATTACATAAGATCAAACGCTGTCTGGAATTGGGTTTTGTTTGCTCTACTAACAACTGAGGACCTCAGCTTAGCCAAACAGATAAAGGTCGAACACACCTAATATTTCGTCTGCAATGATGCAAAGAAATCACCCATAACCTCAGAAAAAAACCCAAAAAATTCTCACAGAGATTTAACAGAGTCTAAAAATAAATTTAGTTCTGACATGAAAAGTCGACTACCCTCAGAATCACAGACTTGCATGTGAAGTGAACAAACACACACACAAACACACCGGCACAGCCATAGTCACCACCATCCTCATGCAAATTGTCTGCCGACAAGATCCTGTTTCTTAGCACCAACAGCCCGGCAGCCACTGATTGGCGCATTCTGCATACCTCCCTTGCCATCCATCCCAGCCTTTATCTGTCATATCTCTCAGCTAGAACAAATATTCTAACCATTTAGTTTTTGAAGCAGCTGCCACTATTCACATTTATACACACAGACAGTGACACTTATCCTCTAACAGTAAACCCCAATAAACTTTTATAGTTTTCTATGAAAACTTAAAACTAAAAAGCACACATAGCATGAGTAGAAAATTATTTTTATCTATATATAACATCAGGCTAGTTTTGAACTACGCTTTTTGAGTTTGATTGAGCAAAGATGTTTGTTTGCTAATAGCATAGCGATAGCCAGCAGCTGGTTGACTTAGCCAAGCAGCACTGAAAAACGCAAAATAAAAAAAGAATACCTAGCTTAGTCATTAACTTGGTATAATAATCTTTTTTTCCCTTTACATGAAGTCTTACCAAAGCTAAAAGGTTCTGAGGTACAGCTGTTTTCAGGCTTTATGCTAGGCTAACTGGCTGTTAGCCATAGCTTAGCATTTAGCAAACAAATGTAATTCTAGTCTTCAGCTTCTCATCTAACTTTTCAAAGTACAATATATGATAATATTAAATATAATATTCAAATTTTTATACACTACCAGTTCAAACTACAGGTAACTTCTGGTGATTCTAATAGTATGAAAAATACATTCTTAAGCAATATTACAAAACTACGCTAATAAAATATATACAATAGTCATTGTCTCTCTTTGTTGATTCTTTTGTAATTGCTCGCTCTACTGTTAGCTGCTTCATGTTTTAACTTTGCAGTTGAAATAAAGTTTTTCTTTTGTTATCCGATTCTAGGTGTTTGATGCCACTATCGACAATGCTCGTCTGGTTCTCAACATTGACAACGCTCGCCTGGCAGCTGATGACTTCCGAGTGAAGTAAGACCCGCCTGCTTTACCGCTGACATTGTAAAACACTGAAATAGACAACTGCTGGCACACCCTCTTTTAGTGCAGGATGGGTTGTAGGACGAATCTAGTGTGAAGATCTAAAGGAGGAGTCAGTCATCAGTCATGTAGTCGTAAATTGTCACCTTTGAATCACAACTGCTGGAGTTGTGTCATAAATTATGTGTAGTTGCAAACAGAGCTGACCATAAAGTTAACAGTATTATACGCTGACCAAATAATGATGTACACTGACATTTTCTAAACATACACAGTTCACACAAACACATAAATAATCATGAGCAACTCAAGACAAAGTACGGCAACTCTCTAAATAAGTGTAGCAAAATATTTAACAAAAATTTACAGGTAGACTAAGTTCATTAAGCCTCTGTGAATGTGAGCAGCTGCGCCAAACTCTGACGTTATCCTGACTGCTTTGCCCTGTCCTGTTTAGATATGAGTCCGAGCTGGCCATTCGCCAGTCTGTGGAGGCCGACATTGTTGGTCTGAGGAAAGTCATCGATGATACCAACTTGACCCGCATGAACCTGGAGAGTGAGATCGAAGCACTGAAGGAGGAGCTCATCCACCTCAAGAAAAACCATGAAAATGTGAGTTTGATTACTTTAACTTATTTCAAAAACAAAATTTCAAATATAAAATATTTAATTCAGGTCTATAGGCTATATTTGTGCTGCTTTCAACATAGTCGAACTCAGAAAGATACATAATTATATACATATTATTTGCAGATCTGTTCATCTCATTAATCCTTCTCATTGAAACCATATGTGCTTAAGTTCCATCCACATGCAGTGAAAGCCACGACTACAGCCTACACCTCCTTGAGTGGGATGTTGTGGAAAACAGTCTTTAGAAAACTTTGCTGGGAATGCAGAGGTTGCTTAAGAAATCTGAAATATCTGTATGTGAGATCTGTGGGAAGCCTCATCGTAAAAATGGTTCCCAGCCACAATTGGCAACAGAGAAAGCTCCAAAGATTTCAAATGACTATGATTTGAGTGCATAAGCCAAAACACAACCATTTGTTTACTGAGGGAAATATTAAATTAAGTGTTAAGGGACTCAGGCACAGACCTGTATATTTGCCTGACCGAAGCGTGTGATTATGGTTGGATAGAGGCTAAGGGTCACCGCTGGGTCATGACTCAGTTCAAGCAGTAGAATGAAAAAGAATTAAGAAGTATTCTATAGACCTGGAAGTAGTTAGGTAAGGTAAACAATAAGAGTGACTTTCTATTGACTTTCTTTTTTTCTTTAGGAAGTTATCGAGCTTCGTAACCAGATCGCCCAGTCTGGAGTCCACGTGGATGTCGACGCTCCTAAAGGCCAGGATCTGGCTCAGATCATGGCAGAAATCAGGGCCAAGTATGAGAAGATGGCAAAGAAGAACCAGGAAGAACTGAAAGCATGGCATGAATCTCAGGTAAACCATTAGCAAAAACAAATCAAGTTAAAAAATGTAAATAAATAAACTCTTGACTAACTTGTCTTTTAACCTCAATCAGATAACAGAAGTGCAGACACAGGTGACCCAGAACACAGAGGCCCTGAAGGGTGCCCAGACAGAGGTGCACGAACTGCGCAGACAGATACAAACGCTGGAGATTGAACTGGAATCACAGAAGAGTCTGGTGAGCAGTCTGCCCCTCATTTACCTCTAAACACGCTTATCTGAACTCTCCACATTGCCCAACTCAGCACTCTCACTTCAAGTCTCTCGGGTGTATTCTGTTGACACAAGCGTTGCACTCCGGTGATTTGTCTCTATGGAGCTGTCATCACTAATCTGAGTCCACTGTAAAAATGTAACCCCTTCTTGTCACTTACAGAAAGCCTCTCTGGAGGGCACGCTAAGGGACACGGAGCTCCGTTACAACATGGAGATAGAGTCTTTAAACACCATCATCCTGGGCCTGGAGGCAGAGCTCACACAGCTGCGAAGCAAAATCCAGTTGCAGACACAGGATTACGAGGCCCTGCTCAATACAAAGATGAAGCTGGAGGCTGAGATCGCAACATACCGACGGCTGCTGGACGGTGGAGACTTCAAGTGCGTAGGATAGTTTTCCTATCATTTAGAAGTCTAAAAGTAGAAACTACCTGGAAGTTAACTGAGTATTAATGTTTTTACTTAGGCTCCAGGATGCTCTGGAAGAGCAGAAAACAACAGTGACCAAGACCAAAAAAGTGATGACCGTCACACAGACGCTGGTGGACGGCAAGGTGGTGTCCTCCAGCACAGAGACAAAGAACCTCTGAATACAAGGAGCAAGCAGCTGATTCTCTCACCAGTCACTGTCACAGCATTATAACACTAGCATACAACTGGTCAAATTTTACCTCTTTGCTTCTTAGTGATAGAGCACTAACAACAATAAGACCCTTCAGCCGTCTCTACCAATAGTTTGACTTCCTGGGTATACAGCTCTCCCACAGGCTGCTAAAAAAAAACTGGATCAAAAGAAAACAAAGTCATTTTTTATTTATTTCATCATGAGTTATTTATGTGTTTGTGTGTCGACATGCAGATGTTTACAAAAGTTTCAAATTGGAGAACTTTTTCAAAAAAACAAAAAGATTCAAGACGTTATTTCAAAGTCATAAAATTCTCAGAAAAAATGAAATTATTTTTATATTTCATCATCTTTTTTGTTTTCTTTCTGTCCAGTTTTGACTGCCTGCTTTGCTGTTATGTTCAGACATTTCAATAAAGTCCATCTGAAATTATACTTGCTATCACGGTGTCTTGTTCATTCAGAAATCGCTCGAGATACAGATTTGTTTAGTCTGCTGAGCAGACAAGTAAACAGGAATCCCAAACCCCTGTTCCCATTAACACACACTGAAGCAGCTTAAAAATATTAATAACATAAAAAGGGGGATGGGAATAGGAGATAAGAATAACATAACAACATTGTTCGCATAATTGAGCTCCAGGCTCTTCCAAAGCGTTCACTGAACCCCTCAGCTGAATTGTACTGACAGACTTTTACAACATTTACCATTTGAAGTTATACAGCTTGGACTGTTTAGAGTATTTAGGGTTTAACACTTCACGGGCAATAAATTACTGCAGTAACAACCAAACTTGAGCTAATTATTCAGCTGATGGTAGCATAGTGAAATAACTAGCAAACCTAAGTAAGAGTCTGATGGAGACTGACCTTCGCTCCTGTTATTCATCATATACCTGTACACTGGATTAATATCGCTGCCTTTTGCAGTACTATTATGAATCCAAATGTAAGATAATTCCTACTTTTACAACTTAGTGTCTGACTTTTCTTGTGATATAATTATAGATACTGTGTGTGAGTGCACCACAACTTTCCCTCTCTGTCACGGTTTGTGCCTTTTATGAATCACCAAAGTAAGAATATCCCCACACCTGTGAAAGTTGGTGCCAGTACTTACGTTCTGAAACCAACCCATTGTAGTAGCCCTTGTTCTAGGTCTAAGCATCTACTGCTTCAGATGAGCGTCTGGTCTTTTTAATGTACCAATTGCTTTTGACTTTTCTCTGGAAACATACAAGCACCAAGTCTCTCCCAGAAAGGACTATTTAGTTCACTTACCATTCTTTGACTTTCCAGCTTTTAATTGATGCTGTTTATGAGTACCACGTCAACTAAGCTAGGTTTTAATGCACACTGCAGCCTATAGACTCACTGCATCTCAGACAGTACAAACCAAATCCCAACAAAAGGAGAGAAAGAAAGAAACTATGGCATTTTAAGGAAATGGTCACTTATTTTGATTTTGACGCCAGCAGAAAAATTGTCTCAAAAGAAGTTGGGACAGGGATAACACAAGACCAGAAGAGTAAGTGGGAGTAAAAAGGAAAAGCTGGAAGAACGTCTAATTAGGGTAACTGTCTTCCTCTTGTCTGTTATTCAGTCTTACTGTCTTGCTGTTTTTATTTTTAATTTTATTTTATTTTTGATTTTGATTTTTCCATGAACGGTTGGTGTAGCGCACCCACAATTTTGTTGTACATGTACAATGACAATAAAAGGTTATTCTATTTTCTGATTATTATAAAAACACTTTCAGAAAAATGTGCAACATAAAGTTGTGAAAAATTGTGCTAGAGGGAGAGTAAGGGTTAGAGATGCTGCGATTCTCAAGAAGAGGATGGACCAAGATTAAAATGCACTACAATGATGGGATGAGAAAAGTACAGAGAAGAAATGAACCGCTCACGATCCAACACACATCAAATCATATGAAATCCTATGTTTAAAAAGAAATTTCTGTAATTCCTAAACAATTAATGAAATATTTAAATCCTTTGAATTAAAGTTGAAAGTCTGCCCCTCAATCTTATCTTGGTTGTTTGATTTAAAATCCACTGTGGAGGTTTAAAAAACATTGTCGGGTCACCGAAACACTAAACGACCTAACTGTAAATGTGAAATAAGTTGCTAACTTAATGCCAACTGCTAACTTAACCAAGCCTTTAAAATCATTTTTCATGCATGTGTGAAAATGGAAACTCACTTCTCAGTTTATTTCTATCTCGATATACAGCTATGTTATATTAAACTGCATAGTTAGCAATTAGCATTAAGGCTTATGGATATTGGCATGGCAATCACTTTGCAGGGTTAAAAACTCTAATAGCCCGAAAAAACGGGAATTGGCAGGCTTTTGAATTTGCACAAATGAATTTAGTTAATGCTACAGAAGCTTTTCATGTTTCTCTTATTTACATGATTAAATAAAGTACCATTTACTTGATTATAAACAATACTGAGACTACTCATTTTTCTTGCATTGATTTAAAGTGACTAAATTAGATTACTAAAACCATTGTAATCATGTTTGACCACAACCGGAAATGATGCAATATATTCAAAGACAACAACTAAATATGATTGGATAATACGACCTAGAGTCTTATCCAATAAGACAACAACATAATTTAAGGAGAGCGCAATTGACCGCCAGATTCTGGAAGACTGTTTAGCCACATGCAACCTTTGGCACCGAGTCAGGCATACTGAGAAGGTAAGTAATTTAAATACATTTGTTTTAGTTTGGTACGTTTTCACAGAATTGTTGCAGTGCATGCTATATAAAAAGTAATCTGTAATGCATCTACATGTTGTTTTTACAGTGCTAGCTAAAGTTGGTATTAGCTTTGTGGCTAAAGCTGAAAAATAGTAACAAATTGCACATAGTCGGAAGAAAGCAGCTGTTGTCGGTCAGATATGGAATTTATGCATGTGACAGAGAGCACTGACGTTTTTGATGGCTTAGCAAGTTAAAACGTCACTGAGAGAGCACAATAGTGTTTGTGTTACTGGTGCTAGTTATTATGGCTACATTGGCTAATTAGTCTGGCTGTAACCGTCAGAGTTTAAGAAGCTGGGAGCCCCACAGTGCTATACCTTAATTCTTGCTGCTGACACGCACTCAAGTTATAATAAGGATCCTGCCACC
Source organism: Copadichromis virginalis (assembly GCF_057382275.1). Taxonomy (NCBI): domain Eukaryota; kingdom Metazoa; phylum Chordata; class Actinopteri; order Cichliformes; family Cichlidae; genus Copadichromis; species Copadichromis virginalis. The sequence continues at coordinate 35,011,829 of NC_140639.1, read as the reverse complement.
TTAGACGTGGGTTTAAGAACCTGTGCCCATAAACGCCAAGTCATCTTTCCATTTAGTCATTGTTTTAGATGAAGTGTCACTTACTTGACTATTCTATCGGTCATGCCCAAATAATACAGCAGATATCTACAAGGAGATAAGTTTGTTCAACAGACTATGTCTTATTAAGTGATGTATTGTGAATTTTCCAACATCGTCCTAACAAAAATTAGGATCCCCCCCCCCCCCTTTTTTTCTACTTTGTGTTGAACATATGTGAGCTCATTTATACATTATGTATAAATGAGGGAAAGATTGGTACTTTAAAGAAACCATTGAATCTCTTCTGGACTGGAATACCGTTTTTCAATTAAAATTAATGTTTTTTGTGATGGTGAAATTGTTACCTTTATGATTACAGAAGTCAAAACATCAGATGATGATAGCTTACCATCTAAACTCCCCATCTCTTGGCAAGTCTGAAGTAGAGGTCTCAGCTGTATCGGCCTTTCTAGTGGATTTGCTTAAAGAGGAGATAGCTTAAGTCATTAGGTATATATTCCCTGACATTCTAGAGGTCAACCTTGCACAATATGTGACATTAAAGGGCATAACTTATAGAAATGGAATGGTACTGGCCCAAAGGGCAGCAGGTGGATTGCCAGAATACTGAAAAACCATATCTGCATTGTACCACAGCATATTCTACATTGTCAGAGAGCTTGGTGGCTGGTACAGAGAGCACGACAGAGCTTTTGAGCTCCGCCCAGTATCCATAAGAATATTCATTCTCGCCTCACTCTGTGAACTCCTTGATACTTATCCATTGGTTGACTATGAGATTGGATCAGTCCACATTGTGACTTTAAAAAGGCATATAGAAATAAAAGGTGTTCATATAAGTGTAATAGGTTCAGTCGCATGTATTTCATTAGATAAATTCTTTTTTTTATGTCTGATCTTTGTAACTTTGACTATTGGGTATGGATAGCTTTATGAAAACTAAACTGAAATGATTCTTTCTGAATGTCTGATATGTAATTCTTTGTTGCCTACAGAGTCCTATGGGGAGTCCTATGGTCCTAAAGACTGTTTTGGCTGATGGAACCTGTCGAAGGCTCACTCTCTAATGGAGCGCCTGAATCAACTGAGGATCTCACCGTTGAAGTCAAGAGACAGTGTTGTCTTCAGGGCAGTTTCAGACTTCAGTTTATGGATTCCTTGTTTGGGAATGAGTTTCTTAACCTTACCTCAGTTTCAGAAGTAGCAGACAAAGGGACTCTTAAAGCTATTGACATGTCAAAGCCCACAACATGGACATAAAAAAGAGTAACAGAGTTGGTGAAACTCAAGATGGAAAAGACTTTTTCATACAGAAGACATGAAGGTGTTCGTGATGCACCAATGGTGGAGGCTTTCATGGCAAGATGGCCTGCTCTATTTGATTTCCATGAGGTAAGGTTTGCCTCATACACGGTGTTCTTGTGGTATTAGCCTAAAATGGTTAAGGCACAGCCCATTGACAGCCCATTTCTTCAGCATGAGTGATTGCAGCCTTCTTCCAGGTATTAAACCTTTGAAGCTCATTCCTCTGTGCTCATGTTTTCAGATCAACGCTGAGTTTAAGAGAATTGCCACCATCCCCCCTTAAACAAAGTTCCTGGCTCAGCTGGCTCTCCACTTGGACAACCTGGTGAAGTTGGTCAACAGAAGAGGAGAGCTTGGACTAATACTGAAAAGAATTGTGGCATAAATGGATAATGTAAGTGATAAATCCTGAACATTCACTTAACATGGTAAATGGCCTGCATTTGTATAGCGCTTCACAATACATTCAGTCATTCACCCATTCACACACACTGGCGATGGCAAGCTACATTGTAGCCACAGCTGCCCTGGTGCATACTGACAGAGGCGCCACCGGGCCCTCTGACCACCACCAGTAGGCAAACACGGGGTTAGTATCTTGCCCAAGGATATTTGGCATGCAGCCAGGAGGCAGCCTGGGATCGAACCACCGACCTTCAGATTAGTGGCTGACCTGCTCTGCCACCTGAGCTACAGCCACCCATAATCCTCTTTGGATGAAACTTTATTATTGTGGAAGATTTCAAATGTTTCCATGATAAATTCTCTCATTTTGTATTTTTACATCTGCTTCTTTTTTTAACCTTCACTTTGTCAACTTATTATTAATTGCCAGTAAACCTATTATTAATTTGTGTGCCTTTACTTTAAAAACATTCATGTAAAGTACACTATTAAAACTTAAATGAAGGACAAGGGCTGAATGAAGATGCTAATTACATACATTTCATTTCAGTGTGAAGATGTTGATGCTGAGTGTGTCAAGGGAGTGTGTATCTACATGGGTGAAGACCCTGGCATGCTTATCCGGGAGTATGTGGTATGTACTTGTCTTTTTCTTTTCTTTTTTTTTTCTTTTTTTCAGACTTTCCACAGTTTGTCATATTACTTACTTGGCATGAAATGACTAACATGGCTTCTTTTTTACAGGGCATGGAACAACGTGCCATCAGTGAGACTGTTGAAGACACCACTGTTTGAATTTATCTTCTTAAAGAGCAAGCTTCAGCAGATGAACAAGAGTTGTCCTTGCAGGCATCAGGGTGGCGAAGACTTTGGATAATGTAGCATTTGCTGTGATAATGCTATTTGGACTAATGTATGCATTAAACCTTGCCTACCCTGCGGACCTTCGCTACAACTTTGACGTTTTCCAGAAGGTTTTCATGGAACTGGATGGAGCTAAACTCTCTAAAGTTCTTGCTTTCAAAAACCATCTGTTTCATTGAGAAGTCAAAGACTGCACTTCTGCAATTCTTTGCAGTTTTTCATTTTGTGTTCAGTAACGTTATACTGCTTATGTTTTTATTGCTTTCCCCTCATGTGACTGCAATGCAGGATGATTTTTCCTTTTGGTATCATGTTCTAAGAAATTTTTACTGACGATTTTTAGCAATATGTTCTAAGTCAACCTTAATGTCCTGCTTAATGAAGATTAAAATTCATGTAGGTGTTTGGTATTAGTTATGTAACAATGTCATTTAAGGCTCAACTTAGTTGAAATCTTGTACAGGTAAATACTTGTACAGAAGCTGAAACTGTTGTCAAATAACACACAAGTTATATTTATGTAAATCTGTTTATTCATAATAGCGTGTTGCTTTTTTTCAGGTAGTCTTAATTTAGTTTACATTTTCAATTGTGTAATTAATACAAATGTTATATGTAAGAGATGACAGGATCATCTATAAGCACTTTCTTTTATTTGCTGCTAAGGTCAGTTTTTTGTGAAATATTTGCAAATATATTCTCAAACTAACTTTTTCTTTTAGTTATTTCTGCAGGCTATCTTTAAAAATGTGTTAACAAGTTTATATGGATGTGATTTTGGACTTGTTCATGGCAGAATTGCTGCTTTCACTGCTGTTACAGTTTAATAAAGGTGAACTGTTCAGTAGCACTCAGTCTTTGCCTTTTTTGTCAATAATGATCAGTTAATATTTCAATTGAAAAAATTAAGTAGGATTTAAAGCCATAATTTGTGTTGCAGGAACATAATTGCAATGTGTTTACATTACATAATATCATTGCATACCACTGGCAAATAAAAATAAGTTGGTGTTAAACATTAAAATATATTGACATTATGCAATACATTGATATTATGATAACAGATTAATATTAGTACATCAAACATGATTTTTTTAAAGTAATCTGATGTAAATAAAATACTTTGATTTGGCAAGCATTAATTACTTGAGGGAAAGTGGAAAATTAAGTCAGTCATACTTATTCATATTATGTGGGACCGATGTACACAATAAAATCAAGTAAATTGAAAGAACTTTTTTTTTCAGTGTATTAATAGCCAACAATATGACCAAATAACCCTGCATAGTAAAACCAACCAGTTTTGATTGATTATTTATTCTTGACACAGTAAACATATTGTCTGCCTTGCAAATTTGGAAGGCTTATATTATTATTAATAGTCTTACTAGTAGTATTTTAAATTCTGTGCAGTGTTTTAGCTTGTGCCTTATCAAATCCGCCTGTTCTTCCTACATTTCCTGGATTCTTTTTCTTTGGCGCATAATGAAGCATGCCACAGCCAACACAAGCTAATACATTGGTACCAGTCATGTTTGTGAAACTGATATCCTCAACTTGCGAGGTTGTGCGTGCGCGTTTGTTTTGTAGTCATGGTGACACCTGCTGTAGTGAGATCTACGACATGGTTTCAAGTGCTTGGGCCAGGTGTTTTTTCTGCCAATAAAATAAGATTGTGTTAGTAAAACAGCGTCACAGCCATTCAAGAAAAAAAGATTAAGCTTTCAAGTTTCAGATTAGGTGTAATCTGACCCATCCAGAAGGGCTCATGTTCCTTTACCAGTATACTCCCCTCTCCCACAGTGTTTTTCATGCTCAATTTGTAACTACACTATACTTGTTTGTAATACATGTATCTTTTGGGGGGTGGGTGTTAGGTGCAATCCAATGGTGTGTAACAAATATATATTTCTATTTATTTATAGTACTGCAGGGGGCATCTATAGTAAAGAGAACATTTTTAAACAGATTTGTTGCCCCCTCTCAAAAAAAAATAAAATAAAATAGAACATGTCCAGCCTCACTGTGTCCACTGTGAGGCATATCAGGTTATCAGTTTATTTCCACACTATCAAAATGAAAATGTCAGTACACTTTTTACCTGTGAAGTGAGTGGGTGGAGGACAAAGTCTAAGCAAGAAGGTCAAAGGTAACAATTTAATATAGATAGGAGAGGAGTTTCAGGAAGAAATATTGCTTTTCAGAGTTGTATATAAGGCCTCAGACTCCACCTTCATACTCCACCCTGCTGCCACTCTCCTCGGTGCCATTTCTCACTCTGATTGATCAGCACACTTCCTTTACCAATGGAGCTTAGACGCCAGTCTTCTCAAAATTATGGTTTAAGTTCACTTGGAGGTCCCAGATCCCTACAGATGGAAACCTACGCCCACAGTGTGACTGGAGGGGCAGGCGGCCGTGGAACCAAGATTTCCAGTGCCAGCTATGGTTCGCGTGTTGGCAGCGGTTTTGGCGGAGGATACGACTACCAGTCCTTGTCCTCTGGATCGACTTCTGGCGCCATGGGCATTGGAAACGAGAAGCATGCCATGCAGTGCCTGAATGACCGCCTGGCGAACTATCTGGAGACGGTGAGGAATCTGGAGAAGGCCAATGCAGTGCTGGAGGTCAAGATCAGAGAGGCCACCGAGAATAGAGGCCCCTTGGAAGGGAGGGACTACAGCAAGTACTACGTTATCATCGAAGGCCTCAGGGCCCAGGTGAGCCAACGAAACATTTACAGTTTTTCTCAAATGTTAAAACACAAAAGCCAATCCTGTAACCCAAATGACCAGTAGTCTAAACACATTTACTAAATGTAGCCACCATATTCCAGTACCATAAACACATGTCACATGAAGACACAATTCACAAAACACAACCCTCTGTACTCATAAATCTAAACACATTTTTCCTTGCTAAAACACATGTTGCAAAACAACTCTGCTCATATCCTCAAATGAAAGCCCATGTGATGCAAAATGCTTGCCACAGTCACCAATCTTTGAACACAGGGAACACACCTGGCGTCATTCACTACACACAATGACTCAAAATTGAAGACACTTGTTGCTAATGTTGTACCCACATGTAAAAGCAAGTTCAGAGTGCACAGTATGCTGAAGGTTCCAAACAAACACAATGGATGAAGGCAGAGTCAGGGGAAGAGGAATTTGATGCAGAGGAGGGAGAAGAGCTGGCCCTGGAAGAAGAGGAGCAGGCCAATGAGGAAGAGGAGTTCAAATGAGAGGAGGAAGAGGAGCGACCAACGAGGAAGAGGAGAAGGCCAACATGGGAGAGGAGAAGGTCCAGGAGGGAGAGCAAGACAACCTCGTACCATCATTACGGACGAGATGCGAGCAACAGCTCAGCGACATGATGCCGCACAGTGATTGTGGTGTGTGTGTGGTGTGAATAACGTAAATAAAAAAACTTCACACCCTGTTCATGTTTTCAAGATTACTGTTGTGTGCAATAGATTCTGTTTTTGCATTGAGTTGTGTTACAGTAGTGTACGTACATGCAGGATTTTCTATAGATTTATACTACTCATATGAAACTCACAAATCTAAATGCCTAATCCTCTGCAGGGATCTACGACGATCCGTTACTGTATAGTTTCTAAAATATGCATTGGCAGTTATGAAACAAAGAACCTTCTCACAAATTGAGCATTGTGTTTTCAATTGTTTTGCTGTAGTGTGTAATGCTGTGTATAGTGTTTATAGTTTTGACAGCTTCGAGCTGCTCTCTTGGTGTGGGAGTTTGAGTTTTGCAGTGGGAAGGTGTGGTTGTGTTTATGTAGCTTTAGAGAAGGGTGTTGTGTTTGGGGGACCTGGTGGTAACGTTTGTGACATGTGTTTTAGCATTTGAGAAAAACTGTAATCTAGATGATAGTCTAGGCATCTAAGGGCTCTAGAGTAATAAAAATTTTCACAGAATCTGAAATGTCCTCAAAATAAATGGTCTGAAATTAGTTGATTAAGTATCCAGTCTTTAAGTCTGCCGTCATTAGCTGTGCCAGGGCCCAAACTCTGCTGCAGGTACGTAATTCACACAATCACTGCAGCATCACTGAGAGTTAAAAACTGTCTAAATTCTTTCATCTGTAATAAAATGATCAGCGTTCTGCTCTACCAGGTGTAACAATTAAGTTTAACATCCAGGTATCCATGAAAACCAAATTTATGACATTTAACAGAGTTAGAAGTTAGCAGGAAGTTAGCTCGCTAGTTTCCATCTAAATATAATATACCACGTCCTGACTGAGAGATTTCCAAAACAAATTAAAATGTACAGTTTTGCTATCACTTCCTACGGAGCCCCGCAGGGCACATGGGAGAAAAAAAATGAAGACAGACTTTTGCAAGATCTCGCAAAACTTTTGCGAGATCACGCAAAACTAACTCGGGATCTCGCAAAACTTTTGCGAGATCACGCAAAACTAACTCGGGATCTCGCAAAACTTTTGCGAGATCACGCAAAACTAACTCGGGATCTCGCAAAACTTTTGCGAGATCTCGCAAAAGTTGAATTCCAACAATGGCGGCAGCTACTTAGTTATAATATTACTCTTTCTGGGTCACAAATTACACTTTTAAGATATTTTGAGGCGTGAATGTAGTTGTGTAAACGTCAGATAGCTGCTCGGTTTACAAGACATCACATATTTGCAAAAGTGCTCCGACGTTTTCGGAGATGTATGAAACTTTTGCGAGATCCCGAGTTTGTTTTGTGAGATCTTTCAAAAGTCCGTCTTAATTTTTTTTCTCCCATGTCCCCTGCGGGGCTCCGTAACTTCCAACATAAATGAAGACAGAAAAGTAAACAGCAATGATGTTTGTAAGGTTAATGAAGTTGGAGTAGCTCATAGGTGTCAAACTCTGGCCCGCCTAATTACATTTGGCCCGCGAAGACATACCAAATTACTATTAGAGCTGGCCTACTGGTATTATACAGCTAATATATATGTTGTTTAGTATTAAGCTTTGCTTGTTCCATATTCAGTTTTTTAGCAAAACTTGTTTGAGTCCATAAAAAGAGTAAAAATAAGATTCATTCTTATATCTGGAGGAAGATTTTTTTTTCAATAAATATTAACGTTAGCCCGCGACTTTGTTCCAGTTTTGAATTTTGGCCCACCGTGTATTTGAATTTGACACCCCTGCACTAGCTGGTATATAAGGATGTGCTACGTAATTGCTAGCGACACAGCTATGTTAGCATATTATAAACAGTGAAGCTGGAGGATGAATGCTAACTTTTTTCCACTCGATAAAAGTTAACGTGAGGGTTCCCGGTGGTTAGGGACAAATGCATTCGCATGGCATGGACCAAACTTCATTCAGGAGAACAACTGAGACAATCCATCCTCAACACGAGGTTAGTTATTAATATACTACTGCATGGGCTGGGCTGTAGTTAGATCGTAAGGTTTTAAAATCTGAGCTTTAAAATGAATAGCGGTAATAAAAACCGAGAGAGGCCGACAGTGATTACCGACTGTTTTTAGGGGCTTGTTGAGATGAAATATAACAAGAAACAAAGCATTAAAACATGTTAAAACACAACAGCCTTATTAAACGCAGAGTACTTTGGACCTGGAATCAGGTTTTATCAGGTCATCACTTAAAGACCGGATTGGTTTAGGTAGCTATGGTATACTAGTTCTCACAAATGATTCTTAAGTTGTAGTTTTCTTGCATTTCAGTTTTTTCAGAATGTTAAACGAACCCAGAACTACAACAACTACAACTCTTTTCTTGTAAATGCCACATACTATTGTTCAATCGAGTCACTGTTAACACAAACTTTATTATTATAGTGTCCTAGATATCGCTTGAATACCTGATTTCACAACATTTATTACCTGTGGGCTCCTATCGCTAAGCAGTATCAACCATTTGCAACTCATCAAATTGAAAGTCACAGTTTGCTTTCCACCAAAACGATCTCTTCATACAGTTATGTCACCAAAAATACCATTGCTGTTTTTTAGATTCTTGACATGACCAGGGCAAATGCCCAGTATGCTATCAGTCTTGACAACGCAAGTCTGGCTTCAGATGACTTCCGAACCAAGTGAGTGTCGAGATTTTTGTGCAAAATGAAGGTAATCTCTTCACCAGCATGAGCAGATCTAGCATTCACTCCGTCTCCATAGGTATGAGTATGAGTTGTCCATGAGGCAGACAGTGGAGGCTGATGTTTCAAGACTGAGGAAGATCCTGGATGACACCAATGTTACTCGCTTGCACCTGGAGAGTGAAATCGAGTCCCTCAAGGAGGAGTTGATCAGCCTGAAGAAGAACCACGAGAGAGTATGCAATCATTGTAAAGTTCAGCAGAGCAGTTCAAAGAGAAAAACCTATCTGATAACCCCAATACAGTACAGTGCACCTTTAAAACAAATTTTTCCTTAACCACTTAGCACAGGAAAATCCTATTAACCAAATGTTCAGGAAATCACTCCCTGACTATTTCCTCCCGAACAGGAAGTTGATGAATTGCGAGTTCAAAACGCACAGGCTGGGGTCCATGTGGATGTTGATGCACCAAAAGGACAGGACCTGGCCAGAATCATGGAGGAAATAAGAGCAAACTATGAGAAGATAGCGCTACAGAACCAACAGGAGCTTGAAGCGTGGCATAACTCCCAGGTACAGCTAAACTAGGCTGGTGAAAAACATCTTCTTTTTTTTCCTTGACTGTGAGTTGAACAGTATTTGTAAATTCTTTATGTATATAATCTTCTATTAAGATCACAGAGGTGCAGGTCAAAGTCACAGAGAGCTCAACAGCCCTGAAGGAGGCCGCAGGTGTAATGACTGAAACTAGGAGGCGGCATCAGGCACTGGAAATTGAGCTCCAGTCTGCACATAGTCTGGTAAGTCTTGGTTACGTCATTAGTTTCCCGTTCTGGGTTGAGATTTGACCCTTCCCTTAGTATAAATACTCATCATTAGGTCTTCTCATAGATTGAGCCTGGTTCACACCTGGCAGTTCCAGAGCATGACAGGCATTACAGCCAAGAAAAAAATTAAGTTGATCCTAGCTCTGTTCAAAAACAATAAATTTCACCAATCAGCACATCGAAAATTCACTAATTGCATTTTTTCACAGGTTGTCAGAAGTGCTGGTACATAATTTTGTATGCAAGTTTTTATTTCTAGGCTAAACCATGAAGCTAACTCTAGCTTTGTGTTCCTGTTTAACACATATCAATTGCCCAGACTAACCTAATGCAAGATAGCCACAAAATTTTTACAATGGTGCTTTTCCTTAATCTCTTCACAGAAAGCGTCCCTGGAGGCTGCCCTTCATGACATTGAGAGGCGTTACAATTTAGAGCTGGAAAAATACAATGAGATAATCCTGAGACTGCAGGAGGAACTGGCACAGATCCGCAGCAGCATCCAGCAAAACACGAATGAGTACGAGGCCCTCCTCAACATCAAGGTGAAGCTGGAGGCTGAGATTGCAGAGTACAGAAGGCTGCTGGATGGTGAAGGAGACTTAAAGTGAGTATTAAGGTGAAGCAGCAGAAAGTATGGATGCAACATACGCTCAATGAGACAGAAGCCTTCTTCATCTCGGGGGAGCATTTGCAAATTTGATTTAAAGCAGCCTCATGCAAACATGGAGCAGCAATGATATGGAAAGCAGATGTCACTGACCTGTGTCTATGTAATCCTATTACCATCATTTAAATTTCAACTGCTCAATTTCATCATGTCAAAGAAAAGATCACTCAAAGGTGGAAAATATATTTCTGTTCTGTCTCCGTATGACTAACCTTTTTATATTTCTTCATTTTACCAGCCTTGAAGATGCAGTTGACCTAAAGAAAATCCAAGTGGTGACGGTCACTCAGACTGTGGTGGACGGCAAAGTGGTGTCAGAGAGCAAGGAGAGCAAGGAGATCGGATCCACTGAAAATCTGACATTTAGTTAAAAACAACTGAAAGAAAAACAACTATGAAAAAAATTAAATGGCAACATTTTATTTTGATTGCTTTCTGTCAATGTCTTCAGCGTTTCTTTTAAAGGCAAAATAAGCATATCAACCATTGCTTTGACTGATATTCATAGAAACCCATTGATTAAACTGATAAGACTTATGTATTATTTCATTATTCTGTTAAATTATTAGTTCAGAGGAGCCAGTGTAGCTCAGCGGGTGAGCAGATGACAGTATGCCACATGGCTGGAGTACAGCAGCCTAGCTTTTTGTTGCCTGTTTTCTGCTTGCTTGTCTTTACTGCTCCATTGTCAAATAAAGGCAAAAATGCCCCAAAATAATCTTTAAAAAACAAATTAATAGTTCAACAGTTTAGAGAATATGTCTACTGCTTCTTTGTCAAGAGATATAATGCCTTTAACTATGTGTTAAAGGAAGCTATAACAAACTTTCAGCTTAGGTTAGCATAAAAAAACAGCCTGACCAAGCACCAGCACCTCCATACTTCACTAGGTTGACATGTTAAATCATTTATACATACATTAAACCAAAACTTTCGACTCAAATTTCAGATTAACAGGAGGTCATGTGCTGGACTACTTTTTTCCTGGGAGGAGTTACCTCTCTAAATCTCTATGGGCCTGTGCTAATGTAGTTTTATAGTAAAATATTGGTTTTAAAATATACTGACAAGCAATATTTACAATTGTGAAATTTCAAAATATATGTTCAACATACATTTGAGGGGGAAAAAAAGGTTCACTGCCATTCACATACACCAATGGCTGTCTGGCATCCAGCCATCAACTTCCCACACATCAGAGTCTGCAGGAAATTCTTTCAGCTTCTGAGAAATTCACTTTGTGACCTGCAGTTCTTTAACCTTGTCCAGTTATAGGCAGAAGGCAGCCATTCCCATGCCATGTCCAAGCAGCTCAGTGAAGTCCTCTGTCCCGGTTTATTTACATTCGCATCAGTCTAATTCCTGAAGCTGCTGTGGTACAAACTGTTCTCCTCTGGAATCAGCTGATTCACTGCATCAGTTTATGTTAACGACTTCTGGTGCGTTGCCGATAGAAATGTGAGTTGCAACAGATTTTATAATTGGTTAGGAATGTTTTTGAACTGCTGTGGTTCATTACACACAAATCACAAATCAGTGCCCCGTTCATCATCGCAATGTCACGTTTTTGCACTGCAGCATTCCACAGACGGCACCATTAATCTTCCTGCCAGATTTATATCCAGATTGCTTTCTCAACTGCAGCTGTCAACAAGGCAGAATCTTCAGATTTGTGCTAGTTGCCAGTCCCCCGAAGCTGTTGTGGTGCAAAGTGTGTGTGGCAGCATGGCTGCTGTGAGAAGCTCCTTGTGCCAGTCTTACCAACTGTTGTAAAAGTGTCCTCCCGGACAGTCTGAGCCTTTGTTAGAGGGCCTGCTAACCTCTGCAGCCAGGGAATTCATGGCCTAGCTGAAAGAAGTTTAGCAGACAAACCAGAGAGCGCTAAGGAATTCCAGAAAACCCATTGAAAATTAGGGGCTGGGAAGAGTGGGAGAAATGCACCAGACCTGCACCTCCTGTTTTCTAGCCTGCAATCCTTCAGTCGGACCCCAAGATAGCAGCAGAAAAATACACCAACAGTTCACTTTAATGAATCATGTTCACTAAAAAAAGAAAGACCTTGGACAGAATACATGAAAAATACTATTTTCACTTTGCAAACGTTAGAATTCAAATCACAAAAGCATTAATTTCATTCATTCACACTGACACTGAGATTCGTGGGAAAGGCCTTGAAGTTCAGGGTGCTGAGGCGGCACCAAGTTATCTTGTGATATTCTAACATAACTCTACAAAGTGTGTTAGTCTTGCAACTGCCAGACCCCACTGCAGAATTAACAGCCAAAACTGAACTGGTCAGAGAAAAATATATCAAGAAACATCGGAGGGGAAAAACAACCCTTTTTGGCACAACACCGGCTTACACACAGTATTTTAACACAGATGCAAAAAGGGTGCACATGTCAGGCACAAAGCACGTGAGCAAATTCATATGAAAGTAAGGAAAGTCTTTCATCTACAAAGTTAGCCAGGATCTGTTCAGCCGTGTGCAAATACTTAATTATGTATTGTGACTGCTGCATCTTATCTAATATGTATATTTTACTCAGCACAGAAGCCAAAAGTACCCTTTTCCAAAAAAGGTAGGGCTGTGAAACTGCTGCTTGATTATAATGTTAAACTATGTGGTGGCGGCTCAGAATATGCCAAAGCGTTACTTTGGTGTATGCAGGTTAAAATAGTGCAGATGCAACTTGGTGCTCAGAAGTTTAGGTGATAAACTTCCTCCTGAGGGGCACTGATGTGTTCAAAACGTCTGTGAGGACATTTAGTGAGTGATAGGTAATGGCTGATAGCTCATTTAGAAAAATGCAACATTTCTACTGGTGTCAAATATGCAACATCATGTAGTGTTTCATGTTTTAACCCCTTTATTTACTTATTTGGCTTTCACATTTTGTTTAATTCAGACAATCCTGGCTTATTTTTTTCAGTCTTGCACAAAAGGAGTAGTAAGTGATGTTTCAGTTTAACATGGAAACCAGTCTCCAGCTGGACATTAGAAAGAATTCCGGTTTAAGGAATTTCTACACTCCATACTTTCTTTACAGTCCATAGTAGGTGCCTTTTGAAACATTCTTAATAGCATTATTCTGAAGAAATCGAAGTCCTGTGGTGGAGAATGCCCAACATAACATAGCACTCCACCCTCTGGTCTAAATATGGTCACTTCCAGTTCTAGAAAGATTAAGATAGCATCGTTTATCAAATTAAAGTAGAAGCATCAGAATGTGCAGTTCACAAATAGGTGGCATAATCAGTGGCTACAACCTTGCTGTGTCGTTTGGAGGTGGGCGTGCACGAAGTTAAAGCATAGGTTCGCATGTAAAAGCACGATATTAAAAAACACTACTGAAGTCTGATGACCCTCAGCTGATCTTTAGAAGGCACTTTTTCACAGGGAGAGTAACAGTCCAATAAAACAAACCGAATACAGTAACACTAGAATTGTATTTACGGCATGTCAGTATTCTATTTTGACAGGTTCGAGTTTATAACTTTCCTTCCAAAAGCAATAAAATGCAATATGAAACTTGTTTCACAAGACAGACAAAAATGTTACACATCACTATAGCTGACCAAAGAAGACACATACTCCAGTCTATATAGGTGGTGATACTGAGATGTTGCAAACACAGAAAAATGTGATTAAGGTGTACATGTTTGAGACAGACACTGTGTTGCAGTCACATTGCATCATACACAGTGTAGAAATTTATGAACTCCTGCTTCTCCTTCAAGTTTTTCAAATGAACAAAAAAAGGACTTGAAAAGGTTATCAGCAGCTATTAAGAGTTAAGATAAACAGTTTATGCTGGCACGCAGGACTTCATTCAGGACTTACACCAGGCTGTATGAGTCACTTACAACAGGTCAGCAAAAAGTTCAGCCTCTTCTCTTTTTTCGCAGTACAACAGTTAGCAGGATTAACATGGACAGGGTATAAATCAGCTCCTGCTTTTACACACAAACACACATTCTTGGTGTTTCTCTCTACCCTGCACATCTGTGGGGTGTGCCGAGTGTGAGTCAGCCAGTCATCCACTGCTCCCAGTTTGCTGAGCCTCCTCCCACTGGGAGCTAAAGATGGGGGAGAAATGAGGGACCGTGGTGGAAAAAAGGAAAGGGTGTGTCTGAGTGAGCCTGTGCAGAGGGAAAAAAAATGGAAGACCTGAAAACAGTAGGACTACAGTAATGATCGTCCATGCAAGATCCAGAGAGCAGATTGGCCACAGGATAATCAAACTTCCTCTAACCCTCCAAACCACGGTCAGTAAGCAGATTAGGTAATAAGCTAAGATCATTTTAATTTCTGTCTTTCTACTCTTGCGAACTGCCTGTGTGCAAATGTATTTTGCGAGATCGAGGCCAAGTTCTACAGAGAGGTGACAGAAAAGACTAGCCAGGGGAGTGTGGGATTGTGGGAAAAGAAAAGCGATTATGAGGAATAAGGAGTGAAGGTTAAAATGAGTGATAGGTAAAAAGTGAGAAAAGAGGAGTGTGGGAGAGCTGAGGCTAAGGGGGAGGTGCAAAGGGCAGGTTAAGTAAGAACAAAACTGGGAGGTAAGCCAAGATCCAAGCTCCATTTACTCTCCCCCACTTTCATTTTCCAGTCCTTATTGTGGGGGGAGTGGACTCGAGCTGGAAACCCAAGGCTCGCCTCCCAAACTGGAGAGCAGAATTGGCTGAACTTGTTTAGTGACTCATTTGTCTGGTTTCCATGGAAACTAACCAAAAGAACTTGGTGACCAGAAAGTTGGAAGCTGTACACCCAAAGGAGTAAGATGATTGCCGCCTATCCGCTGCTAAAAATACAGCGGTGAGGCTCTCTGGTGGGGATGAATCCAGCCTGAAGCAGCTCCTCCAGAGAAACGCTATATAGCTGAGTTCATCACGTTTTTTTTCACTCAGATCTTGTTATCTCAGGTTCCATTAACCTCGGCATTCCTTAAATGAGTAACCAACTCACATTCCAGAGGAAGGGGTAAATGATTGCGGGCCGTCGCTGTTCTGAGATTAAAGTTAATATTGTTTCAAAGAGGATAAACTAAAATACATTTGGCTCTTGTATTGCCAGAGTGTATCTGGAGGAAAATGAGACAAAAGAACTTTGAATGAATTCTGTGAAAACAGACATTTTCATTTTTCCCTCAACAAAAATCAGTGATAAGCAAACAGCAGGTCACAAGTTAAAGGTGTAAATATACCATGTGAATTTTTAAGCAGCCCTCGGTGGTGAGCGGGAGCTATTAAAGGGTCTCACTGTGGCCACAGACCCAGCTCCACCCAAACTTTTCACTCCAACCTCGCTCACACACCCTCCCTGCCGCAACCTCCATGGTGGCCCGTAGTTTTATAGTGTGAGTGACAGAACGTACCATTCTACATTTTCACCATAGACATGAATAAACGCCTCACCGAGAAGTTACACAAACTATTGTATCCTGTTCCAACCACTCACTGGTTAGACACACATGAATATGACATTTCAGGGCCAAGAAATAAGACTTATCTACTTGAGGGGGTTGATATGAGTAACTTTTTGTTCTGCCAAAACACACACACTAGCTAAGAGTTTGAGTTTTTCTTTCACCCTGCTGCACAGACCAGAAATGGCCTACTAAAGGTTCCAGTAAGTTCCTGATAATCACCAACCACTAGTTACAATTTTATTGTTAGTATTCAATTTATTAACAGAAAGGTAATAAAAATAGCAGTAGAGATCTCTGAGTGCTTTGTGGGGTTTTCTGTTTCTTTGTTTCTTTGTTTTTTTGTCATGTGAAAGGACAAATTACTTAATTTCTTTATTTCTTTCACTGTCTGAGCCCAGTGAAACCTGACGGGTTTCTTTGGTGTAATAAATGGTCATAAACTCTGTCGTCGCTAATTAATGCCGATGTATCAGGATATCTGCTGTAAAACAGGTTATTGGGGATGTTTGTACTTTAACCTATAACGAAACTAAAATAAAGACTGAAAGCTTATCAATATCTTCTCCAAGTGCTGTCACTCACTGGCTTCACCTGGTAGTATTAGTTATACAGAATGGCAAATAAACTGTATTTCCACCATGGGAAAAGGAAGTAGGCCACTGTTGTTGTGATTTGGCGCTGTATAAATAAAACTGAATTGAATTTGATACCAAACCATGACTTATTTTATATGTATGCACACTGTCTCCTAGTAGCTTTCCATCTTTTTGCTAGCAAATGTCATGGCACTGCTGTGTGACAAGCTGGGAGCAGGACTCACAAGATTGGACTCAAAAAACAGAAAGATTTAACAAAATATAATGAAAGAGCAGAACAGGTGTGAATTGGCTAGAAGCTAGACGTGGCCAAATAGCCAGCAGCACACACAACATGAGGGAGGACGTGATGAGTAACAGAAGCACGCCGGGTGTTTAAATACTCAGGGAAGACTAGAGGGCTGAGAGGACACACCTGGGGAACACGGAGAGCTCAGACAGACAAGGCTGATTAGGACACAGAGAAGAATCTAGGACAATACTGGACATTAAAGGGACGAACAAGCAAACAAGACACTAAGAACCATAGGTAGCAAACTCAGAAGCACTAGGAAACAACATACTCAAGAACATGAACAAAAACTATCTCTTAAGTCCAGAGAAAACTCAAAATACTGGGTCAAAGACCCAATTTATGATTTAGCTACATCTGTGTATATGTTATCTAAAAGTCATAAACAAAAAGTGCTTGTTGGTCAAGGATTGTCAGAAAAAGCTGTGGGGATGTAAGCGTAAATACTAAAGTGAGCTTTTTAGCTTCATGTTGTCCCTACATTACTTCGCCAATACATTTACTCAGATTTTTTGTTTGCTTGTTTTGTTTTTAGAAATATAAGCCTCGAGTCATTTCCTTGATCAATCAGTGAATATATCACTTATATCACTGAATTATAAATCCATCTAATAAAAGCACAAATAAATGAATTGTACAACCTACCAAGACCACATGCAATCTCTGAGTTAGACAATTATAAACAAATACACAGACTTCACTTTAAAATGACATAAAAAGTAAATTAAACATGATAGTGTCTCTCTATATTTATGAAATACAGGGAATAAAATATGCATTTTTATATTGTTCATTTAATAAGTGTTCTCTGTCAGCAATCCATCCCTAACAACAAACTACAGAGATTAGAAATCACTCTTCACAGGATGGATCTCTCACATGGTTAACAAACAAATCTTGTTTTTAATGAGAACAAAAAGTCCCACTGTGAGATAATTACAGAACTAGAGTAATGTCATTATTCATTTTTATGAAGAGGAAACTCAAACTACCATCAGATTTTGCTGATTTGTTTTTACAGAGACCTATTTGTTTCCTTATTAATGATCTTTACTTAACCCCAAATAATTCACTTAGTGTCCAACACCATTCAAGAGAGCGTGGGCTCTAATTATGGCAATTGTTTGGGAGAATGTTTTTTGATGGCAGGAATTCCATCACAGGAAGGGAGAGCCTGCATTTAAAAGGGTCCGCTGACCGTCTGTCATAACAATATGCCCAGGAAGAGTGACGCGCAAACACACGCACGGTTCAAAGCCACAAATACTGGCACGCCTGCATTCTTCTTTCTCCTGAACTTTGCTCATGTGCAAATGGCCTGAGTAACATAATCCGCACACAGCTTTGGTTTCTTTCACTGTATGAAATCTAAACCAAAGTAAATGAGACAGAGAGAGAGAGTCGAAAGCGATGGGAACTAATCTGCTGAGGCTTTTCTGTGTGGGATTTAAGAGATGACCAGAACTGACTCAGACCTAACATGAGTCATTGGTTAATATCTAACAGTTTCCCACATGATATCTCTAAAGCACATTTGTTTTTTGTTTGTTTAGTGCATCTCCCAGTAGAGGATATGACAGTTTTATTAAAAACTGCGTGCGTGGGTTGAGGAAGCTGTTCACTTCTCACAACAACTACCCATCATGCTGTTATTTCTAAACAAAGAGATGAGCTGTAAAGAAACGTTTGAGAGCTTCAATCCAAAAAAGTAAGAGTCAAGAGTAACTTTTTTATAACTTTATCAAAAATCAAAATCTCAAATTTAGCTACCACAAGACTGTTCACATCCCTAAATCAGTTTCTGTTCTAGAAGTCCCTTTGGGAACCCAGCCTATGTAGATCGAGTCCCGCGAAGACTACAACCTAAAAAGAACGATCGGGCAGAGATGAAACAAACACATAAATCCTTATAAAATATGATCTAATGCTGTACTTACCTCAAAATATATCAAGCATATAAACATTTACAACAATAATATGGAACAAACACAGCAGTGCTATCATCCAAAAAATAATAATAATACTGACATTTATTTTCAGGTACATTCTGGTGTTGATACTTTCAGTTTTTGAATTTTTAACTTTTACTGTTCTTTGAACTTTTTGCTAGAATAAAATTAGTCTCAGCACAGTAGTAACAGACAATGCAGTTGTCTGTGAATTGTGCTACATTTGTATAGTGTAAGCGTATTTATTGCTTTAACTGCACTATGAAGGAAAAAAGTTTAATACCGTGAATATTATTTGATGTCTGTGAAGGTTTTTAGTCATCCAGGTCATCATAGTCTAAGGAACTTGGAAAGAAAAATGTCGGGACTTCTTTGAGTGTCCTTGAAGACATTTCACCTCTCATCCAAGAAGCTTCTTTGGTTCTAAGACAGACTGGTGGAAAGTCCCAGATTTTAAGCCCTATGGGATCGTCCCCAAGAGGGTCATGGACCCCCTATTGATCCTCCACCTCACAGGTGTCGAACTCTAGGCCCCGAGGGTCGGTGTCCTGCAGGTTTTAGATGCGTCCTTGATCCAACACAGCTGATTTAAATGGCTAATTTACCTCCCCAACATGTCTTGAAGTTCTCCAGAGGCCTGGTAATGAACTAGTCATTTGATTCAGGTGTGTTGACATAGGGTGAGATCTAAAACCTGTGGAACACCGGCCCTCAAGGCCTGGAGTTCGACACCCCTGCTCTACCTAATCACACAAGCCAAGGAAACATGTGTAGGTCACAATCAGCCAAGGTTTTGGGTGAATCTATCCCCACCCTATCATGTGATTTCCTGAGGTCAAATGTCCCAGGATGTGAGTGGGGGTTAAGGTGTCTGGGAAGGGATCTCAAAACTGGATTATAGATGGCAGACAGCTGGTGTCATAAGCCCCCGCCTCTGTTCAAACATGGTCGTTCACAGTGGACATAGATGGCTTCTTTCACTCCTCTTTCAAACCATCTGTCTTCTCTGTCCAAAATGTAAACATTGGCATCCTCGAAAGAGCGACCTTTGTCCTTTAGATGCAGATGGATCTTTTCTGCCACTACCTGCATTCCTAATATTTCACAGGTGGTTCAGGTGCTTAAATAGCCCTGTATTTCCTGTGATACATGTGTGCCACTCCAAATGATCGCATTTAGCCCCCTTACTGAAAATTGGCTCTGACACTGGACCCATCGAAAGGATAATGAAAGCAAAGGGGAAGCCAATGGCCATAGTTTATAGTAAAGAATGAGAGAGACAGACATCTCCATTATAATATTCCATTATAGTTTGTGTTATGATATATAGATTCTTCTTTCTAGATTCTTCAAACCTGATGGAAGGAGGAAGGAGTGTGAAGGAAATCACACTTACAGACTCAGATGTCCCTACACATCACATAAGCATTTAAAGATGCCTGGCCATGGAGAACAGAAAACAGGAACACATGTCAAGCTGCTCTCCTGTTCTAGAAGCCGTCCTGATAACAGAAACAAGCCAATCACATATGTGGCACATTTCTCTCCATATGTCACTATCTGAAACCCAGACATTGAAGGATGTGGCAGATCTTAAAAGAGTAAGACAGCATACTCGCTATGCAAGGTATTTCTCCTAAGCTTAAACAGAGGCGCTTTGTAGGTCCTTGGTGTCAGACAGCTAGGATAAGAAAACTCTCCTTAGGAGGGATGTAGCACCACCTACGAGGGGAAACCCTGCATCACAAACTCAAGAAAGTGTGACAAAAATACTAAAGTCTAAATATTTTCTGAATCAAAGATATATGAGGAAAGGTAGGCGTGTGCATTTCTGCTAAAAAAAAAAGCACTGATATCATTTTCTTTGAAATAGCCACTGCATTAGGGAGAATTTGTTGCCCAATTCTGGTTTTCGTTGCTATTTTAGCCTACTTTATGTTATAGCTCATTGCCAAGTGTTTTGCTTCAGCTTCAGTTCTGCTTTATGAATATTAATAAATCTCTGAATGCATCTGTTTTGCTGTAATCAATCCAATAGTTGCTAAGTTTCAGTCTAAACTAAACCAGCCAACCATCCAACAGAATGACGTTCAAGAAACAAACAAAATAAATCCCTGAACAAATACAGCAAAGCTAAATAAAGAGAAGAGTCTTGATATGGAAATCAAAATGTAAAATGGCAGTTGGAAAGCATATGCAGATGATCTTCTCTATTTTATTGACCATAAAGCTATCTACTGCCTCACAGATACCCAACAAAGAAAGCCCAGCTCCTATATGAGTACGTCAGACCACACAGTAAGCAGCATTACGAGTCCATGGAGAGAAGAGTGGGTCTGAGTGAAAACACTCCAAGCTGCCTGTTGTTTTTTTGTCCTGGGTCTTAAAGGAAGCCGTGTGCATTCCTTTAACTTAAAGCTGTTTTCTCCAGACCCGTCTCCCTGTCTGTATAATCTCAGATAAGAAAAAAAAAAACGCTGAGGCCATCACTGTTTACCCATGATGTCTCCATCACAGTGGCTTATGGATTTACAGTTGCAGGCCAAAGGTTAGGTTTGCGCACTGCACTGTTTATTTGGTTGCCTTGGTTACGCAGACAGAGAGAAACCTATCACTCTGAATGATAAACAGTAAAAAAATCATTGACATCAGGGTTTGTTTATCTTTTGCAAAGAGAATAGTTATAAGCTGAACAACTGAGGAAGTGTGGAGACATTAATAAATTGGCAGCAGCAGAATTATGAAACAGTTTTTTATTTGCTTCACATGCGTCACTGATATGTTGGCCTTTGTCTGTTGTCTCTTTGCGTAAGCAGTTCAGTGTTGGCCGTGACTGCTAGAGCGGGGCCTTCAGCTTGCCCCAAAAGTTAAGCAGATGCACCATAACTGTTCCAAATCTTGCACTGAAGCTCCTGGATTCTGTTAAATCACGTTAAGCAATTTTGTCATTAAAATAGATAAAGGATTGCTTTCTATTCCATTTCTGTTTTCTAAGAAAGAAAAAAAGGACGCAGAAAAAAGTCCAATCATTTATCGGCATGATTTACCTCATTTGTGTACTCTTCATTCTTTTCACTTTTAGCGTGAGAGTCTTTGATGTATTTTGCTGCTTTTCACGGTTTCTCTACTCCTCCTGTTTCCTGATGTGAAGATAGATTTGATCAAGTTGATGACAGCTCTGCATGTAAGTACAATAAAAACCTCCCAGTGAGTATTAAACCTTCTAAAACCACAGATTGACTCCAAACATCTGAAGGTCAGGCCAAAATTTCTTTGTTATAAATCTGCCACGACGAGCTTAGCGTCACTGATTTGGTCACACTACAAACAAGCTAGTGCTTGCCGTTGGGCAGGCCTGGGGTGCTGAGTTTGTGATTTATGTATCATATCGTTAGCTTCATAGCATAATTGCCTAAGTCATTTGACTAAGTCAATGACTTAGGCACTTATGCTATGAAGCTAACGATATATTTCTTTATATTTCTCAACAAGCCTTCTTCTCTGGTTATGAAGTCCTTACTGATGAGTGAAGCCAGCAACAAATAATTATTTCACGGTTTTCATTCCACTGTCAATTCTGAGGGAAACTTTATAGAAGATTGGGTTAATATGAGATTTAGAAAACAATATTTTTAAAACTGATCTGTTATATTTATTTGTAATTTTATATTTTTTATCTCTGAACTCTACTAGAGCAGCTTTGTATTGTTGATGGCTCAAAAAAAATACTTATTTTTCTGAAACTGGATGTTGATCCAGCCCTCATCTTCTCTCAAAGCAACCATTTCTTTAAATCAAATGTCTTCTGACTGGCTGTTTCTCGCAAACACAGGACCTGAACAGCTTCTTGGTTGTGTCTTTTGTTCCGTCTCTCTTGTCCTTAACTAATCGCGGCAGATGTCTGCCCCTCCCTGAGTCTCATTCTGTCGGAGGTTTCTTCCTGTTAAACATGAGTTTTTCCCTCCCACTGTTACCAAGTGCTTGCCTATAGGGCATCATCTGATTGTTGGGGTTTTCTCTCTAGTATTGCAGGGTCTTCACCTTACTGTGATTTTGCTATATATAAATAAAAATGAAATGAGTTGAATTGTATTGAACTGTATGAAGGATATCCACTCTTTATCAAGTAAGGTTATGAGCAGAAAAACCTCAACCCTAAGCAGTCTGAAGGCTGACGTTCTGGCTTACGGTGACCTGAAGCTTTATTTAAAACATAATAGTTCCACCTTAAGTGAGAGGAATGAAATGGGACATATAAAAAAACTGAAAGTCCCAAGTTTTCCTCTCCGTTGTATTGAATTGTTCATGATGGCCCATCTACAGTGTTAACAAGCCAAATATTGTCTGTCATCACGTCAGCACTTCCCGTAACATCACAAAGAGCAGAGGCAGGACAAAACTATCACAGTGTTGTGCACATCAGTCATGCAGCAAAGCTTCTTAACTCCAGTGAGGCTTTAAGTCCTGACAGAGGAATCATCCAAACACTTCAGCTTTAGGTGACCTGCATGGGTCTAAGTCAGCTGGGTCAGGTATTAGGTAATCTATCAACATCTCGAGGTAAATGTCCACCCTTTTCCCTATTCTTTAGCACATCCTCTCAGGTGGAAGTACTATCCCCAAGGGAGCCACTTGTAGTAATGGCTAAAAGACAGGAAGTGCCACAGTCTGTTCCTTTGCACCGTATGGGCTAGACAAGACTTGCTGGTTTTCAACAAGTGCTCCGGAGCAGCCAAAAAGAGCTGTTCCCAGATCAACAGCGCACCAGTGAATTACAGGAGTGGGTGTCGAAAACATCTATTAAATATCAGCACTTCACTGCTCTTTGTGTAACAACGTCAAAGGAGTGCAAGACAACCCCAGAAAATCAGGTGCTTTCCAAAGACCTTACAGATAGACATGAAAAAGCAAATAAAATTCTTAAGACATCATGCCGCAAGGGGTACAGGGATTTACTATTTTCTAAATCTTAATTTAATCATTAGGCTCTAAGCTATTTCCTTGATCCAAATCTCCAAAAACAGCCCCACTCAGACAGCCAGTGCATGCCAGAGAGTTTTGCAAGTGGCAGGTCAAGCAGCAGTAATGCAGCTCAGTTCTGAGTCTACAGAGTTCTCCATCGCAGCTGGCTTATTTGGCCTCCAATTACTGTGATATGACCAAAAAAGGGCTTTCACTGCTCACTGCTGCTCGGAATCCGGCCTTTATCTCTCACCCACATGGGGTTGCAAGATGCTGCCAAAGGTGAACAAGGGATTCCTGGAACGTATGACAAATGGGACAACTCAGGTCATTAACACTGGCTGCTTGAATTCCAGTACATGGACCTTGAAATGCAGTTCAGGAAGTGGTGTGATCTTTCGGATGTCTTAAACACAGATAGTAATTAGTAACTAATCTAACGGATATAGCCCTTGTATATGGGGGGGATGTGAAAAGACTCATTTTATCTGTCCTGGCAAACATTCACCAGCATGGATGGCCTTGACATGACAGCTACAGTAGACATCAGTAACACATAAAAACTTTATGCTCAGCTCAGTCCTTTCTCTGATCTTTTGCTCTGTAAACACTCACGGTTATTGCACGGTTCACAAAGGTCTTAGTATGAGCAGTAATGACTTCAAACGAGTGTGAGAGAGTGAAGGAAACAAACTGAAATTACAGCAGGCAGCTTGATCACCGCCTCTTAAGGAGCATCAAACTTCTGGTCTTGGCTCAGATGCAGGGCTCTTACATAAGCGGGGGGAAAGAGCACTCTGATCTTCCTGAGTATTTTGTGCTTCTGGACACACAAGTGATTGAGGCTATGTAAGGGAGACTCCCGCAGTGATCTCATTTTAAAGACATCTTACTTTTTATTTTTTCCTTCGGTCAAACTAACACATAAATGTGTCCCTAAAATGTTTCTCCTGACTTCACCTAATCTGGCATGCTGCTGGAGATTGGCTGATCTCTGCACACAAACACTTCATCATTCTCCTCTGTATTCAGCTTAGAAAGGCTAAGTTCACAACAAGCATCCTTATAAGAGCAGAAATGGAGTCCAGTTGAGCAGTGCATCCCACTGGGAGAGATTCAATGGAATAACTATTTAGTCTGACGCAAAATGTGAAACAGATATGACTTTTCTGCTTACTGGCTTTATGAACACTGGCATTAACTTTCTGACCTCTTTTAAACTATTACAAGAAGGAACAGTCATGAGAAAGGTGATGATTAGCTTTAGCTTTCTTTGTAAAAATTTGGCACATCCACATTTTCCTGACAGGATCCTGATTTCTTTTCCGATCCTTTTCCACCTTATAGCTCCAAACGTTAAAGTTTAAATTAAATTCTGCATCTCAAAACCTCTATGTTGTACGGAGCCCCGCAGGGGACATGGGAGAAAAAAAATTAAGACGGACTTTTGCGGGATCTCGCAAAACAAACTCGGGATCTCGCAAAAGTTTTGCGAGATCTTGCAAAAGTCCGTCTTAATTTTTTTTCTCTCATGTCCCCTGTGGGGCTCCAAAATGTTGGCATTTTGGTTATAAAATGTTTGTTTGAGGCGAAAAGTGACCGTATTTGTGCGTAAGAGTAGAGTTTTTAGCTGAGACTCGCAAGCTTGGTTAGTAAGCTGCACTCATAAAGCGTATGAGTGCATCACAAAAGTACTGAGTCCAGCTTTAAGTGAGATTGACAAAGTTGGAGTCTGAAATTTAAAAAAGGCTCAGTTTTCATCTAAAAATTCTTATATTGTCAACTAACCTAAAAAAACACATCTTATGCCAGGTTATATATAATTTCCATGGTGAGCAAAACTCCACTGACATCTTAACCATGCTAACTATGACTCTTTGTATGTGTGTGTATGTGCCTTGCTTAATCTAATTTAGTAAGGATGCTTTTTATAACAGAATTCTTATGACATAAATTTTTACCAGATACAAACTAATTCAATTGCTTGTGAGCTCAGAAGCAATGAGTCAACAAGTAGTTTTGTTTTTGTCTGTGCACCATGTTTCAAATATCAAACATAGCTTGGTTACAATTCAGAATATAGAGTGTTATCCAAGACGTTAATTTTGCATCACCTTAGTGAGGGTTATAGAGCTTAACTTAGACCTGATATCATGACGTAATTACCATGTCAACCTTTTTACAATCTCTTCATCCGTGAATAGGATTATCCTGAAAACATTTCTTTGCATTCAGCCACTCCTTCTATAATAAAGCCCTAATACCCATAGCTTTCTCTTATCCTGTGAACTGTCAAGACAAAAAGACATTTGTCTTAGCTCAATCTCACAGGACCTCCCCCACCCTCCAACAGACAATCCATCAAATCTCAGAGACACACAGACAGATAATACCAAACAAACTTTTAGCTGAGATCTGAGCCCTGAGCAAAGTCTGGGCATGTCACATAGCAACACAGTGGCAATCAATAAGATATATCAAAGAAAATAAGTAGGGTCTCACTTTTGTGTCTCATGGCAGCAGGCTAAAGATTCAGATTGTGAGCAGTTTATTTTTACCCAGTGATAATAAAAATGGCTTCACTGATGTGCACCTGCCTCGGGGAGGGTTTCAGTTTGTCATCGACTGAAGCGTTAACAAGAAAGTTTGTGAAATCTCTACACAGAGATGATGTCAGCTTGTATAACTCAACGCCTTCCTCCCAGTTACATCACCGTATCATAATCAAACAAGATTCTCTTAACCAGAGGGATTTAAATGGTATGTGTGACGTAATTATAAACATAGCAGTGGCCTCACCATCTGCAAAAATATTAAAACAACTTCAGTTTTGTTTGTTTTTTCTTAGCTGTAATGGTGTTGCGGGTTTCTTTTAGGGCGGTCAGGAATGGGTGGTATTAGATATGGAAATGTGCGCTAAATAAACTCAAGTACCTTTATCTTTATCTTCGCTCCAAACAGAATATGAATCAAACTGACATTTCCGTGAGCCGGACCTCTGGGAAACCTCATGATGTCTGTTTGCTTGCCAAGACTGGGCTGAAAAAAGGAAGCAGAGGAAAAGGAGGGGAGTGGACAGGAGGAAGGCCGAGAAAGTGTTGAGATTAGGGAAGATATAATTATTGTACCTACTAATTAAAATGACTCAGCACCGTCATTAAATCTTTCACTTGAACTGCTTTATGTGGCACGCGATGAAAAGGCAAACAGTTTGTATCTCTGCAGGGAATCACTGTAAGGCTACAGCCAACAATACAGCACAGTGTCCTGTCTATTTTTTCAGAGAGTTAGATGCAAAGATTTGACATCAATAGTTACTGGGAAAGCATCCAACACACAACCAGTTCCACATTTTTGGTATCGTCTCCTGATCGGATTTCTTTGTACTGATTTACTAGAAACTCACAAAATCCCAAAACAATGAAGCTCTTGTTTTGAACAGGTAGCAACCTCTGCCACTGAAAGGTGAACCCATCATCTATGTCTTTAGTTAAGATGCCTCATTTCAAGAATCAAATGCAAATATTTTAAGCCAGATCTAAAATTTAAAAAAAATTACAAAAGAAAAACAAAAGTTTTGGTCTGTAATTAATTTATTGCTTCATGACATACTGCACTGTACTCACCTGCTTAAATTCTTTACAGGCCCTTTCATATACCTGCACTGTGTACGAATAATTTACTGCTATGCTAAGCAAAGCGAGTATAAGCATGAAGTGTGGCAAACACTAACAGGTTATATATAGATTATAATGTGGCAATTTTGAGCAAAAATTCAGAAATACTGAAAAATATTTTTTAGCACGACTTCTAGCAAACTACATGCAGCACTTTCATGTAGTGGAATCACTGCTACAAGGCCTCAAGTTATGTATAATTAAGGTTGTGTGTGTGTGTGTGGGGGGGGGGGGTTAGGTTAATGAGGACGTTCAGACAGTGTTAAAGACAAGGTCACATTGAGATCAGCACAACTTTGAATTTGGAACTACACATCGAGAGAAAAAAACGTCAGCTGACAGTCAATCAATGTGGAAATGTTTGCTCGCTTGCATTATCTCAAACACTGATTGAATGAACAGTCACACAGTCACATGACAACTGTGAGGATTTGCAGGTAGTTACTAGGGGTGCAACGATATTCGTATCGATATTGAACCGTTCGATACAGTGCTTTCGGTTCGGTACGCATATGTATCGAACAATACAACATTTGTAATTTATTTTATCAACTTTCCTTCTGACGATGCTGTCTGTATTGAGCGCTCAGTGAATCTGCGTTCGACTACTCCGCCTAGGCTGCACTGTCGAGCGCAGATCCACTGAGCGCTCCACACAGACAGCATCGTGAGAAGGAAGAGCGCAGGGCAAGCTAGCGAGACAGAAGTTAAGCTCTCCTTGCAACAGGCAAATTGAACCCCTCCCACCCTCATTCAGGAATTATTTTGGTTTTCATGTGACGTATGACCCTGAAGGTAAGCGCATCATGGACTAAAGTAAAACAGTATGTTGGATGTGCCACGCAATGCTCAATTACATGGGTGGGAGCTAGTGTGTTATCGCAGTTAGCTCGTTAACGTGTTGGCCGTCTAGCCCCATGCACGGGGCAATCAGCCCGACGTCCCGGGGCTAGCGATTTTTCCAGTCGGGCTACCAAAATCTATCTCTGCCCTGCCCGTCGGGCTATTGTAGGAAGGAAAAATATATGTCAATGCTTTTGCATTCTTTCGGAAATGTAGCTGGGTAATTATGTCATTGGCATCGGTGAGCCACTGTCAATATGTGAATTTGCGCTTGTTTTTTTGCTTTCACTCTGCAATCACGCGAACTGTGTATAGAGAGCGACAGTACTGATTGGTGAGTGATGATAATTTGTGCACCAATTCCTCTGACATCGTCTTATTAATCGTTAGCTTACTATGCAAACATGACAAGTGAAATCTCCCGCAGCTTAAACATGTGAGAGGTTGATCGCGCAGAGAATCGCTGAGCTTATGTGAGTGCGTGTGTAAAAGCAGCAGTATATATATTTTAGTTCTGCTGAGCCAAATAAGACAGGTCAGGGCGAAGAAGTGACAGCCAAAGAAAAGCTTACCACAAAACGGAGAAGTTATGACAAATCAGACTATAAGGCAAAAAGAAAGTGCAGCTTTATGGTTTCATGGACAAAATAATTTCTGTGGCTGCGATATGACGAGCTAAATAACCAGGGCTGCACATAAGTGGTCCGCAGGTGCGCATTCGCTGTCAAAATAAAAAACAGCACAAGGGTTAGGGTTAAATTTAAAAACTGTACTTTTGAGTTAAAATATATATTTATAATTTTAATAAATGACAAATTAAAAAGGCATGAACATTTTATTTTGTATCGAAAAAATATCGAACCGTGACACCAAAGTATCGAACCGAACCGTGAATTTTGTGTATCGTTGCACCCCTAGTAGTTACGTACTATAACAATAACCGATCGTGGCTCAAGAGTTGGGTGTCTCGGACAGTCTCGGTCGTTGTGTCCTTAGGCAAGACACTTCACCTACCGCCTACTGGTGTTGGCCAGAGGGGCCGATGGCGCGATATGGCAGCCTCGCCTCTGTCAGTCTGCCCCAGGGCAGCTGTGGTTACAACTGTAGCTTGCTTTCAGCAGTGTATGAATTTGAGAGTGAATGAATAGTGGTATTGTAAAGTGTTTTGAGGGGTCCCGAAAAGCGCTATATAAATGCAATCCTTTATTATTATTATTAAATTCCCATTTATGTTGTGTTTTCCTGCTCACCTATTATACTAGATTTAGGTTAGCTTGCAGGCTGCATGCTAAGCTAAACCAGTTATCTTCTAGAGCTACAAAACAAGCATGAGAGTGTGACACAGTTTTGCTAAACTCAGACCAGTTTTTGACAGTATAATATTCAAATAATCAAATATTTTAAGTGGCTAGTCAGGCTTGATGCAGCACGCATAAAAGCCAGCCAAAGCAATGATGCAACCACAAAGAAATAACTTTCAAGACTTCCAATGTTTGTTTTCTTAACTGCTTCTCGAAACTGCATCAGAAAAATCAAGTTTATTGAACATTTTCAAAAGCATAAACTGCAAACAAACAGTTTACCATGTTCTGGTAAATATCTCAGTCACGAGGGGGAAAACACCCATTTCACAAGCCTGGGGGTATGACCTGCTCAGTCAGACAGGGAAATCACCCCCCTTTTAGTGTTGGCGACTTTAGACCGTGGCAGTGACGCTGTGTGGATTGAGATCGATCACCGAGTTCTTGTAAACCGCACAGAGTTTTATTACGAGTTTAATCATTTACCGTGTGTTACAAGTGACTATTTATAGACAGTGACATCTTCAGGTTAAAAGGTTGTAAAACACAAACAGTAAAATAACCCTTAATAAGTTTTTGTTTGTTTGTTTGTTTGTTTTTTGCAAGTTTTGGAGTTTCAGGAAACAAAAAAGTACGACTTTAGCCGGTCACATATTGACGCCTTGTTTACCCACATGTCAACACACGATTTAAAGTACATCTCTGTGTTAGAAGGGTCAAATACAGGCTCATCTCTGCCCACTGTGCAGGTGCCAAGTCATTACCTTTATCATTCTGCTTGTGGTCCTGTCAGAGCTTGCAGGAATTCATTTTCCTATATTTACACCCTTACAGTTTATGGCTGTAAAACTAATGAGGGTCTGATTCTGTTATTGTTATGTGGCGATAAATCAGTTGGCTTTGTTTGCTCATTCTGTGCTTAAGAGAATAAATCCTCTTTATGTGAGGCTCTGCGTCTCCCTGGGTTATGTAACACTGACAGGGGGACTTCCGTGAGGGTTTCACACGCTCATGCTTCAGCAGCTACCTGTCATAATAATCTGGGACACTAGTTTTAAAACTCTTAGTGTATACACACACGCACAAATCCCACCATTACACAAGACGTTATGTCAGTCTAACTTAAGGCCTGGCAATAAAAGCTCTCCAGGGTCAGACTTAATTGTTTTAATTTCAGTTTGACTCCCATAAATCAAGTAAAACAAAGATAGTACTGTATCCTTCTAACCAAACTTTAATACCAAAATGTTCAATGAATTCTTCCGAACAATTTAGCTGGTTCATTTTGTTCCGAGTACGCTGTAAAAGAGACGTACACAATAGTTCTTTCTCTGCTCAGTCCGAGTGCAGCCTGGCTTGCCTTAAGGGGGTTATGTGGTTGGCTGAATCTGAGTTTCTGAAAGGCTTTCGGTTTACATTCAGCAAGGAGTCTTTTGGAGCTCAGCGTCTTCATGCTGAGGAATCCGAGAGGCCACTCTGCCAGGAACCACACAGAGGTCTTACTCAGATCGAGCTAGGTTTCCCTCCAGAGAAATAATCACACGGCACCTGCAGCCGAGGATGGATGTGACGCCCTGTTAAGTGTTCATGTTCATTTAGCCCGTGACGCAGAAAAATATGTGAAGATTTGTGAGAGTAATCATGAGGGAAAATGCACAGGGCCAGTACAGGAAGCAGTGTGGGGTTTTTTTGCAGGAGTTGTGTGATGTCAGAGAGCTGCAACTAATTATTCTTTCTCCTCCAACCTTCAGCTCAGCTGCATGCTCAAAACTAGGTTTGATTATCTCTGACTGTGGGATGCTTGAAAGATTATATCATGCATTCATTTTCCTCGTGCAAACGAGGACGCCATCATGAGATCTTGTTTTTTGGATTTGTTTTAAAGTCTCCGCATGAAATATAATGAAAGTACCTTTAAGTGCATGCTAAACTCAACAGGTGACGATATAACCACAGTGATTATCGTTTATTTTGTAACTAGGTTTTAATTGTTATTTGAAGTTTTATTATTATACTACTATTATAGACTATTTAACTAATGGCCTTGTGCATAACCTAAAATGATACTGAACACCACACACCAGTTGTTCCAATGGCTAAACATCCGCACTAGTTACTAGTGAAAAACTACCAGAAAAGACACTCGTTATTGGCCGTATTATCTAATTTTTTCTATCATGTGACAATAAAGCAAGAATATTTTTTTCATTAAAGAAATTTTTCAAACATTGTCTGTAATCTGAAATCAATATCACCATATTTGTCTGCTTTCCAGCTATCCACAAACTCTGCATAAAGTCTAATGATTACTCTTCCTCTTCTTTCATTTTGCACTTTCACTAACTTTTGCCATTTCTTTTTAAATACTGTAAAATCTTCAACAGTCAGTTGCTGTCTTTGTCTACCTTGAGTCATTTGCTGGAGGTTTCTAGCAGCTAGCACACAGTCACAATAAGATATACAAAGCTGCAATGAAAACCGTGCTTTGGTCCTTTTGGTCAGATCGCCTCAGGAGATGCCAACTTGTCTGGAAACTGCTCACTAAGCAGTAGTGAAAACTGTGAAGAGTGCAATGCAACACACAGAGATTGTTGACATAAGCCATGCCCCAGACCAACAGGTTGCAGTGGTAAGGCTCAGTTTTTACTTTCTGCATTTCTCCAAGTTTCAGCTCAGAACGTAAACAGCATTTGCAGTTTGCAGAAAGATACTGACGTGTGTGCAAACAACAAAACGAATCACAGAGAGGTTTATGGCGTAGCAAAAACCAGAACCACAAGCTGAAAGGTGGTAAAACAATAAAAAGTGAGGTCATGAACTGCAGAGTCAGACATTATTGCATAGTAATAAATTGTATTAGTATTAGACAGGCCTATGTATGCATCTTACACAATAGTGAATCTACTATTGAAGGAGGACAGCTGCTCTTTTATTGACATAACCTCTAAACATCT
Source organism: Copadichromis virginalis (assembly GCF_057382275.1). Taxonomy (NCBI): domain Eukaryota; kingdom Metazoa; phylum Chordata; class Actinopteri; order Cichliformes; family Cichlidae; genus Copadichromis; species Copadichromis virginalis. The sequence continues at coordinate 34,979,624 of NC_140639.1, read as the reverse complement.
AGTACACTTCAACACATCGTTATTTTCTTATTAACACAGTCTCAACTTCAGGCATAATACACTCAAACTCGTTGTGTAACATCTGTGAGCATCTAAATATAGGCAAGTTGATGAAGTTCAAAGGTTTGTTATGAGTGTCGATTAGGAGGTGACGACTGACACGTCAATAAAAAAAAAAAGTGTAGTCATCTCCCCGAGCTTCATCTGAAACTGAGTCCACAGCTCCAACACAGGCCTCTGCTGAAGTTCAGCTCTGGAAAATGAGCACTGGGGAAAAAATGACAGTCAAAACCACTCTGGGAAATTTTCCACAGAAAAGCAGACACATTGCCTCCATACACACTCAAATACGCACACGTACCCATTTCAACTATTCGACGCACAGTGATTTATGTTTTCCAAGCTAAAAATTAAATAAAAACAGTGGACACACAGTGCCACATGTTAGATAAATTAAAATGTCTTTCTATTCCTCCTCACACTCCACAAAGTCTTCTAACTACGACTACTGAAGATGCTAACTAAAGCTTCAGGCACACAGAGCGCTGGTCCAGAACTGAAAGAAAAACTCAGTATTTAACTGTATGACACCAAATTATTAACACAAGCAATTTATAGACATTGTTCATTTAGAAACTGTAGCTAAAAACAAAATTAAGGAATTGGTTCTAAAAAAAAAAAATAGAACACGTGAATGTGTTGAGATTTCTAAATGATAACAAATGTAGTTTTTATAGGACTGAGCAGGAAAGGATCATTCATTTATTCATTGGTTACACATAACATTTTGGAAAGAACTCAAGAATTCTGTATTGTGCAAAAATGAACATGATAGAATCAGTCACTCTGAAAGCAAAGAAAACTATGTGTGCACTATGATTAACCTTTTTTTGTTTTATTAAGGAAATGTGCTCAAAAATGGGACCTTACAGGGCGGCTTTAATGTCTTTTTGTTTCTTTCCCAAGCAGCCAAGACTGAAATATTTATTTATATATCTGTACTAAATTACAGAAATCTCTTCTGGTTTTCATATTTAGTCGCTTTCGGGATATGCATGTTCAAAAATGCTGCAGATGGGCAGATGGGTGAAAAAATTCCCTGAGTGTATCAATGGACCATTTAATATGTGTTTATAAATTAGATCAAAATTCCCCTCTTGCCCCTTCAGGCGGTCTTTATCCTACAAGCTCGGGTCTTCTACCAGAGGGTTGGGAGCTTGAGGCTCTTCTGCACAGAGATCTCAGATGTTGTTCCTGGGATCTGATGGAGCCACCATGCCCAGCTTCAGGGTCACTGCACCGAGTGCTCCGATTACCACTGAGACCACTGTTGTCTTCACCCTCCACATCTTCTCGAGTTAATCTCTGAGCCCTTGGTACATCTCCAGCTTCATGTTTTCCTCCTTCGTGCTATATATATATATATATATATATATATATATATATATATATATATATATATATATATATACAGAAATCATCATATTTGTCCAAACTTTAGAGTATAACAGTTTTAGTTTTCTGATGCTGATTCGAGACGGCATGACCCTATTTGATGTCTTAAATGTTTGGCAGTGGAGGATCTGAGAGGGTGAGTTGGGATATAAAGTGACAAACTGAGCATTTAGACTTCTGTATATGTGTAAGAGTACTTAAAATCAATTCTGTAGGATACTGGAAAAATCCTATTTTGCTGAAACTACAGTGATGTGCTCGCTATTATTTGTTTAGTCATGTAGTTGTGTGTAACGTGGCAGTTCTGAATAAGCTGCACCAGAAATAATGTTGCAGTTATCCAGCTTTCTAGAAATAAATACAAGAACAAACTCATTGCGATTCAGAAAGACTGCCTTGGTACTGAAATTAAAGTGGTGTTTAACCCTTAAGTCACTACGTGAAATATCTCCAAGACTACTAATTTGTGGTTTTACCCCGTTAGCTAATTTTCCTAACTCATAAATGATCAGTTTATGTTTGGGTTTTAGACCAAGTAGAAGACTCCCAGAAACTGAAGCTGTCCATATGGACATAACATTTTCAGTGGGAGAATTTTCTCCCACTCGTGAATCCTTATTGGATTATTGAGCCCGCATGCCTCAGATATATTTCCATTCCGTGTTCCTAACATTTTGCAAAGTTTTTGGTCAGCTACTGGCTAATGTCAGTTAAACAGGGAGTTAGAGAAGTTAGTAGTCTTTGTCATCTGCAGCTACAGAGTCATATAGCTCTGCTACTATGGCAACAGATATTATGTTGTCCGATAAAGTAGCAGACCAAAACAACTGCCCTGCGCAATACCACAGGAAGTGTCTCGACTGACACCTGATCTCCACAGGTGAAGAAGAATTTCCTGTCAGTGATATATGATCTGAACCACTCAAACGGAACAGTAAGACCTGCTCAAAGCAGTCAGAGAGGATTGCATGATTAGTTGTGGGAAGTAAAATGAGGACAGCAACCTTAGTCCATCATAAGTTAGTCTAAGAGGCCCGTATATGATGCATATGAATTATGTAAAGCTACTCCAATAGAGTCCAGAAATAATATTTATTTTTAAAAAGTTGTAAATTAGTATTATTCATTTCATTTATTTGTTCATTTTCAGGCACAACAAATACCTATATTGAACATAAAATGCACAAAACAAAAAACAAAAATTGCCTGAAAAAGGAGTGGGACGAAGAAAACTTATTAAATCCCACCCCTATACTCACTCATCAACAGTTATTTCATGTTTACGAAGAAAGCATCTCTATCCATTTCAGAGTGCTCTCTCTCTCAAGCCTTAAACATCTCATTCACTAAAATGTCAAAAGAAAAAAATAACATATTTCCTCTCCCGTCTGTCTGGCACTGACAACCAACCACACATTTTATTCTTTGCTCAAGCGTTGCCATGGCATTTGGAAACAAATGGGAAGTACTGTACATGAATGTCATGACTGCGGTTCTAAAAGCCGTCCATTAACTGGGTGAAAAATGGATCTCTTTCGCAGTACGAGTATCCTGTCACTTCCTTTTCTTGCCAGCTCATGACAGGCTTAGTGTTTGATTAGCCAAACAGAAGCTGTAATATCCTGGAAGGAGGGAGACATTTGTTTCTGGGTGGTGCATTTATGAAAACTACATTTAACTGACATGACTTCAGGTCCAGCAGCCAATGCTGGAATGTACGGGGGTGTTACTGTCGTCAAAACAATGATCGAACTGTTGTGGAGTTACCAAGACTCCCAGGCTTCGGTTTTGATGAGCAGCAGTAACGAATCTGCAAAAGAGTGAAAAAACCCTCCTTCTCTCTCATGACCTCTTCTTTTATGTTCACCCTCATGTTCATGCACATTTTAGTCCTCTATAAACACAGTTTTGTGTTCTAAGACAAATTTGTATGTACACAGACGACACCCTGTCCGTCTGAAGCTGTACCAAACAGATAATGGTCAGGTTATAGGCAAAACAAAGCATTTATTCAACCTGCTGGAAGTGGCAGCAGATGTGCTGCAACGACACAGGAACTAGTGGTGTGAGCGATCTATTAATACACTGAAGAGAAACAAATCCAACAACCTTCCGACAATAGCAGCTGTATTCATTCACCTCACCTGACTTGAGACGTTAGACATGCATCTTTCATTCTTCTTTAGAACTATAGAAACTGTTACATATGTGATAACTATAGCATTAACATATCTTGAGCATCTTTAAACACTGGACGGTGCAGATATTTCCCCAGAAAATTATTGGAGAGAAGTAACGACCACATTTACAGAACTTGTGTAGAGAAGGTAAAAACAGAAGTCCAGACAGAAACAAACTAAACTATGGCTGAAAATGAAAGCAAGAAACGAAAACACTTTGACTCAGCAGCACCATTTTCTTTGCCTACACTGCTCCCTAGTGAACTTTAGGTGTAAATGTTTGAGAGTATAAAAGTCACATTATAGACGCACACACCGATCATGCATGACATTACAGCCACCAGCCTAATTTTGGTCCTGGTCCCCCTTTTGCTGCTGTCATTGAGGCATGGATGCCACTAGACCTCTGTGCTACACATTAATTAAAAGCTTGTCTGTATAGAAATGTCTTCAGCTGTTTTTTAAAAGATTCAGTGGAGTCTGTACAGCGTAAAGGGAGTAGAAGAGAATTCCACAACCTTGGTGCCACTGCCTGAAAAGCCCGATCGCCATGTGTTTGAGCCTAGTACATGGAGTCAACAGCAACCTCAGGCCTGAAGACCTAAGTGCACGAGAAGAAGCATGAGGTTTCAGCAGGTCAGAGATATAATGGGGAGCGTCACCATGTAAGAGTTAAAACTAAAATTTTAAAATGAAACCAAAAATTTACTGGCAAACAATGAAGGCCACAGCCATCGGGGAAAACCGTTTCCATAAAAGGGTGTAGATGGTCTGCAACAATTATTAGGTAGGTAGTAAGTGGTGGTTCGAGGGAAAGTTGCATCAACATGGATGGCAGGACTCAAGCCAAACATTTCCTTAATAATCACTCAAAAGATCACAGTTCCTCTACCGATTCAGTTCAATTAAATTTTATTATACAGCGCCAAATCACAGCAATAGTTGCCACAAGGTGCTTTATATTTTAAGATAGACCCTACAAAAATACCTATAGAGGGAAACCCAACAATCAGATGACCTGCTATGAGCAAGCACTTTGGTGACAGTGGAAAGGAAAAACTCCCTTTTAACAGGAAGAAACCTCCAGCAGAACCAAGCTCAGGGAGGGCGGGGCCATCTGCCTCAACCAGGTTCTTACCGTGGTGCATCCTTGTGCCAGGTGTTCCCCAGTAGTGATGGGATTTCCGGCTCTTTTTAGAGAACCGGCTCTTTCGGCTCTAAACCGGCTCTTCAGGTTTTTTTGTTGCTTTAATTAATTTATTATTAACAATAATATAAAATTATGCACAAAAGGAATTACTAATGTAAAAAAAAGTGGTTTTATTTATATATGTTTATATATAAATATATGTGGTGGCCCCAGAGACAAAGCACGTACAAATTCCAAAGCACGTACAAACTCCAAAACACATTTCTAGCTTTAACTGAACTTCCAAAACAGAGCTACCTAGATCACTTAAATTACACAATTGAAAGCATATGTGTATTGTTTGTGTATTTATACACAAGCACTCATATATATTTAAATAATTTTTAAAAAAAAGTTAATTTACCTGTTACTACCACACACCAAATCCGGTCATTGGTACTTGCTGGCTTGTGTAGCCACTAGGAAACAAAAGCTCAACACGGCGCCCTAGCATCCTGGAGCACTTCTGTTGTGTTTTGGACGTGTTTTGGAGTTTTTACGTGTTTTGGAGTTTGTACGTGCTTTGTCTCTATGGGCCACCGTAAATATACTTTTATTCATTCACTCCACATAAAATGTAATAAATAAATCATATAATACAAAAACCAACTAGTCAAAATTCAACTTTTAACTATTTAAATTTTCAGCTTTTTCCTTTTAAACAAATTTAATGTGAAACAACACAAAACACTGCAAACCACAACACAATTAAATATAAATTACAATATGAAAACAAAAAGAACATGCATATTCTCTGTCATATGGGCCCGCATGAATAAACTTTCTGAATCCTTTATCATCTGCAACTGAAAATAGTTGTGGATGATTACTATACCTTTCTAATGTGACGTTGTTGTTCCTGGCTTCCTTTCTTTCTCTCTCCCTCCCGCTCTGTTCCTGTGCTACTGCCAGTGTAACTACCGCCCCTCCCCCCTCTGCCCAGCGCAAACCACAAGGCTGGCATGCGGAGTGAAGCGGAAAAAAAGTGCAAGAGAGAGGGTGAGAGAAAAAAAAAAAAAACAAAACCCACGGCTCGCGATAAGGAGCCGGCTCACAGCGCTCACGTCAAAGATCTGGCTCTAAGAGCCATTTCGTTCGCGACCGACACATCACTAGTAGTGAGGAGCTTCGCGGAGTAATCTGGGTCCAAAACTCCATCCCTTCAGGTCCCGAAGTCAAACGAACACTAAGAGTTAAACATTCTTTCATCTTTAATTAAATCATCAGCGTTGCTGCTTTATCGGGTGTAACAATTAAGTTTTACATCCAGGCATCCATGAAAACAAAATTTATTAAATTTAACGGAGTTAGAAGTTAACAGGAAGTTAGCTCGCTAGTTTACACCTAAACATTTCATACCATGTTCTGACTGAGATATTTTTGAAACTAATTAAAACGTATAGCTCTGCTACCACTTCCAACATAAATGAAGACAGAAAACTGAACAGCAGTGGCGTTTGCAGGGTTACTGAAGTTGCACTACCTGGTATATAGGGATAGCTCAGTAGGTAGAGTGGTAGCCCCATGATCGGAAGGTCGGGGTTTCGACTCCACTGAACGGCTACCCTGAGGTACCCCTGAGCAAGGTACCGTCCCTACACACTGCTCCCCGGGCGCTGCATTGGTGGCTACCCACTGCTTCACTGGGTGAATGGGTTAAATGCAGAGGAACTATTTCCCTATGGGGACTAACACACACACTTTTTAAAAAAATATAATGTTGTGCTACGTGATTGCTAGCGACACAGCTATGTTAGCATAACATTAGCACAGTGAAGCGCTCTGTGGTAGAGTATCACTTCCTGTTCCTGCTCAAACACAGTGGTGTTTCTGAGTAGCTTATTTGCTTAGCGATTTAATTAACAACTTTTAAATACATTCTTCTTTCATAGTATAATCTTCACGTGCTTCCTCCGAAGCACACTTTCTGTGTACTCACTACCTAATTTATAGCCAAAGTATTCACTCACTGTCTCTGTACTGTCTCGCTAGCCTAGCTTAGCTCGTAGCCGACTCATTAGCACCATGGCTACTTCACCTGTCCCTCCTGCACTTTCTTGCTCATTGTGTCAGATGTTTAGTTACTCCTCGGCCTCCTTTAGCAGTAATGATATCTGTAACAAATGTAGCATATTTGCAGTGCTGGAGGCCAGGATTACTGAATTGGAGACTCGGCTTCGCACCCTTCATTCACCCGCAGCTAGCCAGGCCCCTGTAGCTGGTGCAGCCGAAAATAGCGTAGGCCCCGCTAGCTGTTCCCCGGCAGGTCCCAAGCAGCTGGGGAATCAGGGCGGCTGGGTCACGGTGAGGAGGAAGCATAGTCCTAAACAGAAGCCCCAGGTACACCACCAACCCGTTCATGTGTCTAACCGTTTTTCCCCACTCGGCGACACACCCGCCGGGGGTCAAACTCTGGTAATTGGCGATTCTGTTCTCAGACATGTGAAGCTAGAGACACCGGCAACCATAGTCAATTGTCTTCCAGGGGCCAGAGCAGGCGACATTGAAGGAAATTTAAAACTGCTGGCTAAGGGTAAACGTAAATTCAGTAAAATCATAATTCACGTCGGCAGTAATGACACCCGGTTACGCCAATCGGAGGTCACTAAAATCAATATTGAATCGGTGTGCAACTTTGCCAAAACAATGTCGGACTCTGTAGTTTTCTCTGGTCCCCTCCCCAATCAGACCAGGAGTGACATGTTTAGCCGCATGTTCTCCTTAAATTGCTGGCTGTCTGAGTGGTGTCCCAGAAACGATGTGGGCTTCATAGATAATTGGCAAACCTTCTGGAGGAAACCTGGTCTTGTTAGGAGAGACGGCATCCATCCCACTTTGGATGGAGCAGCTCTCATTTCTAGAAATATGGACAAATTTATTAAACCCCCCAAAATATGACTATCCAGAGTTGGGACCAGGAAGCAGAGTTGCAGTCTTACACGCTTCTCTGCAGCTTCTCTCCTCCTGCTACCCCCCCAAAAACCCATCTCCATAGAGACTGTGTCAGCTTCCAAAAAGACAAAAAACAAACTAAAAACCAGCAACAAACAACTTAAACATAAACAATCACAAAGAAAGAACAATACAGTATCCACATCTGAACCAAAGAGTAAAACAGTGAAATGTGGATTATTAAATATTAGGTCTCTCTCCTCCAAGTCTCTGTTAGTACATGACTTAATAATTGATCAACAAATTGATTTACTCTGCCTTACAGAAACCTGGTTGCAGCAGGATGATTATGTTAGTTTAAATGAATCAACACCCCCGAGCCATTCTAACTACCAGAAATCTCGAAGCACAGGCCGAGGGGGCGGTGTGGCAGCAATTTTTCACACCAGCCTATTAATTAATGAAAGACCAAGACAGACTTTTAATTCATTTGAAAGCCTGATGCTTAACATTGTCCACCCCAGCTGTAAAACTCAGAAACCAGTCTTACTTGTTATCATCTATCGTCCACCTGGGCCTTACACAGAGTTTCTGTCTGATTTCTCAGACTTTATATCTAATTTAGTTCTGAGCTCAGATAAAATAATTATTGTGGGTGATTTTAACATCCATGTAGATGCTAAAAATGACAGCCTCAACATGGCATTTAATCTGTTATTAGACTCAATTGGTTTCTCTCAAAATGTAAAAGAACCCACCCACCACTTTAATCACACTCTAGATCTTGTTTTAACATATGGCATCGAACCTGAACATTTAACAGTGTTTCCTGAAAACCCTCTCCTGTCTGATCATTTCCTGATAACATTTACTTTTACAATAATTGATTACACAGCGGTGAAGAGTAGACTTTATCAAAGTAGATGTCTTTCTGAAAGCACTGTAACTAAGTTTAAGAATATAATCCACCCACTGTTATCATCTCCAATGCCCTGTACCAACACAGAGCAAAGCAGCTATCTGAACGCTACCCCAACAGAGGTCGATTATCTTGTTAATAATTTCACCTCCTCACTACGTACGACTCTGGATACTGTAGCTCCTGTGAAAACTAAGGCCTCAAATCAGAAGTACCTGACTCCGTGGTATAATTCTGAAACACGTACCCTAAAGCAGATGACTCGTAATCTGGAGAGGAAATGGCGTGTCACAAATCTAGAGGATCATCATTTAGCCTGGAGAAATAGTTTGCTGCTTTATAAGAAAGCCCTCCGCAAAGCCAGAACATCTTACTATTCATCACTGATTGAAGAAAATAAGAACAACCCCAGGTTTCTCTTCAGCACTGTAGCCAGGCTGACAAAAAGTCAGAGCTCTTTTGAGCCAACCATCCCTTTAACGTTAACTAGTAATGACTTCATGAACTTCTTCACAAATAAAATTTTTATCATTAGAGAAAAAATTACCAATAATCATCCCACAGATGTAATATTATCTACAGCTACTCTTAGTACCATTGATATTAAGTTAGACTCTTTTTCTCCAATTGATCTTTCTGAGTTAACTTCAATAATTACTTCCTCCAAACCATCAACGTGTCTTTTAGACCCCATTCCTACAAAACTGCTCAAAGAAGTCCTGCCATTAATTAATTCTTCGATCTTAAATATGATCAACCTATCTCTAATAATCGGCTATGTACCACAGGCCTTCAAGCTGGCTGTAGTTAAACCTTTACTCAAAAAGCCATCTCTAGACCCAGCAGTCTTAGCTAATTATAGGCCAATCTCCAACCTTCCTTTCATATCAAAAATCCTTGAAAGAGTAGTTGTCAAACAGCTAACAGATCATCTGCAGAGGAATGGTTTATTTGAAGAGTTTCAGTCAGGTTTCAGAGCTCAGCACAGCACAGAAACAGCTTTAGTGAAGGTTACAAATGATCTTCTTATGGCCTCTGACAGTGGACTCATCTCTGTGCTTGTCCTGCTAGACCTCAGTGCAGCGTTCGATACTGTTGATCATAATATCCTATTAGAGCGATTAGAACATGCTGTAGGTATTACAAGTACTGCGCTGCAGTGGTTTGTATCATATCTATCTAATAGACTCCAATTCGTGCATGTAAATGGAGAGTCCTCTTCACACACTGAGGTTAATTATGGAGTTCCACAGGGTTCAGTGCTAGGACCAATTCTGTTTACATTATACATGCTTCCCTTAGGCAGTATCATTAGAAGACATAGCATACATTTTCACTGCTATGCAGATGACACCCAGCTCTATCTGTCCATGAAGCCAGATAACACACACCAATTAGTTAAACTGCAGGAATGTCTTAAAGACATAAAGACCTGGATGGCCGCTAACTTTCTGCTTCTTAATTCAGATAAAACTGAGGTTATTGTACTCGGCCCTGAAAATCTTAGAAATATGGTATCTAATCAGATTCTTACTCTGGATGGCATTACCTTGGCCTCCAGTAACGTGGTGAGGAACCTTGGAGTCATTTTTGACCAGGACATGTCCTTCAACGCACATATTAAACAAATATGTAAGACTGCTTTCTTCCATTTGCGCAACATCTCTAAAATTAGAAATATCCTGTCTCAGAGTGACGCTGAAAAACTAGTTCATGCATTTATTACTTCCAGGCTGGACTACTGTAATTCATTATTATCAGGATGTCCAAAAAACTCACTGAAAAGCCTTCAGCTAATCCAAAATGCTGCAGCAAGAGTCCTGACAGGGACTAGAAAGAGAGAGCATATTTCTCCTGTTTTGGCTTCCCTTCATTGGCTTCCTGTTAAATCCAGAATTGAATTCAAAATCCTGCTCCTCACATACAAGGTCTTAAATAATCAGGCCCCATCTTATCTTAATGACCTTGTAGTACCATATCACCCTATTAGAGCGCTCCGCTCTCGCTCTGCAGGCCTACTTGTTGTTCCTAGAGTATTTAAAAGTAGAATGGGAGGGAGAGCCTTCAGTTTTCAGGCCCCTCTTCTGTGGAACCAGCTTCCAGTTTGGATTCGGGAGACAGACACTATCTCTACTTTTAAGATTAGGCTTAAAACTTTCCTTTTTTCTAAAGCATATAGTTAGGGCTGGACCAGGTGACCCTGAATCCTCCCTTTGTTATGCTGCAATAGATGTAGGCTGCCGGGGGATTCCCATGATGCATTGAGTTTTTCCTTTCCAGTCACCTTTCTCACTCACTATGTATTAATAGACCTCTCTGCATTGAATCATATCTGTTATTAACCTCTGTCTCTCTTCCACAGCATGTCTTTATCCTGTCTTCCTTCTCTCACCCCAACCGGTCGCAGCAGATGGCCGCCCCTCCCTGAGCCTGGTTCTGCCGGAGGTTTCTTCCTGTTAAAAGGGAGTTTTTCCTTCCCACTGTCGCCAAAGTGCTTGCTCATAGGGGGTCATATGATTGTTGGGTTTTTCTCTGTATCTATGAAGCGCCTTGAGGCGACTTTTGTTGTGATTTGGCGCTATATAAATAAAATTGAATTGAATTGAATTGAATTGAAGCTGGAGGATGAACGGCAACTTTTTTTCCACTCGATAAAAGTTAACGTGAGGGATTCTGGTGGTTAGGGACAAATGTAATCGCAAAGCAGGATGCTATACACGGGCCAAACTTCAGTCAGGAAAACAACTGAGATTATTCATCCACAATACGAGGTTAGTTATTAATATACTGCAACAACATGGGAATAGAGCAGCTGCGAGAGAATTCAACATTAATGAATCAATGTTACAGAAGTGGAGGAAGCGCAGTTTTTGGCTTTCCCCATATTTCAAAAGTGCTTCATCTCTTTGCTATGACTGTCGCCCGCTATAATTTGCAGATGATAATGGTTTTAGCCTCTGCGATGCTTTCGACCAAAACAGGCGCAGCTTGATGACATCATCAACATGCGCTATCGCGATAGAGCGATATAGTCAAAATCTCTATCGTTGGCCAAATTTATATCGTTTCTATCGTATATCGCTTATATCGCCCACCCCTAACAGTATGTCAAAATGAAAACATAACTGTAAATTCAGACACGTGAGGTGGTGCCGAAAAGAATGATACCAAACAAGGCAAAATAGTTTTTAAAGGGAAAATGTGGAGGGAAAATCAAAAGTAGTTAAAAATGGCCAATTATACCCTGGACCCCAGAGGGTTAAACGTTTTAAAGTAACGCAATAGTTACTTTTCATTATGGAGTTCCACAGGGTTCAGTGCTAGGACCAATTCTGTTTACATTATACATGCTTCCCTTAGGCAGTATCATTAGAAGACATAGCATACATTTTCACTGCTATGCAGATGACACCCAGCTCTATCTGTCCATGAAGCCAGATAACACACACCAATTAGTTAAACTGCAGGAATGTCTTAAAGACATAAAGACCTGGATGGCCTCTAACTTTCTGCTTCTTAATTCAGATAAAACTGAGGTTATTGTACTCGGCCCTGAAAAGCCTAGAAATATGGTATCTAACCAGATTCCTACTCTGGATGGCATTACCTTGGCCTCCAGTAACACTGTGAGGAACCTTGGAGTCATTTTTGACCAGGACATGTCCTTCAATGCACATATTAAACAAATATGTAAGACTGCGTTCTTCCATTTGCGCAACATCTCTAAAATTTGAAATATCCTGTCTCAGAGTGACGCTGAAAAACTAGTTCATGCATTTATTACTTCCAGGCTGGACTACTGTAATTCATTATTATCAGGATGTCCAAAAAACTCACTGAAAAGCCTTCAGCTAATCCAAAATGCTGCAGCAAGAGTACTGACAGGGACTAGAAAGAGAGAGCATATTTCTCCTGTTTTGGCTTCCCTTCATTGGCTTCCTGTTAAATCCAGAATTGAATTCAAAATCCTGCTCCTCACATACAAGGTCTTAAATAATCAGGCCCCATCTTATCTTAATGACCTTGTAGTACCATATCACCCTATTAGAGCACTTCGCTCTCGCTCTGCAGGCCTACTTGTTGTTCCTAGAGTATTTAAAAGTAGAATGGGAGGGAGAGCCTTCAGTTTTCAGGCCCCTCTTCTGTGGAACCAGCTTCCAGTTTGGATTCAGGAGACAGACACTATCTCTACTTTCAAGATTAGGCTTAAAACTTTCCTTTTTGCTAAAGCATATAGTTAGGGCTGGACCAGGTGACCCTGAATCCTCCCTTAGTTATGCTGCAATAGACATAGGCTGCCGGGGGATTCCCATGATGCATTGAGTTTTTCCTTTCCAGTCACTTTTCTCACTCACTATGTATTAACAGACCTCTCTGCATTGAATCATATCTGTTATTAACCTCTGTCTCTCTTCCACAGCATGTCTTTTATCCTGTCTTCCTTCTCTCACCCCAACAGCAGCAGATGGCCGCCCCTCCCTGAGCCTGGTTCTGCCGGAGGTTTCTTCCTGTTAAAAGGGAGTTTTTCCTTCCCACTGTTGCCAAAGTGCTTGCTCATAGGGGGTCATATGATTGTTGGGTTTTTCTCTGTATCTATGAAGCGCCTTGAGGCGACTTATGTTGTGATTTGGCGCTATATAAATAAAATTGAATTGAATTAATTACTTTTAGAATATTGTAACTCAGTTACTCAGTTACTTTTTTGAAGAAGTAACTAGTAACTATAATGAATTACTTTTTCAAAGTAACTTGCCCAACACTGCTGACTACAGAGTGGAGCAGTTGTCAGTCGCTTCCTCTACACTGATGACATCAAACTATATAGCATACAAACTCAGACATTGCCCGATTAGCAAGGTCTGCATCAGGTGTTGAGAATAGTGAATAGCTGGAACTTCGAGCTAGATTAGTGGCTCCAACAGATATTAGAAATGACATCCAAGATCTCTATCCAGAAGAGTCAGTCCTAGACAAAGGAACTATAAAAACACTCAAGCTCCCAGGCCTGAGGTTGAAAGGTAAAGACTGCCTGCAGTTCGTAATTTTATATATAAATATGTTTCTTTCTTCACCCATATCACTGGAAAAATGCTTACCTGTTGACAGCGTAACCAACCCACAATACAGCGTGTGATTTGGCTTATTTTACCTCGCTGTGCTTAGTTGGGAGCACCATTTTCTCCTGAAACTAAAAAGAAAATTACTAAGCTGCTCAGATATGTGTAGAAGGGCTTTCTAAACACTAAAATAATAAATCTGAGGCCAGATTTATTTAGAATAAGTTTGTTACTTGGTTCAAAGAATTTTTAGACGGACAGGAAGTGGTAATTGGAAGTGGCATTTACTATGCATTACTTCCTTCCTTATATCAGAACAGCTTGTATGGCACCGAATATGATGATTAACATTTTGAATTTTTCCAGAACATAAACTCTTCGTGATAAAGGAGGTAAGATTAACTGGGCCTCAGGCGAACTCACTTAAGCTTTGCTTTTTTTTTCTTTTAAATATTATAGTTTATATATAAACTATAGTATAATTTTATATATAATTCAAGATTCAAAGTGTTTATTGTCATGTGTAAGGAAGAAATAGCATTTCCCTGTTCAATGAAATTCTTCCTTTGCTGTCCATACACAAATGCCAAGTTAGGCTGAAGGAACAAGATAAATAAGAATAGAAATAAGACAAGATATTAAGACGAAGATGAAAATAAGGATTAAAATAATGAAAGATAAATAAGTACAAAAATAAGTAAGTGAAGACAAGTGAGGTATGCAGATGTCGCGTGTAAATGGATGTACAAAGGAGTTTAATGTGCAAAATGAACACAGCGATGTGAAAATTGCAGTTGAGGTCGGTCAGCTGCTTAGGAGTAATGATAGCTCTTCTGAAAATAAATGTATCGGCCAATTTATTATGTACAAATTGGTCCTGTGTACTCCATATATCCGTCACGTGGATGCAGTCTTGTCTAATCAGTGGTTGGGAGTGAAATTCTCATCGTCATGTAGGCACCAGTTTGGTAATGAAGTGTGTCATGGCCTTTAGCAAAGCTTACAGTTAGAGTGTATGAAGACTGAAAAACAAATACAACTTTGTACAAGAAAAGTTACAAATGCATACCAATAGTACCCAGAGGTTAGAGGTGAAACACAAATTTTCCATCACATTTGTCATTCCTCTTCATCAAGACCAGGTATTTAAGGAGCGGCTGTGGCAGCAGCTCGTTGCCTGATCATTGTGTCCTCTACAGCATTGACTCATGCACGCATCCCTGCAGTGATTATCAGTTTGCAAGTGTGACACAGAAAGCAAATAAGTTATTACGTTATTATTGTGGTAACGAGCACGGTAACTAGTTATTATGCCAAAACCAGGAACGCGTTACTCGTTACTGGGATTTAGATAGGCTCGTTATTCGTTACTTCGTGTGGTGGCTATTGCGGAGCTTCCACAGATTCAATAACATTAGCAAGTGGTGGAGGCCAGCAGGTGGATGAAGGAAAAGGGAGGCAAGAGGAGAGACCCGAAGAGGCCGCTGGTCCGAGAGTGTCAGGTGAACTGAACTTCAGGTAAGAAGTTATAACCTGCAGTCCATCTGGGTCAGATATAAACAAAGTTTAGTTGGAGTTTATTTTCGTTGTGCTGACTTTTTCGTACTGCGTGCTAGCTAGCATGACGGAGTTTCTATACAGCTGGGTGGGTGCTATGTTACTGATGTTGAACTTTATTTTGTTCATAAGGTTAATTATTAGAGTTGCCAACCGTCCCGTAAAAAATGGAATCGTCTCGTATTCAGAGAAAATATTACGCGTTTCGTATTGAGGTGAAAAGGAACAGTTTGTCCCGGACTTCAGCTACAATGAAAAAGACACAAAGCTGGATTTATTCTGTGTTTACGCTGCACAGCTGCCTCTTCTTCTCTCATTCTCTCACCCTCCCTCTCCTGTTTCTACTTCAATCATGAAACTGATCAATGATCAGCTGATCGGCTCTCTTGTTTGTTTATCGCCCACTTTGCGCCAGAAAGAGGAAACCAGCGGATGTCGCGGTAAACAACAGCAGCACCTTTAAGCTTGATCAGCTGTTGTTAGAATTTATTTAATATTAATTTCTAGTATCAGCTGATGTTTGCTGGAGCCACAGCTGTAAAGCTGCTGGTCATGATGTCGGTTTGTATATGTGGTGAGAGGGAAACATGAAGATGAAACCAGGAGATGTCCTTACTGAATCATCAGAGCTGAACAGGTGATGGAGAAACAGGTTTACCTTTTAGGTGACATGAATGAGTTGAAGGGAAGTTATGAACTGTTTCTGAGAGACAAATAACACCAGGATCCTTTTCTAAGCAGCTGACAGCTGGTAACTGTGCAGGGGCGGGTCTAGCAAAGTGTTGCCAGGGGTCCATGTAGGGCATTAAAAGGGAAAGGGGGGCACAAGGAAATACTTTCTTATTCTCATTTAAAATGTCTCACTTTTAAAAAAATAATTATCTGAGTCTTGCAACAAACAATTGATAGATTGATACATATATACCATCAGAACAGTGTACATCACTGTCACAACAGTGTTTATTTTCATTCAAAGGCTTTATGATTTTTCCTATAATGGTGGGCCGGTCTCTAGTCAAAATGCCCGGGACGATTTTTTTGTCCCTGTCCAGCCCTGTATGCAGCTCATCTGCAGTCTGGTGTTACCTACATCTTCCTATTCAGAAGGCAGAATTTCCGAGTTCTGAGTACAATCGAAAGCACCACGACTGCAGTATTTGTGTTGGATGTAAAAAGCAGGCTAGGATAGAATCAGGCGTGGGATTTCTCTCGTGGTAATGTGTACATTATTTTTTCCTTTCTATTGGTAGGTGGCACAGTGCACTTGTGGCAAGTAAGCAAGTTAGAAGACTGGCAGTCTGCCTGGGTATCCAGTAGGGCTGCCACAAACGATTATTTTGATAGTCGACTAGTCACCGATTACTTTTGCGATTAGTCGACTAATCAGATCATCATCCATTGAACGTAAAAGTACAGCTTATTGCACCAGCAGCATCTGCTCTTATATAACTATCATTAGCTTACAGCTTTAAGTGTTTAAGGTCTGTGCTAACTAAAAATAAAGACAAGATGATAGTTAATTGAATTCTAATTAAATGTGCAGATTGTTTCGGTGGAGTTTAATAAACTCAGCCGATTTACTCAGGAACAAATAAAATACTGAAAAAAGCCAAACAATAACATTTTTAAGTTATCTAAGTGACTTGTATATGTTTAACCTGAGTAGGGCGGTGGGTTTGAAAACGATCTGCCGGGAGTCTGGTGCTCTCATGGCCCCCGGCTAGCTATCGAGCTAGTGGGTAACAGACGCCTCCGAAAACGTCGGAGCGCTTTTGAAAATATGTGGTGTCTTGATAAACTGAGCAGATATTTGAGGTTTACACAGCTACATTCTCGCCTGAAAATATGTTAAACGTTTATTTTGTGACCCAGAAAGAATAATAAGAGTAATATTAAAACTAACTAGCTGCCGCCATTGTTGACAACTGCGCTGGGCCGCGCTATGAATTCTGGGACACAGTTTCTTCTTCTTCGGGGTTTAACGGCAGCTGGCATCCTTGTACATGCAGTGCTGCCATCTTCTGTTTCAGTCCGTTATTACACTCTTAAATCCTGCTACTTATTCCTGCTTTTGGGATCTTACAAAGCTTCAAATGACGCGTCGACTATTAAATCAGTCGTCGACGATTTTGATAGTCGACGTAATCGTGACTAGTCGACTAATCGTGGCAGCCCTAGTATCCAGTTATGGAAGCAACACATTAACAAGAGAATTCTGAGTAAAACCAAAGTTACTTTCCCTAGTAACTAGTTACTCTGAAAGTAATGAGTAATTTGAAGTAACTGAGTTACTTTTGATAGATTAACTAGTAATGTAACTAAGTTACTAATTTAAAGTAACTTACCCAACACTGCCTATTTCAGACTTGCAGTTTAATACTAAAGAATATAGCAAATGTCCAATGGAATAGTGTTAAATAAAATGATTTTCTTTTAAACTTGAAGCTTTGAAAAACTCTCCTTTTTGCATTAGGACTGAAATTAATATGACAAAGACTCTTTTCAAATTTGTTTAGGCGAATAGAAAATATTTTTAAAGATGTATATGGAAAACATGTTGATGCAGAAACATTTAATGAAGCTTCTGAGCTATTTGTGTAATCTTCTCCTAAAGATCTCGGATAGATTTGGCCTTTAGATTGGGAATTTAACATCTCGTACAAAATTAAAGCTTTTAATTTAAGTTTGGTAGAATTCTATTTCAAAGACAAACAAGATTCTCTGCTAAGTTAATGACATCACATTCTACATTCTAAGCAGATGACATCACACTCAATTTGCTCTATTAGATCAAAGGAAACAGATCAAAGGAGCATGATCAAAGGAGATGATGTCATCTTTTCAGATGACATCATCTCAAAAGTCCTTAAACAGGACCACCGCGTGCTCTCAGTATGTCTCAGAACTGTGCGATTCTTTAGGAACACACCGCGAGCCAACCTTTAGGAAAAAGATTTGAAACGTTCAGTGTATGCCACGAACACAAGTCCAAACCCTGATCGAATAGAAAAAATCTTCATTGTACATTGTAAGAGCAAAGACAAGAAGAATGCAGAGTGTGCAGGAAAACCTTGATCCCCAGGAAGGAACCTCATCGGCCGCTGTTCGCCCTAACACAAAAGCGAAGCAGCCAAACCCAAAGCAAAGAGGGAAAAACCAGGCACCAAATGAGGTGACTCCATCTGCCAAACCAAAGGGTAAAAACAAGAATAAAAAGCAAAAAATGCAAACCCCAGAACCAGAAACCCTGGACCCAATCGAGGGCCTGTGCCACATCAGACCAATCCCCACTTTAACCCCAATAATGGGCCTGGGCAGCATTGGTACAAGCCACAGTTTTTACCGAACTGAGGGCCTGTGCATCATCAGCCTGACTTTAGAACCAATGATGGACCATCTCAACCACAGCCTAATCCTCACTTAATGCCAAATGATGGCAGACGTCCATATAGTGAGACCGATGAAATGGCTGCACTGAGATTCCACCTGCAGGAGGCTCAGCACATGAGTAAAACCAATCTCTACACTATGACAGCCACGAACCACAAAGCTACTGCGGCTAAAACCCAAAATGATTGGCTTCGCCTGCAGCTACAGTGCTGCAGAGGAAATGCTGAGAAAACCATTCTTGAGCTCCAAAAACAACTGGAACAGGCTCGCAGAAGCAGACCCGAGGAGAATCTCACCCCTGATGTGAGTGAGGCTCCTGTTCAAGACAGCAACACAGCTGTCACAGCTGCAGAGCTGAGTGTGGACGCTTCAACACAAACTACAGAAGCTCCGCACACAGACTCTACAGAGGTGAAAACTGTTCAGGAAGCTGAGTTGGAGGTCCAATGTAAAAAACAGCAGGAAGAGATCGAACAACTCCGCGAGCAACTCCTCAAAACACAGAAAAACCTAGAAGAGGAAGTTGTAAAACGTAAAGAACAGGAAGAAAGAGCCCTCTGTGAGTTCGCTGAGCTCATAGTCAAACTCTGCCTCAGTGAGGCTGTTTGTGAGGCAAATAATTTGGAGGTGCAAAACTTAAAAGAAGAGCTGGAAAAAAACAGCTTTCTACCTGGAGATTGTAACGAGAAAAAACCAGGAGAACACAACAATCCGCAAACAACTCAAGCAAACAGAAGATGAAAAGATCATTCTTCAGGAGTCTTTGCGGTCCCTGCAAGAGACAAGAAAGAAGGAAGAAACCGAGTCCAATGTTGGCAATCAGGATCATTCTCCAGCCAAAAAAGAGACAATAGATCAAAAAGTACGGTGGCCCCTAGAGACAAAGCACGTACAAACTCCAAAACACTTGCAAACTCCAAAACACATGCAAATTCCAAAACACATGCAAACTCCAAAACACTTGCAAACTAAAAAACACATGCAAACTCCAAAACACGTACAAACTCCAAAACACATGCAAAATCCAAAACACTTGCAAACTAAAAAACACATGCAAACTCCAAAACACGTACAAACTCCAAAACACTTGCAAACTAAAAAACACATGCAAACTCCAAAACACATGCAAACTCCAAAACACATGCAAACTCCAAAACACATGCAAACTCAAAAACACTTGCAAACTCAAAAACACATGCAAACTCCAAAACACGTACAAACTCCAAAACACTTGCAAAATCCAAAACACTTACAAACTAAAAAACACTTGCAAAATCCAAAACACTTGCAAAATCCAAAACACTTGCAAACTCAAAAACACATGCAAATTCCAAAATACAACGGAAGTGCTCCAGGACGCTAGGGGCAGTGTTGAGCTTTTGTTACCTAGTAACTACACAAGCCAGGAAGTACCAATGACCGGATTTGGGGTTTGCAGCCTTAAAGGCCGCATTTTAAGGCCGATTACGTCACAGCGACAAGAGAAGGCTTTCCCAAGTCAAAGGCTGCTCGAAATGCGGCCCTCAAATGCGTCCATAATTTCCCTGAATTTTAAGGATGGGTCGGTGTAGCCTTCATGGCCCAACATATCCCAGACTTCATAGTGCGGTGGTGGTGTGGATAATTTTGCCTAAAAAAAAACGGTGGAAGCGGAGCGGAGGAAGAGTAAACTTTCAGAAGTAAGTACTGAATATTATGTCACTTATTTATGCGCAAATATTTTTTTAATGAAGAACATTAAACCATTATTGTTGGCCACATGTCGGGAAAGTTATGTGACATTAGTGATGTCTGTACTTTCAGAATTAACTTGGTTTTAAAGCCTTTACTTTAAAAAAATATATATATAGTCGACCTTAATCTTACAGAGATTGTGATGATTTTGTGGATAATTAAAGTCAGTCATATATCCACAAACACAACAAGCTGAAAGTCAGTGATGCTGCTCGGTTTGCAGTCCTGAATATCACAGCACAAGGAGGATTCACTGCACTGTTAATGTTAGCTATGTTATATTGCTGCCTCTGTTCGGTGGCGTCGAGCCAAACGGACTTTAACGTGTGTTTGAACGAGCTGACGGTTCACTCGTTAAGCTGAAAGAAAGATGCTTTAATCGCAGGAGTCACATGTGTTCACTGTACCATCTGGGAACTCCTCTTGTTTCGTAATAACACAAACACTAAATCCTCCTTCTTTTGTGCTGTTTTGTAGCAGTGTATACACCTGAGACTTTCACCTGTCTGTCTGTCCTACACTCGCTCTCTGTTTCTTTCTCTCTGATTGTGTATTAAAGGTATGAACATGTGTTTATAAGTTAAACTTGTGTTTGAATCCTGCAGCTTATCACACATTTGATTTCCATGTGTGACAACTGCAAGTGTCCAGAGTGAGGACAGACTGAGGGACACACTGCTGCACATCATCTGTGAGGCTTTGCACCCCTGATGATCCACCAGGACAAACTCAGCAGTGTGTGAGGAAGAGGAGGAGGAAGAGCCAGCAGCAGCTGACAGATGGAGAGAATAGACAGACTGTTCCCTGTTTGTGAAGGACTGCTAGAAAAGTTTAAAATAACTAATTGTCTGTCCTGAATCAGTCTTATTAGGTAATGTTCAAATAATTTTATCATTCCAGTGTTTTCAGTGTGGGAGAAAGTACTCAGGGCCTTCAAGTTACACACTATGAAAGGCAGCAACAAGTTTAATATTCAGAAACCTAAAGTATGTATCAGCAGCAGAATGGACCTAAAAATAAATGTTTGTTCCAGTTCTATGAAGCTTTGAGTATTTTGGATCAGTAGCACTGCTGTGTTTGTTGCATCATATTGCTGTAATTGTTTATATGCTTTATATATTCTGAGGTAAGTTGATCTATAGTGTTACATCATATTCTATAAGGATGTTATGTGTTTGTAGACTTTCTGCCCAGTTTGACCCATTTAGCAGAAGCCAGCCTGTTTAAGGCTCTGATATCTATTCTGTATGACTGAAAGCAGTTATGACATGGTCTGATTTTCTCACCCAATAAAGGAATATTTCATATATCAGTCTACTCTTCATTTTATCAGAAACAGTTATCACAGCTTGTACATTTTCTTTTTATAAATATATGTAAGCAATGAGCCAAATTTAGTAATGCCAGCATACTGAAGGAACAACATTTGTCTCTTATATATGATACACCTATATATGCACTGTCAAAGATACTTGTCTTTGAGTGAAGATTTAAGGTGATAAGACATATAAATAACTGCAACTTGAATCTGTACTGAAGCTCAGTATTTGACACAGAGTTCATGTTCACTGCTGTAATAGCTAATAATGATTAATATAATAACTTTAATATTGGCCATATTATATTTACATTACCAAAGTGATATGACTTTAGTCTCATGAACAACATCAGCTTATTTACTAACTAATCTTGAAATAATTGTTCAGTACAGAAATGAAGCCCAAAAATCATGTTTTACTGTCCTGTGGTCTCAGCCTCAGATACTTATCAAATCACACAAAGCTCTTGTAGAAACAAACAAACAAATGAACAAAATATGCTCTCCCTCATTTCTGTCAAACCAAGTTGTATGACACGTTTCCAGCGGTTAGTATCATGGTTGCTAGGCAACCTGGGAAGCGCGACGGAGACTAGACCGTCCCATACAGACAAACTTGCCGTTTATTTTGCAAATCGATTTCAACACTGCCCCTAGCGTCCTGGAGCACTTCCGTTGTGTTTTGGAATTTGCATGTGTTTTCGAGTTTGCAAGTGTTTTGGAATTTGTACGTGTTTTGGAATTTGTACGTGTTTTGGAATTTGTACGTGTTTTGGATTTTGCAAGTGTTTTGGAATTTGTACGTGTTTTGGAATTTGCATGTGTTTTTTAGTTTGCAAGTGTTTTGGATTTTGCAAGTGTTTTGGAATTTGTACGTGTTTTGGAATTTGCATGTGTTTTTGAGTTTGCAAGTGTTTTGGATTTTGCAAGTGTTTTGGAATTTGTACGTGTTTTGGAATTTGCATGTGTTTTTTAGTTTGCAAGTGTTTTGGATTTTGCAAGTGTTTTGGAATTTGTACGTGTTTTGGAATTTGCATGTGTTTTTGAGTTTGCAAGTGTTTTGGATTTTGCAAGTGTTTTGGAATTTGTACGTGTTTTGGAATTTGCATGTGTTTTTTAGTTTGCAAGTGTTTTGGATTTTGCAAGTGTTTTGGAGTTTGTACGTGTTTTGGAGTTTGCACGTGTTTTGGAGTTTGCATGTGTTCTTTAGTTTGCAAGTGTTTTGGAGTTTGCATGTGTTTTGGAATTTGCATGTGTTTTGGAGTTTGCAAGTGTTTTGGAGTTTGTACGTGCTTTGTCTCTAGGGGCCACCGTAAAAAAGAGACGAAGCAGAAAATTCTCCAGCCCAAGTCGAGACACTCCAGGAGAATAAGCAAGAAAAAGAGGAGGCCAGTACTACCAAACCAGAAAATCCAGAGGCCCGAGATGACAACATGCCAAGAGAAAAGCCAAAAAAGAAAAAGAAGCACAACTGGTTTCTGAGACTGTTCACTTAAGTGACTTCAACTCTGTTCCTATAAAATATACAACTAAAATATTAACAGTTACTTCAAGTCCCTAAACATCAATTTTAAAGCATATTTGCTTTAATATTTAGTTGTGTATACATTTGTCATCGGCTCCACCCCTCTCTGAGCCTGGTTCTGCCGGAGGTTTCTACCTTTTTAACCCTGATGCACCCACCAGGGGTAGAGCGGCGGGGTCGGGGGATGCGGGTCCCCCACGGAGGGAGGGAGGGATGGAGGGAGGAGGTCGGGGTCGCGAGATCCCCCCCGCCCCCCCAGGGGATGGGACGGGATGGGAAGGGAGGGCGGGGCCAGGGATGCGGGTCCCCCACGGAGGGAGGGAGGTATGGAGGGAGGGAGGAGGTTGGGGTCGCGAGATCACCCCCCCCCCCCGAGGGGATGGGACGGGATGGGAAGGGAGGGCGGGGCCGGGGGATGCGGATCCCCCGCCGAGGGAGGGAGGGAGGGAGGGAGAGAGAGAGAGAGAGAGACATGAGTTTGACAGAGAGCACACGTGCAAGCACGGACGATAAAGTCTTGTAAAAGGTGGCCGAGAAACACCCCGGCGAAAGCACAGCGCGTTGCGCGGAGAGATGATAAGAGCGCGGATGGCGGGTACTAAGCGCGTCGGGGTTACGGGTTACAGAGGCGATGTCCGGGCGCGTGCCGTACTACAACGACGACAACAACGGCAACAAGGTGCCAACGAGAAAGAAGAAGAAGACGAAGAAGACAATGTCACGCACTAGACCGTGGGAGCCAAAGAGCACTAAGGTCGGTACAGGCGGATCGCAATCGCCGGCGGTGTCCTCCTCCTCCTCCTCCTCCCGCTCACCGTCGCCATCGCCAGCGCATTTGGCATACGCTGCATGGTCGGCTCCGGTCGCTCCGTTGTTGCGACCGGCCACGTTTCGCTATCGAGGGCTAGGGGTCGAGGAAGACCAAGAGCAGCGGCGGCGGCAGCAGCAGCAGCGGCAGCAGCAGCAGCAGCAGCTACAGGAGAACTTGGAGGAGGACGAGAGTGAGGAGGAAGAGGAGCAAGAGGCCGAGGGGGACGACAACGACGACCCGACGGCCCGAACGCTCGCAGACGACGAGGAGGAGCGCTACTCGGAGGATCAGGAGGACGAAAACGATGGGGTGGATAGGTATTTCGGGGAAGAGGATCGCGGTTACGAAATGGCGTCGCAACTCTGCCAGGACGGCGGCTCGCAAGGCGAGTCGAACCACCGAGAGGGAGAGGAAGAAGAAGCAGGCGCCGACCCGGGGCAGGGGACTCGGGAGATTTGGCAAGAGGACGACGCCGGCCGCGCTGCAGGTGGCGTTCATGATCCTGGGCGCGATCGCGGAGCTGTCGGTGAAACTCGCGACGCGGATGTAGCCGACGACTACGACGATGACGAAGAAGACAAAGACTATGAAGAAGAAGAAGAAGACGAAGACGTCCTCGCCGATGATGATGATGAAGAAGAAAAAGAAGATGTCCTCGCCGATGATTATAACGATGACGATGAAGAAGACAAAGACTATGAAGAAGAATTAGAAGAAGAAGAAGACGAAGACGTCCTCGCCGATGATGATGAAGAAGAAGAAGAAAAAGAAGAAGATGTCCTCGCCGATGATTATAACGATGACGATGAAGAAGAAGACAAAGACTATGAAGAAGAAGAAGAATTAGAAGAAAAAGAAGAATTAGAAGAAGAAGACAACGACGACCTCGACCCGCCAGGACGAAGCCCCACCGAAGAGGCCGTGGCGGCGGCGCGAGACGAGGCCTCCACGTTCATGGCCTACTTCCCGCCGGAGATAGAGGACTCGGTGATCGCCATGACCAACCTGGAAGCGGACAGGCGCAGGCCCGCCATCGACGGATGGAAGCCCATGGGCCACGTCGAGTTCCGAGCCTACGTGGGGCTGCTCGTGCTCGCCGGCGTGTACAGGTCCCGGGGAGAGGCCTGCGAGAGCCTGTGGCACGCCGAGAGCGGCAGGTCCGTGTTCAGAGCCACGATGCCGCTCAAGACTTTTCGAGCCTACTCGAGCGCGCTGCGCTTCGACGACAGGGAGACCAGACGAGCCGGGCGAGGCGACGGCAACGGCGGCGATAGCTACGACAAACTGGCCCCCATCAGAGCCGTGTGGGATGAGTGGTGCGCGAGGTTGCCCGCCATGTACCGCCCGGGACCGGAGGTCACCGTCGACGAGAGACTGGTGCCGTTCAGAGGTACGTACGTGGTGTGTGTGTGTATATGTGTGTGTGTGTGTGTGTGTGTGTGTGTGTGTGTGTGTGTGTGACTGGGATAAGAGAGGAGGAATAGGAGCGGGAATGGCGAAAACAGGCTAGTTCGCTTCGTTGTATATTCGTGTTGGGTTCCGCATTTGTGCTGTCGCATGACTCTTTATGTCTTCCACGCTTGCAAGCAAGCAAGCGCGTTCTCTGTCAAACTCACGTCTCTTCTCCTTGCGTTTCTGCCCCAATCTCCCCCCACACTTTCTCACATCTCTCTCGCTCTCTCCATCCATCCATCTCCATCTCTCTCTCTCTCCATCTCTCTCTCTCCATCTCTCTCTCTCCATCTCTCTCTCCATTTCCATCTCTCTCTCCCCATTTCCATCTCTCTCTCTCTCTCTCTCCATCAGGACGGTGTCCGTTCAGACAGTACATGCCCAGCAAGCCGGCCAGGTACGGGATCAAGATATGGGTGGCGTGCGACGCACGTTCCAGCTACGCGTGGAAGATGCAAGTCTACACCGGCAAGCCCGACAAGCGCGGCCCTCCCGAAAAGCACCTGGCCACTCGAGTGGTCGTGGACCTCACCGAGGGACTGACTCCGGGACGCAACATCACGTGCGACAACTTTTTCACCTCGCGCGAGCTCGCCGACAGGCTCTATCGCGAGAGAGGCCACACCGTGCTGGGCACTCTGCGGTCGAACAGACCCGAGATCCCCAGAGAGCTGCGCTGCGTCAAGGGCAGGGCCGTGGGCTCCGTCGAATCCGTGGTACTCGGCGGCTCCGCGGGACGAGGAGGAGGAGGACGACGAGGGCCCGACACGATCATCCTCTCCTACGTGGCCAAGAAGAACAAGAACGTGCTGCTCCTCACCACAGCTCCCCGTTACCACCATCGCTCCGGCCCCGAGCCCCGGCCTAGCCGCCGCATCGGCGACAGCAACAGCATCAGCAGCAGCGGCGGCGGCAACAGAAGCAGTGGCGGCAACAGAAGCAGCGACAGAAGCGGCGCAAAACCGCCCTTGGTGCTGCATTACAACCGCACCAAGGGAGGCGTCGACAACCTGGACAAGGTCGTGAGCACGTACAGCTGCAGGAGAAAGACCCGCAGGTGGCCCGTGGCCCTTTTCCACAACATGGTCGACGTGGCGGCCTACAACGCGTTCGTGCTGTGGAGGGAAATTCACCCCGACTGGATGCCGGGCAAGCTCAACAGACAACGGCTCTTCCTCGAGCGATTGGGCAAAGCGCTCGCGTGCCCCATGCTCGAAGCCAGGGCTTTAGCGCGAGGAGGAGGAGGAGGCAGAGTCGCGGCCCGAGGCGCTACCGCCGAGGCAGCCTCTAACGCTACGCCACGCGACTCCTCTCCGGTCAAGAGGCGAAGGTGCCGCGTGTGTCCCAGGAGCAAAGATGTCAAGACCAAGATCCTGTGCCGCGAGTGCCGAGTGCACGTGTGTACAAACTGCGCCGTCACGTACTGTCCCAACTGCGCCGCTTCTTCCCGCGCCGCCGCTCCCCAGACGCCACCGACGCCGTGATAACAAAAGCGCCCCACGGTGGTCCTAGCGACCCCCCCCCCACCCTATCATCATCATCATCATCATCACCATAACACACATATGCCCCGAGGGGGGTCCTAGCGACCCCCACCCTAATCACCATAACACACATATGCCCCGAGGGGGTCCTAGCGACCCCCCCCACCCTATCATCATCATCATCATAACACATATATGCCCCGAGGGGGTCCTAGCGACCCCCACCCTGTCATCATCATCATCATAACACATATATGCCCCGAGGGGGTCCTAGCGACCCCCACCCTATCATCATCATCATCATCATCATCATCATAACACATATATGCCCCGAGGGGGTCCTAGCGATCCCCACCCTATCATCATCATCATCATCATCATCATAACACATATATGCCCCGAGGGGGTCCTAGCGACCCCCACCCTATCATCATCATCATCATCATAACACATATATGCCCCGAGGGGGTCCTAGCGACCCCCACCCTATCATCATCATCATCACCATCATCATCACCATCATCATCACCATCCTAATAACAACACACACACACACACACACCCCTCGGGGGGTCACCACGACCCACGCCCCGAGAACAGGCGGGCGCACAAGGGTTAAAGGTAGTTTTTCCTACCCACTGTCGCCAAGTGCTTGCTCATAGGGGATTGTTGGGTTTTTTCTTTAATTCAGTTCAGTTCAATTCATTTGTATGTAAATACTGTTGAA
Source organism: Copadichromis virginalis (assembly GCF_057382275.1). Lineage (NCBI taxonomy): Eukaryota > Metazoa > Chordata > Actinopteri > Cichliformes > Cichlidae > Copadichromis > Copadichromis virginalis. The sequence goes on along the minus strand of NC_140639.1, from coordinate 34,951,934 downwards.
TTGAATTGAACTGAATTAAAGAAGATTTATAGGAGACAAAGTAAGTCACAGAGTGAACCAGGGTATTATAACATCTTACCCATAAAAATAAAAAATTGGATTAACCAAAACATCTGTTGTCTGAACCTGTAATTTTGTCTCATTTAAAACATATAAAAATGTCAAATTAGAACAATCTAACAGCATAAATAAAAATGTTTACATGCTACTTGAAAACATTGTTCTGTGAATGATTTCTACTATATCTGTGCTGTTGATGCCTTTTGAAAGCATTCCTAATAGCATCTATCAAGTAATATGCCTTGCTCAATGGTTCATGGAAGTATTAACAGTTTTGGTAACTGACTTTGTAAATTGAAATTCTACAGACTTACACTAGTAAACGCTTGTGCTACACGCAGAAGACAGGTATAGTCAGCTCAGTATCCAGTGGAAAGTTTTCTCTTTGGCATCCACAGATGCAACAGCTCATAACTAAATGGTGCAGAGGTGAATCCACCTAAGCAGCACTTGTACGATTGCCCCCCCCCCCGCCTCTAAGTTGTCAGCAGTGTGCACGGTCTCCGCGCACAGAAAACCTGCACTGCGCAAAAAAAAAAAATCTAACCTTGATCGAAATTAAAATAAATACATAACAATTGATTCTGTGCTGCTTTGTAGTGTGAGTCAGTGACAGTGATGGGATTTCCGGTTCTTTTTAGAGACCCGGCTCTTTCGGCTCCGAACCGGCTCTTCAGGTTGTTTTGTTGCTTTAATTAATTTATTATTAACAATAATATAAAATTATGCACAAAAGGAATTACTAATGTAAAAAAAGTGGTTTTATTTATATATGTTTATATATAAATATATGTGGTGGCCCCAGAGACAAAGCACGTACAAACTCCAAAACACATTTCTAGCGTTAACTGAATTTCCAAAACAGAGCTACCTAGATCACTTAAATTACACAATTGAAAGCATGAAAGCATATGTGTATTGTTTGTGTATTTATACACAAGCACTCATATATTTAAATAATTTTTTTTAAAAAGTTCATTTACCTGTTACTACCACACACCAAATCCGGTCGTTGGTACTTGCTGGCTTGTGTAGCCACTAGGTAACAAAAGCTCAATACTGCGCCCTAGCATCCTGGAGAACTTCTGTTGTGTTTTGTACGTGTTTTAGAGTTTGTACGTGTTTTGGAGTTTGTACGTGTTTTGTCTCTATGGGCCACCGTAACTGTACTTTTATTTATTCACTCCACATAAAATGTAATAAATAAATCATATAATACAAAAACCAACTAGTCAAAGTTCAACTTTTAACTATTTAAATTTTCAGCTTTTTCCTTTTAAACAAATTTAATGTGAAACAACACAAAACACTGCAAACCACAACACAATTAAATATAAATTACAATATGAAAACAAAAAGAACATGCATATTCTCTGTCATATGGGCCCGCATGAATAAACTTTCTGAATCCTTTATCATCCGCAACTGAAAATAGTTGTGGATGATTACTATACCTTTCTAATGTGATATTGTTGTTCCTGGCTCTCTTTCTCTCCCTCTCCCTCCTGCTCTGTTCCTGTGCTACTGCCAGTGTAACTACCACCCCTCCCCCCTCTGCCCAGCACAAGGCTGGCATGCGGAGTGAAGCAGAAAAAAAGTGCGAGAGAGAGGGTGAGAGAAAGAAAAGAAAAAAAAACCCACGGCTTGCGATAAGGAGCCGGCTTGCGCACACAAAAAAATTCTAACCTGAATTGAAATTAAAGTAAATATGTTAACAATTCTGCTTTGCAATGTTAGTCAGTAAGTGACTGGCTGCTCCCATATGGGATTACAACGATGCCACCTTATCCCATAGTCCAGCCAATGATGCGATTCACATTCGTATATACGCAGCTAATCAACGTCGTTGACAGGCTATGACAGCGTCCTCATGTGCCGACACCGGTGTTTTAGCTAGCAAAGTGGCGTGGCTGATGTGGAGTGAAGCCACGTTAATGACAACGTGTACAACCATTGGAGATGTGAGCAGGACAGACGGAAAACGCGTGGACTTTATACCAGTTTTTAAATTGTGTTGATAGGTCACATAAAACCAGAGTTGTGATAAAAAAAGAAAGAAGTGTACAATGTTTGGTTTTCTTCTTCCTTCCGAAAACGGTAAAAACGGTGTTTTATAAGGAAAATGCTCCTACGCGCTGTGAGCAAAGACAAAACCAAAACACCCACCCTTTCCTATTGGTCGAAAAATGTACCATGTCAATCAATCAAAACATGGTATTTAGTTGTTAAGAAACGGGAGGAAGTTTTAGAAGTGATGGCGGTTTTGAGATGTGAGTGATTTGGGACGTTTAGCGCAAATATTGTGTAGTTAGTGTGTAGTGTAGTCAATAGTTTTGTTTTGTGTGTCAGAACTAAATGTTACAGGTGTTACAGGAGTGATACATCTCCTGTTGTCAGGCCTGCAGGTATCAGGCTGTTGTTCTCCTTTATCTCATAGTGGACAGAAATTTTTTTTTTTTTAGTGGCACAAATAATTTGTGTGGCATCAAATTTGATGCAGAACAGCTGATTGTTCTGTAAATAGTTTGAAATGTTTGTTTAAAAAAAACCTTGGCAGCATTTTAGGTAAACAGCTGCAAAAAACTTTGTTGTATGCAAAACTCTGTAACTTTTTTGAAGAAGTAACTATATAATTAATTGCCCAGCATTGGTCTTTATATACTGTATTTTGCAGGCGTGACTACAGTGCACATGTCTGCTGTTGCTCACAGTGGTCCAAGGGATCGCTCAGGGAGTTTGTGTTTTCGCTCAGACACATGAAAAATTAGAGGGAACATTGGTCAGGAGTATCAGAACAGTTGAAACGCATTTTTTCTAAACACCGCGTCTCTCTGGCTTTTAAACCCCAAAACACGCTGCGCCAAAAATTGGTCCACTCCAAGGATCGGGTCCCCCGACACAAACAGAGTAACATAGTGTACGCCGTTAAGTGCCAGGAGGATTGCCAGGATTTATACATCGGGGTGAGTGTGCGCACCGCGGATGACGTCAGTGCGCACACTGTGTCTGAGGAGGATGTGCGGAAGTGCTTCAGGAAGGTGAACGCACGCAAAGCTACTGGTCCGGACGGGATTCCCGACCGCGTCCTCAGGTCATGCGCGGCTCAGCTGGCTGGAGTGTTCACGCACATCTTCAACCTTTCCCTCTCTCTGTCTGTAGTCCCAGCCTGCTTCAAAATGGCCACCATCGTCCCTGTACCCAAATCCTCCACCATCTCCTCATTGAACGACTGGCGACCTGTAGCCCTGACCCCCATCGTAAGCAAATGCTTCGAGAAGCTGGTCAGGGACTTCATCTGCTCTGCACTACCCGACTCACTGGACCCTCTACAGTTTGCATACCGCCACAACAGGTCCACTGATGATGCCATAGCCCTGACACTACACACTGCCCTGTCACACCTGGAGAAGAGAGACACGTATGTGAGGATGCTGTTTGTAGATTACAGCTCAGCATTCAATACCATCGTTCCCTCGAAGCTGGACAGGAAACTGCAGGATCTAGGACTGAGCAGCTCCCTCTGCAGCTGGATCCTTAGCTTCCTGTCTGACAGACGCCAGGTGGTCAGACTGGGCAGCATCACCTCATCCCCCATCACACTGAACACTGGTGCTCCACAGGGGTGTGTACTGAGCCCTCTCCTGTACTCACTCTACACCTACGACTGCACAGCCACTAACAGCTCCAACATCATTGTGAAGTTTGCGGACGACACTACAGTGGTGGGTCTTATCACCAACGGTGATGAGACGGCTTACAGGGAGGAGGTCAGCGCCCTGACCCACTGGTGTCAAGACAACCATCTCACCCTCAACGTCGCAAAGACAAAGGAGTTGATAGTGGACTTCCGGAGGTGCAGAGAAGTACACACCCCCATCACCATCAACGGCGCTGCTGTGGAGAGAGTGAGCAGCTTCCGGTTCCTTGGCGTACATCTGGCTGAGGATCTTACGTGGTCAGTACACACAAACAAAACAGTGAAGAAGGCGCAGCAGCGCCTCTTCTTTCTCAGGAGACTGAAAAGATTCGGCATGAGCCCCCGCATCCTCAGGACCTTCTATCACTGTGCCATTGAGAGCATCCTCACTGGATGCATCACCACCTGGTATGGCAACAGCACCGCCTACAACTGCAAAGCTCTCCAGCGAGTAGTGCGGTGCTCTGAACGGATAATTGGAGGTGAGCTTCCCTCCCTCCAAGACATCTACAGGAAGCGCTGCCTGAGGAAAGCGGGGAGGATCATCAAGGACTCCAGTCACCCCAGCCATAAACTGTTCAGACTGCTTCCATCAGGAAGGAGGTTCTGCAGCATCCGGACCCGTACCAGCAGACTGAGAGACAGCTTTTTCCATCAGGCCATCAGACTGCTGAACACGTCATAGACACCTCAGCTTCACTACTGGAACTTCAACATTATGCACTCCACACTGTATATAAATGCCACTTGTTTTGCACATATTCAACTCTGTATATTTTATATATTTTATTATTATTATTATTATTTATTTATTTTTAACTATTTAATTTGTAAAAGTGTGTATACACACACACACACACGTAGGAAAATATTTAGTATACACATCCAGAAATGCATACACTATTATATATTGTACATATATTTATTAGTTTCAGGTTGGCCATTCTTGTATTTTGCTCGTTTGTGTTGTTGTGTTTGCACATCTCTGTTGCTTGTGGGGCTCGCACACAAGAATTTCACTCGCATGTGCTGTGCCAGTGTGCCTGCACATGTGATGTGACAATAAAAGTGATTTGATTTGATTTGATTTGATTTGAACCTCTGGCAAAGCAGATGGCACAACACAGAAGAGCTACCTCGTCAGGCCAGGACTCTGCAGTCTATTTACACCTACAGGCCAGTGGACACTCTTTCAATGATGAGGATGTTTGAGTGCGGAGTCAAGGAGGCCATTTACGTGAAAAGGGAAAGACCATCTCTAAATTGAGGAGGGGGCCTAAGGGTACATCTTTCACCATCTTACAATGCTGTCATTGCAACCATTCCCCAACTCTCTGTGAATGGTACTCATGGCCATTGATCGGCAGGCTTTGATTAGTGGTTGTTGATCAATGGTCATGAGAATTTGCATATTAATGATCAGCGAACTGACCTCCCAGCCCATTGTTCCTTCACTGGGCTGGTTTCAGTCATTATGCAAATGTACTGTTTACAAGACTGGGGAAACCTGCAGTCAGCTGAGACTGAAGAAGTCACTTAGATGAGTGTTGAAATGTTTCTCCCACAGAATCAACTTTTGGGGATCAAGAATACATGATTCATCACATCATCACTTTTTCCATTGCTCTCTGGTTCAGTTTTGATGCTCACGTGCCCATTGGTCACGCTTTCAGTGGTCGACATGGGTCAACATGGACACCCTGATTGGTCTATGGCTATGCAGCCCCATTACTAAACAGGCACAATGTCAGTATGTGACTGAAAATTGTAGACAGGAGAATTTTTGCAGCTTGTATTTGTAAGAGTTTTCCTTAAATGAGTCACGCAAATGTGAATTACAAAGTCTGTGGCATGTAATTTAGTGCAACAAAACACCAAAAAATCATGTCTTATGACTGTTGTGGCTGTGATAGTTGTTTATTTTAGGAGGTGGCAATGTTATCAGAACGAGTATGTAATCAGCACTTTGGGTGGATAAGAACTCAACAGGTAGTAGTTTTTATCACAGCAGTGTGGTGTTCACAGTTCAGCTGTGCGTTTAACAGGCTGATGTTGTGGCGGACCACCAGGTGGCTCCACTCACACCCAAGTTGAAGGGAAGTGTTGGGGTGGAGATTTTGGCGCTCACTATATGTGAAGTTCTGAGAGTCAGTTAATAAAGTTGGAGTGAGACACAGAGACCTCTCCTGTCGTTATTACATACCTCCACATTGGTGACCCCTTTAGCAAACATGCTAAGGCTCGACGACGACGCCAGCTCCAGCCTGGAAGCATCGGCTGCCGCCGGACTTTCACCTCCGCCGATGGCTGCGTTTGCTGTGGCGCTTAAATTGCCGGATTTTTGGCTTCACGATCCTCCTTCATGGTTCGTGCACGTAGAAGCTCAGTTTGCTCTTCGTGGAGTTTCAGCCGACGATACTAAATACCACCATGTGGTGGCCTCACTTGACCCGCTGTCAACCCGCCGCGTGATGACTCTCCTCCGGGACCCCCCAGCCCAAGGCAAGTACACCACCCTCAAGGCGCTGCTGCTGCGGCGTTACTCCCTCTCTGATGCTGAGCGAGCCGAGAAACTCCTTTCCCTCGCGGGCCTGGGCGACGGCACCGCTCTCGAGCTCTTCGAGAGCATGCTGTCCTTGCTGGGCGCGGATGATGGAGGATTTCTCTTCACCCACCTCTTTCTCCGACAGCTGCCGGCTCCAGTGCGCGCTGGCCTTGCCAACTCCCCGCTATTGGCCACGAAGGATTACCGCTCCCTTGCGGAAGAGGCGGATCGCATCCTCCTGGCTACCAGGACTTTCGGCGTCCAGGCGATTGTTCAGGACTCACCAGCGTGTTCCCCCGCCACCTCACCGATGCTCCAGGGGCCCTCCGACTCGTCCACGGTGGCTGCACGCTGCACGGCGGCACCGCGGAAAGGGGCTTTGTTTTTATCACCAGCGTTTTGGAGCAAAGGCACGGCGCTGTCTCCCGCCTTGCAGTTTCCAGACCCAGGGAAACGGGCATGTCAGCGCTCTGTAGCAGCCGCGACCGCTGGCAACAAGGAAAGGCTGGTTTTCTTAGAGGACTCACGCTCGGGGAGGCGTTTCCTGGTGGACTCCGGCTCACAGAAGAGCCTTCTTCCCCCGGCTGGCTCGGACAGGCTAGCTGAGGGCTGCGGGCCATTGCTAACAGCGGCTAATGGCTCTCCCATCAAAACCTTCGGTGAAAGGTTGGTGACTGTTTGCTTTCACGACCGTGACTTTCAGTGGAACTTTGTTGTTGCTGCTAGCTCTGTGCCTATAATAGGCGCTGATTTTCTTTGTGCTCACGGACTGCTGGTTGATGTTGCTAACAGATGTTTAATTGATGCTGTGTCATTTTCCTCATTACCCTGTTTGACTCGGGGTGCTCAGCCCGTGGTGCATGCTAACTCAGTAGATTCGGGTGACGTTTTTCAGTGTTTGCTTTCTGAGTTTCCCTCACTCTCTGTCCCCACTTTCTCGAGCACGGTGACGAAGCATGGGGTGGAGCATTACATAACTACAGTAGGGCCTCCGGTGTGCGCGCGCCGCCTCGACCCTGCCAAACTGGCTGTCGCTCGGGAAGAATTTGCCACCATGGAGCGTCTGGGCATCGTGCAGCGTTCGAACAGTGCCTGGGCTTCTCCGTTACGCATGGTGCCTAAATCTGATGGTCGGTGGCGACCTTGTGGGGATTTCCGCCGTCTTAATAATGTCACAGAGAACGATCACTATCCCATTCCCCACATCCAAGATTTTTCCGCCCATCTTGCGGGGACCTCGGTTTTTTCGAAGATCGATTTGTTACGGGGATATCACCAGGTTCCCGTGCGCGCGGAGGATGTCCCCAAAACCGCCGTAATTACACCTTTCGGCCTTTTCGAGTTTCTGCGCATGCCGTTTGGCCTGAAAGGCCTTCCAGCGGTTGATGGACTCGGTCTTGCGCGGGGGGCTGCCCTTTGTTTTTGTATATCTTGATGATATACTGGTGGCCAGCAGCTCGAAGGAGCAGCACATGTTCCATCTGCGGCAGGTTTTTCAGCGTTTGGCGGAGCATGGACTGATTATTAATCCGTCTAAATGCCAGTTTGGGTTGCCCGTTCTCGATTTTCTTGGGCACCGTATTTCCGCCGAGGGCGCGGTTCCGTTGCCTGACAAAGTCCGAGCTGTTTCGGAATTTCCACGTCCCACGAATGTTAAGGCACTGCAGGAATTTTTGGGGATGGTGAATTTTTACAACCGTTTTCTCCCCAGAGCGGCACATCTGCTGAAGCCCCTTTATGGGGCGTTAAAAGGTAAGAAAGCTAATGACTCCATTGACTGGTTTCCAGAAAGCATCCAAGCGTTTTCTGATGCTAAGTCAGCGTTAGCTAATGCTGCCCTTCTGGCCCACCCATCCCCCTCAGCACCGATTGCGTTGACCACCGATGCGTCGGACATAGCGGTGGGTGCGGTGCTGGAACAGCGGATCTCGGGTGTCTGGCAACCGCTCGCCTTTTTCAGCCGTACGCTACGTGACAGCGAACGCAATTACAGCGTTTTTGACAGGGAGCTACTGGCGCTCCACCTGGCGACTCGTCATTTCCGTTTTTTTCTCGAGGGTCGTCACTTTACCGCATACATGGACCACAAACCCTTGACGTTTGCCATGTCCAAGGTTTCTGATCCATGGAGTGCACGCCAGCAGCGCCAGTTGGCAGCCATTTCTGAGTTTACCACGGGCATTCGGCACGTGGCTGGTAAATCCAATCATGTGGCTGACTGTTTGTCCCGTGCGCTGGTTTCTCCCGTCTTTCTCGGCATAGACTACTCCGCCATGGCTGCCGATCAGAGCGATAACCCGGACATCCTCGCCCCAGACGGGCCTCATACTAGAGGACAGACCCGTGCAGGACGGTGGTCCCCTCCTCGTCTGTGACGTTTCCACCGGCCGCCCTCGCCCAGTGGTTCCCGCTTCCTGGCGTCGTCAAGTTTTTGACTCGGTACATGCTCTCTCTCATCCAGGGGTCCGGGCCTCTGTTAAACTGGTCAGCTCTAAATTTGTTTGGCCAGGCCTTCGCAAATCTGTTAAGGAATGGGCGTCGGCGTGCATCCCCTGCCAGCGTGCGAAGGTTCATAAACACACCAAGGCGCCCCTGGAGCCGTTCTTCATACCCGGCAAACGTTTCGATCATGTGCATGTCGATCTGGTGGGTCTATTCTGTACAGCGCGGTGGGTCTGGGAGGATAACTGCTGCTCCCTGTTGAAGTTGTCAGCGTGTGGACTTGTGATTTGTGGCACAGCTGGCCCTGTTCTTGAACTGTGTGTTTTATCCCTTTGCAAGTGGAATACTGGACTGTTTTATTCCTCAACTTTTATGTGACAAATGTAGCTGGGATTGTTTCCCACTGATCTTAGTAATGTGAGTAATAAATTATATTGTAGAATTTTTATTGGTTGTCATTTTTTTTCTGGGACTGTTGGTCAGACCTAGAATCTGTGTGTTACAACAGCCTTCATGGCTTGTCCACACCCATGAGTTTAGTATTTGAACCAAAAAACAAAACAAAACCATGGGTGGCATTAGCTCCTGGTTTACTATGTGGTAAGAAGAGATGCAACACTGGAGAATAAAATCCCCTTCCACATTACGCCTTATGGTCAGGCGTACCACTTAACTTCAATATTTCATAATGAAACAGCACAACACGCCATCAACCATATAAACAAATATATAAAATGTTTGCTTTGGTCACAAATATTACAATTATGGTTTCTAGTATTTCTTGTAAGGGACCTATAAAATATCATGAACCTTTTTCTTTTTTCTTTTATTGAGCTGAGACAGCCTGCTGGTGCTTCTGCAGAACCATGCATGGATCAAGCCAAGTACAAGACTGGATCATTTGTTTCTGATGTTGTTTGCATTGCAGACTAATTCAGCTCCTAACCCATTATGCAGAGACGAGAGACTATTAAAATAAAACAGGAAGCCTAAACACTGAGATGGAGACTCAGACGCAAACCTGACAGACCAAAGTAAACACAAAGACAAAAATTGATGAAACATGGGAGACCGAACAGAAACAGAGACTACGCACAGGGAACATAGGAGGAAAGGAAAACCCTGAGAATAACTAACAAAGAAAAAACTATGACTATTAAATATGAACGAAAATTTGCAATGTCTGAGTTCAACCACAAGACGGAGCAAGATACTTTCTTACAAAACAGCTGCAAAGGACAAACTTTCATCCATCCATACATCCATCGCTTCCACTGGAGCCTATCCCAGCTGTCATAGGGCGAGAGGCAGGGTACACCCTGGACAGGTCGCCAGTCTGACGCAGGGCTAACACACAGAGACAGACAATCATTTATGCTCACATTCACTCCCATATTCACGCCTATGGGCAATTTAGATTAATCAAATAACCTATCCCCACAAACTGCATGTCAACCACAAGAGGGAGCAAGAGACTTTCTTACAAAACAACTGCAAAGGATAAACTACATTTCAGTTCAGTTCAATTCACTTTTATTTATATAGCGCCAAATCACAGCATCAGTTGCCTCAAGGTACTTTATATTATAAGATAAAGACCCTACAATATCACAGAGAACACCCTAACAATTACACAGCCCTCTATGAGCAAGCAGTTGGCGACAGTGGGAAGGAAAAACCTTTAACAGGAAGAAAACCTCACATTGTAATTAGTCCTTTTTTCTTTTTTTTTTGAAAATCCCAGTTCAAAGATGTTTTATAAACAATTATTAGCATGATTAAAAAAAAATAACATGTTGGCCCCGGTGCATTTAGTTATTTCGCCCTACACCGAGTTGCACATTCAGTGTTCCCCAATCAATACCAATGGGAAAAGCTCCTCACACCGCACATCACACATGGGAATTTACAAAATTCATCTTAATCACCTCAACATGAAGCTGTTTTGGAGTGACGTGGGTTAACCAAAATGGATGTAAGGAATTTATTACTTACTCGTCCTCTGAAGGAAAAGGGTGACCACATACGCCAGTCATCTTGTGAAAGCCTATTGAAACCTTCAAAAATGAGGGAAACCACAGCCAGCTGGGACTTTTGCATGATACCAAGATATTCAGTGCTTGTTGAACCGCATCATACAAGTCAAGAAGATGGTTTGGGGGGTATGGGATCCTGCACAGTTAGACGGCAGACTTTTAAATTCCCGGGCAATTTGTCTGCCACAGTACTCTTTGTTTTCACTGGGACAACCATCCCCACGTTTTCCTAGTTTCCTTTCTGTTTCCCATGTTGTGGCCAAACCCCTGGAGGCACAGCGTTAACACATCCCAGGCTCTCATCTCCCAAAATAGAAATGCCATTGTAACTTCTTTTTTATTTAATTTTTTTATTATTAAAAGAAGAAGAGTTAATCAGCATTCATTTCCCCTCAGATTTAGGCTTTGATTTATGTCCCTGTATTACAGGGACATATTTCTCAGCTACATCTGAGGAATTTGAGGGGATAGTTGGGGAGCTGTGGAACTTTTGGTATGTGTTCGAGATATGCTTTGAAGTTAGGATTTTTTGTTTTGATGACCTACCATCATAGTTGGATTTAATCTGAGCACATTAGTGGGATGCTCGAGGCTCATCATCCAGGAAATCTTGAGCATTTGGGCTTTTTTGTGGCTGGAAATCTCTTTATTCATGTGAAGGGGGAAAAATGGAAACCAATATTGGTTTCATATATTTGATCCTCTATCACTTTTAATTAAATAATTATTCCTAAAATTTCCTAGTTTTTACTATAGCTGCTGAATTGACGTTAATATAACCATGATTAAACTTCTGTCTTCTTTTGTGTTTCCAAGTTGAAGATGAATGAGGGAGAGTCCTGAGCTAACAGGCTATGTTTTTGAGGAACCTGACGATAAACTCCATGACCCTAAATAAGCGGAAGACAATGATGGATGTATTGTTTTAGCCAAAAAAGCAGAAATACTTGAACACCTGATAAACTGTGGCTCCAGCCTACTCGGCTGTACGTCTTTCTTTTAAAGTGCGTTGATATCCGACCTCCTCCCCAACCTGCCTGCATGTGCATGTTGCCAGAAAAGAGGCTGTGCGACTGCTGATGAGATCACACCACTGTGCGGTTGAATGTGTGTATTTGTGTGTGGTGGGGCTTATTACCACAAAAGATTCAGCGGTTTTGTGAACTCATACTTGAAACTCATATTCTGGGATTGAGAAAAAGGCCCATTCTTGGAAGAAAAAAGAAAAAGACCCACCCTGATTCATTCTTAACTGAGTAATGTCATAGCAGTTTTTCTAGTTTTCTAGAAAACTAGAAAAACTGAGGACTGCGACAAACACAGTCTAAATGTGTGGTGGTGGTGTGAGTATGGGCTCTATCAGAAAATGGCTTTCTGTCTCACCTCTGTAAACAGCTTTCCTCTTTATGGGCTGGGTCAGTCATTTCAAGCCATACTGGGGGAAAAATGGGTATATTTTGTAAATCTTGGTCACACTATGTTTCAAATGAAGGCATACTTATGCTATGAAACTGCATGCACACTGGATTAAAACTTCTCATTCACAAGTCTTTAGCCAATGACTGTGTAGCTTCACAATTCAATCCACCCCGCCCTGTCACATCCAGTTTTTTGCAGCCAAGATGGTGACAAAGTACTCATCTCGAGACTTCAAATCCAGACTTCAGTAACCAACAGTGATGTCACTGTAGCTGTGTAATATATGTATATGTATATAAAATGTGTTAATAACTATATATAAAAAAAAAAAAAAACACCCAGCACGCCCCTGCGGGCGGTTTATCCTTCAAGCTCGGGTCCTCTACCAGAGGCCTGGGAGCTTGAGGGTCCTGCGCAGTATCTTAGCTGTTCCCAGGACTGCGCTCTTCTGGACAGAGATCTCCGATGTTATTCCCGGGATCTGCTGGAGCCACTCGCCTAGCTTGGGAGTCACCGCACCTAGTGCTCCGATTACCACGGGGACCACCGTCACCTTCACCCTCCACATCCTCTCGAGCTCTTCTCTGAGCCCTTGGTATTTCTCCAGCTTCTCGTGTTCCTTCTTCCTGATATTGCTGTCATTCGGAACCGCTACATCGATCACTACGGCCGTCTTCTTCTGTTTGTCTACCACCACTATGTCCGGTTGGTTAGCCACCACCATTTTGTCCGTCTGTATCTGGAAGTCCCACAGGATCTTAGCTCGGTCATTCTCCACCACCCTTGGGGGCATCTCCCATTTTGACCTCGGGACTTCCAGGTTGTACTCGGCACAGATGTTCCTGTACACTATGACGGCCACTTGGTTATGGCGTTCCATGTATGCCTTGCCTGCTAGCATCTTGCACCCTGCTGTTATGTGCTGGATTGTCTCTGGGGCATCTTTACACAGCCTGCACCTGGGGTCTTGCCTGGTGTGATAGACCCCAGCCTCTATGGATCTTGTGCTCAGAGCTTGTTCTTGTGCTGCCATGATTAGTGCCTCTGTGCTGTCTTTCAGTCCAGCTTTGTCCAGCCACTGGTAGGATTTCTGGATATCAGCCACCTCCTCTATCTGCCGGTGGTACATACCGTGCAGGGGCCTGTCCTTCCATGATGGTTCCTCGTCTCCCTCCTCTTTCTTGGGTTTCTGCTGCCTGAGGTATTCACTGAGCACTCGGTCAGTTGGGGCCATCTTCCCAATGTATTCTTGGATGTTCCTTGTCTCATCCTGGACTGTGGTGCTGACACTCACCAGTCCCCGGCCCCCTTCCTTCCGCTTAGCGTACAGCCTCAGGGTGCTGGACTTGGGGTGAAACCCTCCATGCATGGTAAGGAGCTTTCTTGTCTTTATGTCAGTGGCTTCTATCTCCTCCTTTGGCCAGCCTATTACCCCAGCAGGGTACCTGATCACGGGCAGGGCGTACGTGCTGATGGCCCGGATCTTGTTCTTACCATTCAGCTGACTCCTCAGGACTTGCCTGACCCTCTGCAGGTACTTGGCGGTTGCAGCTTTTCTAGCGGCCTCTTCATGGTTCCCATTCGCCTGCGGGATCCCCAAGTACTTGTAACTGTCCTCTATGTCTGCAATGTTGCCTTCTGGTAGTTCAATCCCCTCAGTTCTGACTACCTTCCCTCTCTTTGATACCATCCGACTACACTTCTCCAGTCCGAACGACATTCCAATGTCATTGCTGTATAGCCTGGTAGTGTGGATCAGTGAATCGATGTCTCGTTCACTCTTGGCATACAGCTTGATGTCATCCATGTACAGGAGGTGGCTGACAACTGCTCCGTTCCGTAGTCGATATCCGTAGCCAGCCTTGTTAATGATCTCACTGAGGGGGTTCAGGCCTATGCAGAACAGCAGTGGGGACAGAGCATCTCCTTGGTAGATCCCGCACTTGATGGTGACTTGTGCTATGGGCTTGGAGTTGGTTACGCCAGGGGGACCGCCTCCTCTTGTGTTGTACGCCACATCCCCATTGAGTTCCTGATGAAGGCTCTTAGGGTCCCATTGATCTTGTACAATTCTAGGCATTCCAGTATCCAGCTGTGGGGCACTGAGTCATAGGCCTTCTTGTAATCAATCCAGGCAGTGCACAGGTTGGTCAGTCTGGTCTTGCAGTCTCGGCTGACTGTTCTGTCTACCAGTAGCTGGTGTTTTGCGCCTCTGGTATTCTTGCCAATTCCTTTCTGTGTCCTGCTCATGTATTGACCCATGTGCCTGTTCATCTTAGCCGATATGATGCCTGACAGGAGCTTCCATGTAGTACTGAGGCAGGTTATTGGTCGGTAGTTGGAGGGGACCGGTCCCTTCTTGTGGTCCTTGGGGATCAGGACCGTCCGACCTTCGGTTAGCCATTCCGGGTGTCTCTCGTTAACTAGCAGCTGGTTCATTTGTGCTGCCAGGCGCTCGTGGAGTGCAGTCAGCTTCTTTAGCCAGTAGGCGTGAACCATGTCGGGCCCTGGTGCTGTCCAACTCTTCATACTGGAGACCCTTTCTTGGATATCTGCCACTGGGATGGTTACTGGACCCTGTTCAGGGAGGTCGCTGTGGTCTGCCCTCAGATCCACTAGCCACTGAGCATTGCCGTTATGGGTTGCGTCCTTCTCCCATATGCTCTTCCAGTATTGCTCCGTCTCCAGCCTTGGTGGTGCTGTTCTCTTATTGTTCCCTTGCCACTGAGAGTACACCTTTGCTGGTTCTGTGGAGAACAGCTGGTTTATTCTCCTGCCTTCTATCTCTCTGGTGTACCTCCTCAAGCGGCTGGCCAAGGCTGTGAGTCTTTGCTTGGCAGTTTCCAAGGCCTCAGGTATGGACAGCTTGCTGTATTTCTTATGCACCTTCTTTGTCGCACCTTTCTGCAACTCCGTTAGTTGGCTAACCTCCCTCCGTGCTACTTTGATCTTGTCCTCTAGCCTCCTTCTCCATGGAGGGTACTGCCCCTTGTGGCTGTTCAACTTGTAGCCAAGCATCTCACTGATCACTGCTGCCGTATTGTAGATCAGCTTGTTAGTGTCGGTAATCGTGGTTGTAGGTATTGTCCGTAGTGCTGCATTAACATCATCTAGCAGACCTTCTGTGGGTACTTCACGTAATCTTGGTAACCGGCTACGGGGGATCCAGGTTTCAAGCTTGGCCATGATCCTATTTTTCAGGTCAGTTCCTCTTGCACTCAACGGTCCTTCATGTACCCAATCTCGGGTGGGGGTGATGATATCTCCCCCCTGACCTGGCGTCCTGACTCCTCCTTGCCGTAGCATTTGTGTTGTACCTCGTCAATCTCTAGCTGTGAGAGCAGTCCCTTCTTTCGAATGTTGGAACACTGAGCTACTAGTTGTTTCGCCGTCATTGTGGATGTTGGGTATATATATATATATATATATATATATATATATACCAGCTACTGGTAGACAGAACAATCAGCCGAGACTGCAAGACCAGACTGACCAACCTGTGCACTGCCTGGATTGATTACAAGAAGGCCTATGACTCAATGCCCCACAGCTGGATACTGGAATGCCTAGAATTGTACAAGATCAATGGGACCCTAAGAGCCTTCATCAGGAACTCAATGGGGATGTGGCGTACAACACTAGAGGCCAACTCCAAGCCCATAGCACAAGTCACCATCAAGTGCGGGATCTACCAAGGAGATGCTCTGTCCCCACTGCTGTTCTGCATAGGCCTGAACCCCCTCAGTGAGATCATTAACAAGGCTGGCTACGGATATCGACTACGGAACGGAGCAGTTGTCAGCCACCTCCTGTACATGGATGACATCAAGCTGTATGCCAAGAGTGAACGAGACATCGATTCACTGATCCACACTACCAGGCTATACAGCAATGACATTGGAATGTCGTTCGGACTGGAGAAGTGTAGTCGGATGGTATCAAAGAGAGGGAAGGTAGTCAGAACTGAGGGGATTGAACTACCAGAAGGCAACATTGCAGACATAGAGGACAGTTACAAGTACTTGGGGATCCCGCAGGCGAATGGGAACCATGAAGAGGCCGCTAGAAAAGCTGCAACCGCCAAGTACCTGCAGAGGGTCAGGCAAGTCCTGAGGAGTCAGCTGAATGGTAAGAACAAGATCCGGGCCATCAGCACGTACGCCCTGCCCGTGATCAGGTACCCTGCTGGGGTAATAGGCTGGCCAAAGGAGGAGATAGAAGCCACTGACATAAAGACAAGAAAGCTCCTTACCATGCATGGAGGGTTTCACCCCAAGTCCAGCACCCTGAGGCTGTACGCTAAGCGGAAGGAAGGGGGCCGGGGACTGGTGAGTGTCAGCACCACAGTCCAGGATGAGACAAGGAACATCCAAGAATACATTGGGAAGATGGCCCCAACTGACCGAGTGCTCAGTGAATACCTCAGGCAGCAGAAACCCAAGAAAGAGGAGGGAGACGAGGAACCATCATGGAAGGACAGGCCCCTGCACGGTATGTACCACCGGCAGATAGAGGAGGTGGCTGATATCCAGAAATCCTACCAGTGGCTGGACAAAGCTGGACTGAAAGACAGCACAGAGGCACTAATCATGGCAGCACAAGAACAAGCTCTGAGCACAAGATCCATAGAGGCTGGGGTCTATCACACCAGGCAAGACCCCAGGTGCAGGCTGTGTAAAGATGCCCCAGAGACAATCCAGCACATAACAGCAGGGTGCAAGATGCTAGCAGGCAAGGCATACATGGAACGCCATAACCAAGTGGCCGTCATAGTGTACAGGAACATCTGTGCCGAGTACAACCTGGAAGTCCCGAGGTCAAAATGGGAGATGCCCCCAAGGGTGGTGGAGAATGACCGAGCTAAGATCCTGTGGGACTTCCAGATACAGACGGACAAAATGGTGGTGGCTAACCAACCGGACATAGTGGTGGTAGACAAACAGAAGAAGACGGTCGTAGTGATCGATGTAGCGGTTCCGAATGACAGCAATATCAGGAAGAAGGAACACGAGAAGCTGGAGAAATACCAAGGGCTCAGAGAAGAGCTCGAGAGGATGTGGAGGGTGAAGGTGACGGTGGTCCCCGTGGTAATCGGAGCACTAGGTGCGGTGACTCCCAAGCTAGGCGAGTGGCTCCAGCAGATCCCGGGAATAACATCGGAGATCTATGTCCAGAAGAGCGCAGTCCTGGGAACAGCTAAGATACTGCGCAGGACCCTCAAGCTCCCAGGCCTCTGGTAGAGGACCCGAGCTTGAAGGATAAACCGCCCGCAGGGGCGTGCTGGGTGTTATACATATATATATATATATATATATATATATATATATATATATATATATATATATATATATATATATATACACACATTTTTTAGCCAGTGACCCTCCTGAGAGCTGCAGTTTGAAGCATTTAATGTTTATACAAGAGGCCAGTTTTTAGAGGCGCTCCTGTTGTCTTTAAGCCCAATGATTTATGCTGCCCAGACAAGAGAATGCAGCACTGGAATGATTTTCTGTCTGCAGGACCAGCCACAAACTATGAACATGTCACTTGTCCATCCTGGCTTTCCTTTTTGTTTCCTCTCCATCTTTTCCATGATGACTAAGCTAGGCGTCTTTCAAACTCAGACACTCTCTTTCCGGCTTTTGTATTTGTTGTGCGCTCATTGTAAAATTTGACGTCAATTACAGAGATCAAGGCAAATCTTTCTGACCTTGCAACATGAGCAAACGTTAAAATGCAAAGCTCGCCTAAGCTAAAGTTTTCAGTTTTGCACAGTTTCTCTGTACGTAGGCTCTGTAGGCTTTCTGTAGGCTTTCTGTAGGCTTCTTTTTCATTTCGTTCCTGTTCATGAGCCTGTGGTGTTAAGTTGGCACAATGCCACAGAGGGCAGCCAAGGTGTGAAACGTTCATCCTGCCTAGCTTGAACCCATTATTCTGTCTTGTGCTGATTGTCTAACTTTTTGTCCTAAACCTATTTAAACCCTCTTTAGTTTTACCAAAAACATTTGGTGAGAATTAAGTGTGATTTAAAGGATAAGACTGGCAGCACTGTACAGTTTTCATATTGTCAGCAAATCCAAGAAAAAGCTAAAACAAACAATTCCCTACATCTCTTAATACTTCTCACCTGCCTACTAATGGTTCTTATAAAAGATGGGAGCCATTTTTCATTTTTCTGCAAGTGCATAATCTTTTAATGCTCAGTAATTGTTCTAAAACAGCAGGGCGCTGTGTTTTCAGCAAATAAGAAGAATAAGGAGAAACTCTTTTTAAGGGGGTGTAGGTTAGTTTTGGCAGTGGACATTAACATTTCTTTGTAACAGCAAAGGGACTGGAATTTATACAGGGCTAATCTATCGCTACACCTCTTTCCTTAACCAATATTCAATCAGGTTACACAGAGCTCTTTACTATAAACTTGGATCGGTCAGAGAGAAACTGTTCACAGCTACAGATAACTTATTGATTGACCATAACACACACAGCAGATGTTCAAAGGGTAGTTTTATTGCTGGCTTTGGACTTGTAATGGGTTTTGATGCTGATGTGAAAACTAAAAGGATGCTACCCTGCAATTTTGGTTAGCCAGTGATATTGGGCCAGAGTTATCTAATAAACACTTTTGCCAAGTGGTTGTAAAAAAAAACAAATAAATTGATAAACAAACCTATTAAAAAGTGTATCAGTGCTAGGAAAAGACCCAAAACATTCACTTTGCAGCCCAGATGAATTCAGGTTTTATCTGGGCTGCTTCTGGGACTTGCATGCCAGTTACTGGCAAGTGCTTTGTGGGCCAGATGTGGCCCAGAAGTCATGAGCTTGGCTTAACCTGGGTAACAGGTTAGATGTGGCCGTACTGCTATAACACACCTGAGATTTTCCCATGTAAGATGGACTTGCGGCTGAGCTGAGGCAGAAATACCCTGAGGAAACCAGTCAAGTCCGGTTGTGGACCAAAAAAAAAAACAACTACAAATATGGACTACACTTTGTCCAAACACAAAGTGGAGGTGATCTGAATTGGGCCCAAGTGCCTGTAAGTGACATTGCAATAGTCTTCCTTTGATTTCAGTGGTGTGGTGTGGATGTCTGGATGGGATCTCAAAGCTTAACCAGTGCACACACCCTTGGCACAGATGTCCTTGGTTAGCCTGTGGCCTGACTAACATGTTATTGCTGTGTACATTTATCATACACACACAGTGTAGCTGTGGAACAGTCCAAGACTGACCCACAAAAACAGATTCTTGAAGAGGCCAGGGAGAGGGCGAGAGAGAATCATTTAGCACAAGAGAATGATCGTGTGCACACACTTCTATTTCACAACTTCCAGAAAAACAAACTACTGGAGATGACGAATGTCATCAACTTTAACGTTTCAGTAAACACCGTGATGTCTATGAAGCCTTCGGGTAGTATAATACGTGACATCATCACAACTGTGGCTATTTCTGTACTCCTTTGTTACTTCAGCTTTTGTTTCCTCACATTACAATCCCTTCTTTTTCCTGCTGCCTCTCTGTGGAGTCGGTTGATCATGCCTTTCTGAATTTGCTGACTTCTTGGGATCCATTCTTTTTAAATATGGTTCTGTTATTATTTCTGGTGATTTTAACATTCATGTCTGTTGTATGGATGACCAATTGGCTAACGATTTTCTAGCACTAACTGCTTCTTTTAATCTTACCCAGTGGGTGAATGAGCCTACCCATGTTAAGGGCCACACCCTTGATTTGGTTTTTTCATACGATGTGGATATATGTATTAAGGAAATTAGAAACACTGGACTTTCCGACTATTCTCCGGTTATTTTCGATCTTGACCTTGGCAACACCGGATCACGCTTTGAGGCTACGCGTACTGTGAATGCTGATACTCTGTTGAAATTTTCTAATTCTTTTGTGAACTTTTCATTTACTACGTCAGATTGTCTTACCCCACATACGCTTGAGAATTTCGCCAATACTCTATTAACTACATGTTCCTCTATCCTTGACATTGTAGCACCGATCAAAATGAAACGCCCCAGAACCTACTCACAATGTTGGTTAAATGATTCTGTTCGCGCCTTACGACGTATGTGTCGACGGGATGAGAGGAGGTGGAGGAAAGATAATCTCCAGTCATCATATGACATTTTATGCATTAGCCGCTCGAAGTTTCAATCAGCTGCCAGAGCGGCTAAAGCAGCTTTCCTATCTAAAATTATCACCACCAATGGAAACAACCCTCGAATTTTATTCAAAATTTTCAACTCTGTGGTCAACCCCTGCCCCTCTATGCCTCTGCCGTGCTCCCCGGGCCTTTGTGAAAAATTTTCAAGTTATTTTTTGGATAAAGTCGCATCTCTTAAATCTACCCTTCCTTTGGTGACCGACCGTATACCCACCCCTGATTGTTCTACTACTTTTTGTCAATTTGAACCTGTTTCTCTCTCTACTCTGAAGCATCTAATTGAGAAACTGAACAATACTAATCTTGTACATGATGCTCTTCCATCCCGTATAGTCAAGGATTGTTTTAGTGCAATTGGACCTTGTCTATTGTCCATATTGAACTCCTCCTTGCTGTCCGGCTATGTACCATCAGCTCTTAAACATGCTATAATCCAACCTGTTCTTAAAAAAAGTAATCTCGATCAAAATGATTATGCCAATTATAGGCCGATTTCCAAACTTCCCTTCGTGGCTAAAATTCTTGAGAAGGTGGTTCTGCTTCAACTTCAGATCTACCTAGATGAGAATAACATTAATGATAAATATCAATCGGCCTTTAAACAACACCACAGCACTGAATCAGCACTGCTCCGAGTTTTTAATGACCTTTTACTAATGGCTGACAATGGACGCCCCTCTGTCCTAGTGCTATTGGATCTTTCATCGGCATTTGACATGGTTGACCATAACATACTATTGGCGAGACTAGAGTACACTGTAGGCATCAAGGGTGCTGCCTTGGATTGGTTTAAATCTTACCTCTCCGATCGGCTCTCTTCGGTTCACTTGGCCACCTCCTCCTCCTCCGCTGTACCTGTTTGCTGTGGTGTCCCCCAGGGATCTGTGTTAGGCCCTACCCTGTTCTCACTGTATATGCTTCCTTTAAGTGTCATTTTTGAGAAATACCACATTGCCTTTCACTATTATGCCGATGACATCCAGATCTATTTTGAGCTGAATGATGATCTAGCTATGTCCGTGAGTAACTTTCGAGAGTGCATGTGTGAGGTCAAGCAATGGCTTCTGGCAAATTTTCTTATCCTTAACGATAAGAAAACTGAAATTATGATCTTTGGCAGTGACGCTCTTCGTGCCAAACTTCATGATGCTTTTGGTTTTCTCACTAGTTCTTTCCCTGACACTGTTAGGAATTTGGGTGTGCTACTCGACAGCTCATTTAAACTTGATAAACAAGTATCTGCTGTCGTCAGATCTAGTTTCTACCAACTTCGCCTTATTTCCAAGGCCAAACACTACATCCCGCACAATGACCTGGAAAAGCTTATCCATGCCTTTGTAACGTCAAGACTAGATTACTGTAATTCACTTTATTATGGTCTCCACTCTACCCTTTTACATAGATTACAGACAGTCCAGAATGCCGCTGCACGCATTCTAACTAAAACTAAGAAGTTTGCTCACATCACTCCCGTCCTTGCTGATTTGCACTGGTTGCCTGTGAAATTTCGTATTCAATTTAAAATTCTGTTGTTTACTTTTAAAATTACTAATAACACAGGGCCAAGTTATCTTAAGGAACTCTTAAATTCATATCTTCCTACGAGGGCCTTAAGATCTTCCTCACAGTCATTGTTGGTTCAGCCCAGATCTCGCTTGAAGTCTAGAGGTGATCGAGCGTTTGCTCTAGCTGCACCTGAGCTGTGGAACAATCTCCCGATTGGCATCCGGGCGTCTGATTCTATTCAATCTTTTAAATCACGGCTTAAAACATATTTGTTTGAACTTGCTTTTTCTACTAGTTAAATTCTCGCCTCGCTTCTAGTGAGTTATTCTATTAATGTGTCTGGTTGTTTTGCGTTGTCCTGCGCTGTCAATGTTTTCTATCACTGTGTTTGATGGTACAGCTTTACTCTGCTATAGCTGTGTGCTATAGTTTATTCTTATTAGTGGTCTTTACCTGTGAACATAATCTCACACTTATATGACTCTGACGTTATAGTGCTAATTATTTTTATTATTTTATTGTTGCGTTGTCTATGTTCTCTATCACTGTGTATGATGGTACAGTTCTACTTTGCTATAGCTGTGTGCTATAGATTATTCCTATTAGTGGTTTTTACCTGTGAACATAATCCCACACTTATATGACTCCGATGTTTAAGTGTAAATCATTTTATTGTTTTATTGTTTTATGTAAAGCACTTTGGCATGCCCCTGGCTTTTAATGTGCTCTATAAATAAAGATTGTTGTTGTTGTTGTTTCTCGACTCTTCTTGAAGATAGTAGCGAGCTCAGTCATCCTATCACTCTGTCTGTCCCCTCCTTAACAAACCTCCATCCAGAAATCTGTCATTTATCTTAATCACTGATCCAGACTGAGAGTGATTCCCGCCAAGTACACTTACAAGTGCCAAGTATTCTGCAGTGGATGGCGGCCATGTTTTTGCCAGAAAGCCCGGGCTTTCGGCTTCTTTTAGTACCATATTTTCTGTAATCAGATGATTATTTTTGTGGTGGGGGTGTGGGGGCTTTTAAATTAGCCGTAAATAATGGCTCACTCTGAAAACTACTGTGTCCTTCCCCATATTTTCCAGATGCAAAACTAGCCGGACCTCACTTGATTAGAAGGAGTTAATTTCACGGCATGTAAAACCAGGAGGGGGCTTGTTGTAAACACTGTCTACAGCCTGAGCTCATGTCTGAAACATTGCCTTGAAAGACATACATAAAGAGGAGGGGATAGAGTAAGAAAGGGTTGGGGTCAACTGGAAGGGGGACTAATGCACAAGGCTTGGGGGAGGGATGGATCAATCGTAGGGTACAGGAAGGGAGGAAAAGAAGGACACCTGGTAGGTTTCTCAGCCAAAGTACCTCCAACTAAAAAAAAAATGGCTCACTAGTAGTTTTAGTGTGAAGAGAGAGGCAAGGGAGACAATGAAAGAAAGAAGAAAACAAAATGAGAGGAATGGGGGGTGGGAGGAGGGGGTGTAAAAGAGTCATTACAAAATTGGGAGGAGCGAAGGGGCTTTTGGAGGAGCATCAAGAATTTGCCTTTTAAGGGGCACTGTCTCACTCTTCCAAGCCTTGCGCAGCAGCCAAAAAGGGAGAAGAAATAAACAACAGCAAAGAGACTGCGAGGAAAAAAGAAACACGAGGAATCCTAAGATCTTTCACACACCAGCCACATTAAAAAGGCACAGGAGCACATTGTGCTTGGAGTTTTCTTCTTTATCCATAACTTATGCAGTAAATGGGGAGAGTGCAACACATGACTGTTTTTGTTACTACAGTTATAAGATGTTCGTTAAACTCATCACCTACAGGGAATCATTAAGTCACTGTTTTCAGGAAAGGACGCCACACGGATACACTGAATGCATGTGTGTGTGTGTGTGTGTGTGTGTGCGTGTGTGCGTGCGTGCGTGTGTGTGTGTGTGTGTGTGTGTATACGTGCAAAAGAAGATTGTGAGCCGCAGCTTTCTTGGGAGACTACAGGACACAAAAGCCAAGATAAATATAATTTAGTAAAAAGCACATCCACCTGCTTTTGTGAGAGGCAGTTTTAAGTTTAGACAATCTGATTGGCTAAATACTATAAAGTTCAAACCTTCTGGCCAGGTCACATTTTTCACACTTTGAAGGCGTGTTGGAGAGTGCAAACGTGCTTGTAAAGTTATAATTAAGGCTCAGGGTAGGGTAAAGGTAAGGCCTTAGCCGTGAGAATATACTCATGTCAATAAATGTTCTCACAAAAGTAGAAAACGTGTGTGTGTGTATTGGTCCCCTTCCCCCTATACAGAGGGGAGCAGGTAGTCACTGTAGGGGGAAACCACAGACAGCAACGATCTCAGTGATGTCAAGCTCAGCATGGTTGTTAAGGTAGGTGAAGAAAAACAGGCAAAGATGCAAAGATTTTTCTAGTAATATGAGTAAGATGATGGCATAATATATCTGACATCCCTTCATTTAGTTGGTTTGTATTATGTGGGAAAAGCAATGTTGCCTCACAGTTTCAACAGACAGGGTCCTGCATCATAAACAAGGAAAGGCTCAGTCTAACAAAAGCTAAGAGCACTCTGAATCACTACATTGCACAGCAGCATCCTGACAGCTGCCCTCACTGTTGAGAGGGTTTTTCTTACTTGTTTTCTGGACAATACCAACAATGTGCTGCACGGGCTAAGGAGAGTCTGTCTGTATCTGGGAGCAGGAAACAGAGGGGAGCTAAGAAGGAGAGATGGGTGGGGGTAAGAACAGAGAGGTAATTGTATATGTAAGAGTGAGGCAACACTGGCAGAAGAGGTAGAAGAAGGAGGAATGGGAGTAAGAAGGAAGGGAGAGACGTGTTCTTGGGATGGGAGGACTGCAAAACAACAAGAGGGAAAAAACAAGAGGAAAGAAGAGGCATAAGGAAAAAACAGAGGAGCTTCACAAGATGGGAAGATGAAACATTGAGTCTTCATATCTGAACAGTGATCAAGAGTGAGAGCACAGAGCAGAGGGATGTGAAGAGTGTGATTGAGTGGCACAAAGAAATAGGGTGAAAAATTGGAGGCCTAGGTGTGCTCAAGAAAGTTGAGTGGTTGCAACTGCGTGTGGGAAACAAAGAGGAGCAGTGAGAGGGGGCGGAGGCAGGAAAAATGGGGAGTCCACAAGCAGCAGGACAGAGTTGGAGAGAGAGGTGTTTTTAAAGTGAGCAGAGAGGGGCAGAGTGTATCCTTCCCTCTGTCCCCGGAGCAGGGCTGATCAAGAGCCAGGAAAAGGGGAAGGGCCTCCGTCTCCTCCTCTCCAGCTGACAAAAACAGCTGCCCAGGAACCCAGGGAGCCTGGAGCCTGTTTAGAGGACGAGGGGACGAGGACACGGAGAGAAAGTGGAGGAGGTGGAGGAAGGACAGAAGGAAGAGAGAGTGAGAGGAGGTGAAAAACAACCCCAAGTCCAGGACCCTGTCCACCTATATGGGTTGCGTCCTGAGTTCAGACTGGTGCGGGGAGGAAGAGGTGCAACCGGTGCCAGTGGTCAGAAACTCATCTCTGAAAAGGAGCCTGGAGAGGAGTGAGAGTGGCAGGATGAGACTTACAAAGGTCAGTGTGGTGATGTTCATGAAACTGTACATAAATCTCTGTGAGCATGCCCTTCCTAGATCATATACAAGACGTCAGGTGTCACAATGCAGAGATTTCTGACTACGGTAGCTTGGTTCTAGTCTGTTTCTTATTCCCACCATGGTCTAGACTAAAATGTCTTATTACTTCAATATTTATTTGATACAAATATCCATGGCCATCTGAGGATGAATCTTAACGTCCATTACATTTCTAACTTAAAATTAGGTTAGGTTTCTACTTATCCACTAAAGTATCCCAACAAATGTTGCTAAATCACGGTTTCCATTTTGACCCAGACTAAAATATATCAAATGTTAAATATTTATCTTATTCTTTTAAGGATGAATCCTAACATCCCTGAAAAACGACAGGCCCTTTCTTCTGTCACTAATATTAGGATCATACTAAACAGGTTCTGTAATCATTTTGATTAGCCCCTTACTTTTCAATAGGAGGGCATTCATGAGCAAAAACCTGCCTACTGTAGCTAATAATATAGCAGCCTACCTCAGCTATATGCTGAACTTGTGCTAATGAGAAAATATTAAACTGCCTATAGTGACAGGTTCACATTACACCTGCTAAACATCAGCATACTGTCATTTCACCATGCACCAGTTAGCATGTAGCTTTAGTGCAGACACATAGAACCATGGCCTCTTTACCTTTTTTACACACACATAACATGTTTTTCTGATCACAGAAACAACAAAACAGCATAAAATCATCATTATTATTATTAGTATGCCGATTTAATAATTTTAGCATCCTACTGCAGTTCCCTCTCAGAACAGCACAAGGGCTCTTCACTTGTTATACTTTTAAAACCCACTGGCAAGCAGAGGGGTCAAAGGTCAATGTGAACTGCAACGTTAGTGTTGCACCACAGTGAAATGTTTGTTGATTGAGTCACAGACACGTGCTGATCCAAAGATAGGAAAAGTGGCTGTTTATATTGGTTCCCTACAAGGAGGCTCTGTATGTGTGTGTGTGTGTGTGTGTGTGTGTGTGACTTGTCTTAAAAGATGATGAGGATGACACTGGCATCTTCAAGCTGTGCAGCTACAATAGCACTTTTGTGATAGCCTCCACTGCTTGGGAGTTACCATCATGTAAACAGAGGCAGGCTAGCTGGCTGTAGGGGGGGGATCTTAAAGGGCCACAGAGAAGCTTGATCTCTGATCACTAGTTCATATCATGCTGGGGCTCGTGCAGATTCAAACACTTGTTTACAGTGCCCAAGTCTGCTGGGTTGCATGCATCCATCCCCTTTTGTTTTGCATCTGTGCATGTGTGTACAAGCTTTTGGTCCCAGTGGCTCCATATCACATGCTGAGCAGCGTGGGAATGTGGAGCCCTCTGGATTACGTCATCCTGCTGTGACTGACCCCACTGCATGGGTGTGGGAACAAGCTAGATCCCAATTATCCAAGGAGTAGGAGGATGTAGTTGCCTTATCTATTTTTATGGTCTATTTTTTTTTTATATATAAACTTGTTTTTCACTTCTTGGGGACTTTCAGATTTGAACTAGCATCCATGTGACGGGTACTGCAGTCCAGATGCAACTATGTGTGAGAGCCTGACGAATATAAATGAGGTTTTAATGCCTTTATACTCTGGCAAGAATCACGCATATACATTCCTAAGCAAACCCATGCCAAGTACTTACTGGAAACACTTAGCAACAAAAAATATTATGGTCCACATGTAGTTCTCAGATTCTCATTCACTTGTGCTCAGAATGCTCCAAAAATACTCGACAGAGCCAAATTGACCTCCTCGTCCAGCGATTATTGGACAGTTGCAGATCTTGAGAGTAGCTCAGCGTCAATAAACAACATTCTAAAGATGATTTGTTGAACTAAACAACTCCTGGCAGCGAGAGTCAGCAGTACATGTGGTTCTCTTTAGAAAAAAAGCAAAGCAGCAAGCACTGTTGTTGTGTGATGATCCTGAGCAGCATGATTTCCATATAATAAAATTACCTTTCTGAGTTGTCTCATAGTGTGTTGTGATTGCATGCTAGAGCATACTGGTGCTGAAAGTTAAATGTCTTATTATCTTGGCAGGTGTCTTGATAAAGATGTGTTTAATTTACCCACAGGCACAGCCAAGGGACAGAGTCTGAGAGTCATTAATGAAATCAGTTGGGAGTTAAATCTAATATGACATGTACTCTGTGTCAGCTTCCTTTGACAAAGAAGGGGAAAAGCAGGGTTTCTTTGAGCCACGTTAGCAGCATGACTACAAACCAACAGTCTGTCAGCTACTTTGGTCCACAGTGAAATATTTCAGTTTGGTGTTGAACAGTGCATTTAGATGACATATCATGTTACTTCCTCTTGCAATACAATAGCTAATGCACAGGCATCGTTATCACATATATTTTACATATACTGGCAATTTAGTAGTATTTTTTAATTCTTCAGTTAATGTGATACAACATAAAGTTGCTTTATTGTGAAACCTCTTTTATTGAGGACAATATCATCAGTATTGTTTCTTTAGTTAGTCTATGATTCCTACCCTTCATTTCAGTACCTTTTGCAGGGATTCAAGGGAATTCTGTTGTCAATGTTCATGGTTCCTGGAGAGTGATTCCTAATGACTTGGTGGTCCTCTGACTTTTCCCCTAGCTACACCAGCAGGCCAAGTTTCCCACTGATGTAGCCAAATATCATTTTAGGTTCTGAGTGAAACCAAGCAGACACAAATACTCAGGAAGTAACTGTAATGACAGTGACGTATCCGTGTTCACAGGGTCCTGTCTTCCCCGGTGCAGTATTTACCTTCCTAAACACAACAATTTCATATTAGGTCAAAACAAAGCTGAGGAACATGTTGTTCAGGTTCCACTTATATGACATAAATGACACAACCTTCAGAATGTAGGAATGATTTTTCATATAATTCGGTGTTATTTACAGTTAGGTCCATAAATATTTGGACAGACACTTTTTTTTTTCAAATTGCTGTTCTGTACATTACCACAATCAATGTTAATTGAAACAACTCAGATAGAGTTGAGTTGCAGACTTTCAGCTTTAATTCAGTGGGTTGAACAAAACAATTGCATTAACACAATCCTTTCATTTCAGGGGCTCAAAAGTAATTGGACAAATTAAATAACTGAAAATAAAATCTTCATTTCTAACACTTGGTTGAAAACCCTTTATTTGCAATGACAGCCTTATTTCTTGAACTCATGGACATCACCAGATCCCTTGTTTCCTCCTTTTTAACGCTCTGCTGTTTAGTGTTCACCAAGTGAAATGTAGCTCAATTGGGTTAAGATCAGGCGACTGACTTGGCCATTCATGAATATTCCACTGCTCTGCTTTAATGAATTCCTTGGTTGCATTGGCTGTGTGCTTTGGGTCATTGTCTATCTGTATTAGGAAACGCCCCCCAATCAATCTGAGTGTATTAAGCTGGATTTGAGCAGACAGTATCTCTCTGAACACCTCAGAATTCATTTGGCTGCTTCTGGCTGTTGTGAAAGAGTTTCTCTTCAAAATGGAAATGATTCTGCGATCATCCCCACTGTTATCTTCCGTGGGTGTCCAGGTCTTTTTCCATTGCTGAAGTTCACCAGTGCTTTCTCAGGATGTACCAAACTGTATATTTTAACACTCCTGATATTGTAGCAGTTTCTCGAATGGGTTTTTTCTGTTTTTGCAGCTTAAGGATGGTTCGCTTCACCTGCAAGGAGAGCTCCTTTTACCGCATGTTGTATATTCACAGCAATATCTTCCAAATGCAACCACCACACGTAAAATCAACTCCAGGCCTTTTATCTGCTTAATTCATAATGACATAACAAAGGAGCTGCCCACACCTGCCCATGAAATAGCCTTTGAGTCCAATGTCCAATTACCTTTGGTCCCCTTAAAAAGAGGGTGGAACATGTTAAGGAGCTGAAACCCCAAAACCCTTCATCCAATTTAGATGTGGATACCCTCAAATGAAAGCTGAGAGTCTACACATTATGTCCATGTCCAACAGCCAAAAGGTAAATACCCTATAATAACAGAGAGAAAACCTCAATAATCAGACAAAGCCCCCATGACCAAGCACTCAGTGAGATCCATCCATTTTCTCCCGCTTATCCTATTCAGGATTCTGGGAATTCTGAAGCCTATCCCAGCTGCAATAGCACAAAGGTGGGGGCAGCCTGGACAGGTTGCCAGTCTGTCACAAGGCTAACACAGAGAGACAGACAGCAATTCATACCTACAGCTAATTTAGAATCACCATTTAACTTAACCACTAACTGCATGTCTTTGGACTGTGGGAGGAAACCAGAGTACCTAGAGAGAACCCACACAGACATAGGGAGAATATGCAAACTCCACACAAAAAGACCCTGGATTAAAACCCAGGACTTTCTTGTTGTGAGGCAACAGTCCTAACCACCACACCACTGTGCTGGTTCCACAAAGAAGTGGCCTAAAGGCTGAAGTCTGCCTCCATTCTGCAGTTAAATATCCTAAGAACCACGAGTAAGCCAGCAGTCTGAGAGCAAAGGGCTCTGTTGGGGTAATATGGTACTATGAGGTCTTTAAGATTAGGTCTGATCATTCAAGACCTTATATGTGAGGTAAAGGAGTTTAAATTTAATTCTGCATTTATAACGGAGTAAATGATAAGAAGCCATTGTGTCATCTGGCTTCATGGATAGATTAAGCTGAGTATCATCTGCATAGCACTAAAATTTCATGCGATTCCTTCTAATGATAGTTCTTAGGGGAAACATGTTTAATGTATATAGAATTGTTCCTAGCACTAAACCCTGTGGAACTCCACAATTAACCTTGGATTTAACAAATGGAGTCTATTAAATAGATATGATTCAAACCACTGCAGCGCAGTCCACTGTTAGATTATTTACCTGCATATGATCAGTTAGCTATTTTAAAACTAGACTTTCACAATATTTGAAATAAAAGGAAGATTGAAGACTGGCCTGTAGGCTAATTAGCTAAAACAGCTTGGTTGACGGCTTTTTCTCCCCCTGATGGGACAGAGTATGTAATCCATTCTGCTTGTTTGTGTATTTGTTAGCAGTCTGACATCAACAGGTTTCAAGATATATCATGTTCACATTTTATGTGATGGTAGATACCAATAACAGCTTGGGATGATGGGCCAAGGTCGAAGTTATAAGGAAGGAGATTCAGAAGGAGTCGTGCTCTCTGAGTGCTCTTGTTAAGTAATAGTTTCATTACTAGATGTACAATTGTTCTTAAGAACAAGTTTTATTCATCTGTGACTGATTTCCCAGTCAGTCCTATGTTCAGTTCTTGTAGTTTATTTTGTCAGTCCCAGTGTCTTTGTTGGACTCCCTGTTTGAGCTATTGTTTCCTGCGCACATTTTATTGCGATATCTTGGTTTCACCTTTTTTATTAAATAAACCATTTTTTTCATTCAGTTTCTCTGTATGCATTTGGGTCCTCTTTTGGATTCTTGACAGAAGTACTCCATCTGACATGTAACAAAAAGTAGCTTTTTGAAATGGTGCAACTCAACCCACAAGGTCAAATGAAGTGTATCAAATGAAGTTCATATTGTGCAATTACAGAGGGGCAATGGTGCAAATATGAAACTGCCTATTTTGGAAGATTGTAAAAACAATCAGATATAAACCTCGCAGTTGAGAGTGAGTAATTTAATTTGTTTTTTTCAGCCAGACTGGGGGGAGGGGGGTCAACTTCTGAGAAAAAAATGCAATCACACTATTTTTATTCTTGTGTGTGTTGTTGGCTGTTGAAGTACTGTATATATAAACCTGGCATTGCAACAACACTTTTATATGTATTTGTGTAGCTTCCCTATAATTTCTCATGAGCAACAAAGTTTAGATTGGCCATGACCAATACAGAGGCTGTGAGCCACAGGCATTCACTACAAACACACACCCAACAGGGGAAGGAACAATGACTGGTTGGGGTTAAATATAGACACCCCCCAAACCCAGAATAGACTGGAAAAGAATAGAGGAGAAATAGAATTGTCACACTCCTGCCTTTAAGGAAAAAGGTAAGTTCCTGTGTAAAGTCCGGGCTCAGGGGGTGGCTGTCGTAGACTAGATTGCTGTGGCTTGCAAACAATGATCTGTCCCAAACTCTGCGCAGGCTTTGAGGAATGCCTTTTTGTGTGTATGTGTGCGCGCGTGTTTGTGCATAGTGGTCATGCAGATGAAAGCTGATGGAGGGAAAATGGGAAAGACATAAACCATTTCCTCCCTCAGTAAGTCCCCAACAAATCCCAACACCACCCTTTAAAGAAACACCTCCCAGCAAAGTATGCACAAAATATTTTCTTAGCTTCCACACAAAAATGTTGATGCCCGACTCTCGGGTAAGTTCCACAAATGTCTAAGCAGCTCTGGCTGACAGATAGGATTTTATTGAATTCATCAACGCAATAAATGCAAACACGTGCTCTTTCGAGTCTTCGGGATCTCTGTGTCTCGCTCTTTAGCTCCTTCAACAGCTGCACCTTATCAGGCCTTGGCTTAGCACTGTCTTACACAATCCATCGTCTTGCCACACAGCCCCCATTTTCTAGCCTCCTCCTCCCTTCATTTCCTCTTGCCTGGGCTCCCCCGTTTGTCTCGTTTACCTCCGAGTATGATCAAGCCTCTAAAATTCTGTCCTTCTGCAGGTCAAACGAACGCGTGCAGCACCTTGCATTAAAAGCTTGCTGATTTGTTTGAGTGTTTCCCAGAAATGTTAGAATTCACCTCTTCTGTTTCATCCCCCTCTTTTCTCCTCTCCATCTTTTCCCCCAACATGACCCTCCCCCCCCACTTTGCCCGACCCCTCATTCCAATCCCAAGCACCAGTTTCCTGTCTCTCATGATCCCTCGACATTTTGTTAGTCTACCTTTTTTCACCTCACTGCTTTGTTCTTCACTTCTTATTCCATCTCCTCCTCTTTCCCTCCTCACCTCCCTCCAAAGAGAGGGAGCTGAAAATCTATCAAATATTTAAACTTTGCAAGAACCCCCACTAAAAAAAATCAATCCTCACTTTCTATTATGAAATTCTTGGAATATGAGCTAATAGAATTGGCCGCACTACTGCACGTGCTGTTTAGTTGGTGATTGTGTAGGTAGGTGGGTGACTGGAGGGGTTGTAGCACATGTCATGACTCACAGTTGGATTCTGCACTGATTGGTAGGGATATACTGCACAGCCTTAATACCTGAATGTCATTCTAACATATATGGAAGCGACTACAGGACTGAGGCAGCGGGCAGACATGATGCTGTTTGGATTTGCAGTCTCAGGCAGGAGAATATTATGGATTACAGTTTAGGGCAGAGGAATCCACATATAAGAATATATGGGCATGTATGGGGTGTAATCCAGAAAGTTGGTTGTTTTCCTGTTTTAAATAGATTTAGAACCACACAAAACCAGACTTCGGTCTCCTTTTGAGGTTTAATACAAAAAACAAGCCAAAAACAACAAAAAGAAAACACACAAAGAGAAAGAAAGCTTGAATAAGAAGCTCAAATACTGAAACAAAAGACACCCTGCGTTTTCTCAGCTGCAAACACGTTATGTTCATAAAATACCTGGAAAAGAAGCTGGCTCACCTGCTGTATTTCTTTTGTTTGGCCACTAGGTGCCGCTACTAACACACGAGTTACTGTTTAGCAGCTGAGTCGATACTGGTGCGCAGGGAGGTTTAGTGTGGGGCACAGGGGTGCTGACCACAGACACATTTCAAGTCAAGAAAGAAACTTTTAAACAGTAGGCTGGGTTGGATTTGTTTTTAGAAAGAAAAAAAGATTGATAAGAACGTTTTTGCACAATGCATATCCGCGTGTTTACATTGCAAAGAAAGGTCAAACTGGCGAAATGCTGATCTGTGTATTTATTGCTAAAATAACCCTCAGGATATGAAAAGGTTGACAGCACAACCACAACTTTAGGTCCAAGTAAAGTGCAGGAAATGTGACAGTTATTAAGCTGGAAGAGCTAAAAATACAAAGAGCCAAGGCTTGCAAAAATACTGCTGCAACACTCGCGTATGTGTCAGAAATACTCGATTAGATTTAAACCCTTTCAACTGCACACATTTACAACCGTACTGATGTAAACTGTGTGTAGATGATATTCATTTTTGTCTCCATTCATGTTCTGCTTGTTTACATGCTTGTTATTAATCAAACGTATTAATGCCTTAATAATCAGTAAATATGCACTATTTGATCAAATAAACAGCTTGAATTGTAATTTGCGGTCTGGATTAAACACCTCAATCACTCCAGAGCTTCTAATGGAAATATTAATATGCTTAATTCAGCCAATCGGGAGTTAGGATCTTTACGCTCCCCTCCAGAAACCGACCAATCAGCGGGGGTTACAAATTCCAGTAATAGTACTCCACACACGCTTTCCCCCGCTTTGCAGCTCCACCCCGCAGTTCCAGCTCTGGAGAGGGTGGACCGGAGTAAAGAAAACAAGTTATCTCATAGTCCCAGGCCATGTTATTGATGGCCTTCCTGAGAATGAGGGGCAGCCTTTAAGCCTGCGGATATGATTAGCGGGAAAATGAGCAAGGTAAGAGGAGAAGGTCTACTAAAGCCCTGGTAAGAAAGTTTCGAGGGTCTGATCTAGTCTGTCTTGGCTCATCGATCTCCTGATGATTTAATAGTCAGTATCTGCAGTGTAAGTGTGCGCGGAGGAGTTTTGGGTGGGTGTATGATGCTGGGTTTTCATGCACATGTGTTGGCTGAGCAGTTGCGCACTTTTGACAATTTGACTGGCTTAGATGTAAAATTACGTTAACTTTCGTCTGTAGACTGTTTTATTTTTATTTATGTGTTTTTTTTTAGAAAGTCGGTAACTAATAAGTTTGTGGGATTCATTAAGAGTTTCAATACACCTTTGACATACCTATCTGCGCGTGCTCTCTGACAGTCACATGTTCGCTAATGTTTTTAGCTATTGAGTCAACATTGAAGTTTCAGTGATTTCGGGGACTTTGTGCTTTTCTCAGGGAAGTTTCTTGATGTGTCGCACTTCATTAAACGGACATAAAATGGTCTTGAATAGGGTCATGTGACGCATTTAGTCCCCCCCCCCCCACCCCACATAGCCCCACCGCTTCTGCGTCAGCGCCAGCCAGGAATTATTCGGGGCCCGTGGCTCAAGGGTTGGGAGTTCGTCTTGTAATCGGAAGGTTGCCAGTTCGAGCCCCGGTTGTGTCCTTGGGCAAGACACTTCACACGTTGCCTACTGGTGTTGGTCAGAGGGCCCAGTAGTTTCCAGTTCCATCCACAATCTGTAGAACATAAAGCTGTCTTTCCTTACAGCAGTGATTTCCTTACACTGTACAGTCCCTTACAGTGCAACTGGTATTGTTGCGGCAAGACTGCCACCTTTGCTGGTCCGGTGTCCACCTCTGAGAATGGGAACTGTACTACTACAGCAGCTCCAAAGAAATGGCACCGTCAGCACTGTAGAAGTCTTAAGGGTTAGCAATATCTAAGAGTCTGCACACATAAATAGCCGGGGAATACCTGATCTTGAGTATACGTGATGCTTTTTTAAAAGCAATGTACATTTTCGTTTCATTTGAAAAGCTGTCCCATACTTTCCCAACTTTCTTGGGTAAACAGGACAAACCGGAAACAACACAATTCCAAAAAAACAACAAAACAAACAACAAAAATTGGTTTAAGTGTTGTTGTTGTCATTTTGGTTAAAAAACTAGCTTGAACTTTTCTTCAGCCTGTGTTTTTCAGTGTCTGCTCCCTGCTTGATGTGCGCTCCATACACCAATGCATGTCCCAGTGTGGACATGCAATTTTGATTGTCGTTTTACAGCTGCAGAGTTATACTGTCCTGTTCAACCATGTGCGCCGTTGAGTTTTGAAGTTAAATGAAATCAGTATTTAAAGTATTTGAAGGTTTACTTTCTAAACGTGAACTAGTTAAAAGAATTTGAGGAAAGCACATAGATTTTATTAAAAATGAATTCCCAGTGTATTCCCAGCTGTGTCAACATAAATTGGCCAAGAACAACAGCTGGAAATGCAACTGGGACCTTCAGTCTGACTTTCCTTTTGCTTGTTTTTCTTCATTCATGACTCACAAAATGACTGTTTTACAATGATTTCTATCCAGTGGAATATACCGTCTTTATTTTAATAAAAACTCATTTCTTGTATTCACACTGGAGTAGGCTTAAATCACTCAGGCGAATATAATTTGCCGCTTTCAGTCTCGTGGCAATGAGCCAATGCGGAGCCTATGCATGTGTGTTTGCAGGGATGCTGTGAACAAAAATCTGTCACACAGGCTTCATCGTGCAAACTCAAAAGCAAGGTATAGTGTGCACACAGGTGATTGATGATTGTTCATACAATTAGCTTTGGCTCCACACCGTGATTCCTGCTTGTCAGAGTTCCTATCTTCCTTTGCAACATGAGGGAAACAGCCACGCATTAATAACAAGATAACATTGTGCGACCTTTCCTTTGGTCACTTTTCTCCTGTGTGAACTATATTCGGTGCAGATAAGTGGAAGTCGGGCTGCATTTCGATCAGATCAGAGAGGAAGCTGGTGATTTAAAAAAAAAAACGTTCCAGCATTCTGGAAAAACTTGAGTAGCTTGTTCAAATAACTGTCTCGGTGTAAGCATGTAAGCCGGCTGCTCTAGTGGAGATGTTCAGTGACCAGCAGTACAGTGCTGTGGTTGTTTTCAGTGTACAGCAGCTATACTATATTTATAATTACTGGGTGTAACTGAGAAGCTTGAAGGCCCAGGAACGACACATTCTGTGTGCTTGCGGCACCTCCTGGCCACTGCCAAGTCAAGAGGTTGAAACAGAAGCTGGTTCATGTTCCCCTGGATATAAAGCCGCAGTAACAGCTAGTCACTCACACCTGGAAAATTCTTCACCGTAAACACAGGATGAATCTAAGTGACTCCTTTATACTCTAGCAGATGTTGCAACAGGGATTCTTAAACAAGTGTCAGATCTGGAACTACGGCAGCATACTTTACATCCCTTAATGTCGTGCACTGGCTGAGGCCACATCGCAGTACAAGGGTAACATTTTTATTTAGCAAATGCAACAAAGGGTGTTGGTGGTTTTGCTGCAATAAGACCTTTCTGTGTTTGTGTGTACGCTTGCAGCAGGAGTTCCACAAGAGAACGGAAGTGTATCATGGCAGCATGTTGACATCACCTCTGGAACAGGGAGTCACTCTGTTCCCTCCACTGCCTGTCCCACCCTTCGGACACATGCATGCACACACGCGCTTATAACACATGCAGGCTTTGATGCCAACAAATAAGAAGCAGGAACTCAGATACCCATGAGATGTTCTCAGTAGAGGGTTGGATTTAGGTTTACAGTTAGTCACAAACCGACCATTAAGCCGTGTGATCTGATGCATAAAATGAACATAATGTAAATACTAGATGCCCACAATTGAACAAATTTGGGTTATTGTGTTTTGTAAGGTAAACTCATAATCTGATAGACCATAAAGAGAGGTACAGTCCATCCAGAAAACTTTACTTGTTTCACATTTTGTCTTGTTATAGTCTTATTACAAAATGGATTATATTTGTTTTTCACCTCAAACCCCCCCCCCCCCCCCCCCCCAAAAAAAAAATAAAATAAAATAAATGTGCATTTGCTTGAAATTCTTGAAAATGTATTAAAAATGAAAACAAAAACAACATGCACATAAGTAATCATAGTGTTTGCTCAGTACTTTGTTGAAGCACCTTTGGCAGCTATTACAGGCTCATTATTTTTGAGTAAGATGCTACAAGCTTGATCCCAATATTTTGGGGCAGTTTCTACAATTCTTCCTTGCAGAATCTCTGAAGATCCACCAGGCTGGATGAGCAGTCATTTTCAGATCTCTCCAGAGATGTTCAGTCATATTCAAGTCTGGGCTCTGGGACATTCACAGAGCGGTCCCAAAGCATTTCCTTTGTTTCTTGACTGCGTCCTTAGGGTAGTCGTCCTATTGGAAGATGAACCTTTGCCCCAGACCAAGGAACGGAGCACTCTGGAGCAGGTTGCTATCAATGATGTCTTTGTGCATTGCTGCATTCATCTTTCCCTCAACTTTGACTAGTCTCCCAGGTCCTGCTGCTGAAAACCATCCTCACAGCATGATGCTGCGACCACCACGCTTCACTGTAGGGACGGTATTGGTCAGATGATGAATAGTCCCTGGTTTCCTGCAGACATAATGCTTGGCATTGAGGCCAAAGAGTTCAACCTTTGATTCATCAGACCAGAGAATTTTGGTTCTCATGGTCTGAGAGTCCTTCAGGTGGCTTTGGGCAAACTCCCGGTAGGCTGTCGTGTGCCTTTTACTGAGGAGTGGTGTCTGTCTGGCCTCTCTACCATACAGGCCCGATTGGTGGAGTGCAGCAGAAATGGTTGTCCTGTGGAGGAAGCATCTGGTTCTTGGTCACCTTGCGTTCTATCTCGATCACTCAAAAATTGGCAGCATGGCCAGTTCTCGGAAGAGACCAAACTTCTTCCATTTATGCATGATGAAGGCCACTCTGCCTTTCAAAATCATGTCCAATTAACCAAATTTGACAGATTGACTCCAACCAAGTTGTAGAAAATATGTGAAAGATGATCAGTAAAAATAGGATGTACCTAAGTTCAACTATGAGTGTCATGGCAAAGGCTGTGATTTTCAAGTAAGAATATTCACTTTGTCATTATGGGGTATTGTGTGTATAATTCTAAGTTGAAAAATGAACTTATTTGAGTTTCCAGATAGACTCTAGATGCTGAGAACTGTTTTTATTAGTATTGAGCATCAAGCCTGAATTCCTTGTTTATAGACCCTTCCATTTGAGTCGACTGTAAATCACCAAATTAAATTTTAAACTTACACTCCTCCTTCAAAAACAACACTAAATATTAAAAATGGTTGCCTCTACTTTTTGTTTTTTGTTTCTCTAGGTCGTAGATTTTCTAAACCTGTTAACTCCCCTGCTCTAAGTCACTATAACAACACCAAATTATCTGGTGATGCTATAGTTGGCTTTCTTTTACAGTCTTTTTATATAGTCCCAGTTATTAATTGATTTGCAAGTATGGCAAAATTAATGATGAACATTCATTTTTGTAGCTCATTAGAAAAGCAGTTTAAATCAATGAATGTGTTGTTGGGGTTGGTGAATACAGTCCAGGAACCAATCTAAGTCTATCAGATTAAAATCACTGATGTACAAGTAATACTGAAAACCCAGGCGTATCTGCGGGTACTTTCCAGATTATACTCTGAAACACCTGCTCCTTTTTCTAGTGCAGATGTCATGTGCAGCAAAAAGGCTTTAATAATGATTTAAAGATGTAAAGACAAAAATCCCATTTCATCTAAAAGCACTAGGAAGACTTTTCCCCCTCTGGGGCATGTTCAATCTGTCCTCTTACTGAGGCCATCTGCATCTGATGCCGAGGTCACAGTCACCAGTCCTGCTGTCAGGAATGAACCACTCCCACACAATGCCCATCATTGTCCAAATATCAAGACTATTTTTAGTAAGAAACGAAAGGGTAGGGGCAAGAGAGTTTCCAGAGATGTGTGGGTGTGTGTGTGTGGCTGCAAATGGCTTGCTCTATGTGCGCATTTGTTTTTACATTTGTAGGCCTGTGTTCATGTCTTGTTTGTGTGTTCAACCCCTCCCTCGTTCAATCCAGCTACTGTTCTGTGGTGGTGGACAGGAGGTGCAGTGAGAAAGGGGAGGGAGCTCTGGTTAGAAAGCATCTCTTTGACAACATTAAACTCCCCGTTCCTTATTCTGCCAAAAGGCTAAAAATATTAGAAAAAGGACCCACTTGTGCGTAGCAGATGTTGCAGAGGGGGAGGTGGGGTCTTTCCTGCAGCACACGGGGACGGGAAGAGGAGAGCGGACGTGTGTCTGTTTTCTCCAGCTGTCTGCAGGGATACACGTCTGCACGTGAGTGTGTATGTGTGAGCAAAGTTTTTCCTCTTGAGGTCTCAGGTAGATGTTTGCAACTTCTGTTAGTGCTTTGGAAATGTAGACAGGCCTCAGCTGGTTAGGACTGGAGCTTGAATGGCCACATGTAGCCTATTCTTATAAGGGTTTGTCCATCAGTAACTGTGATGATTAAAATGAGCATCTATAGTGAGACGGAGTCAATCGATTTGGTGGTATTATTATTATTATTATTATTATTATTATTATTATTATTACGTTCAGAGAGTTTTGTGGTTCTTTTCTCTAACAAGTTGTTTCTTTAGGGGCTCTGAGTACTAAATGGTGGATAACACATGCTTTACCAGAGGAAGATGTTTTTTATCCAGTGCAGCAGTGACAGTAATTGCTATCCTGGGGACCAGGCTCTGCATCGCAGGTTGTTTTTAGTGCTCATGCACTCAGACTCTACCAGCTGTTTTCTGTTGTAATCCTACACAAAGTTGTAAACCTCCTTCACTGTGGTTTCCTCTGCTGGACTCCCAAGTTGAGCTGACGGGAATGTTTCAGGAGATTTGAGTTTTGAACTCAGTTTGCACACAGCTTTCCATCAGTGCAGCGGCATGTCTTACAAATACATGAAAAAGAGATGCTAACAACAGATGGACATTAATGCTTTTGGCTAATGCTTAGCTCTTTCCTACGATGCAGTCATTTGTTGTTGAATAATGGGAGATATAAGTTCCCAACTTGGAAGAGCCATCGAAAATAAAGAAAAACTTCAGAGCTTAGGAAAATGCTGATATTATGTAGGTAAAAGCAAATTTAATCTGTAATATTGTTTTAGATTGTGACTGTCAAAATAGACGTACTAAGCTCGGTTAGACAAGTTTTTTTTTTTTTTTTTTTTTGTTAAATAGTAGCTAAACACAGTTGTCACAATAATTAAGGCGCTACATAGAGCAGAACACTAATGTTATTAGCAAGATACACTGTATCTCTGAGGAGTCAGGTAAAGCAGTATCTGTCATATCCTGAAACTGCCTCAACATATTGTTTAACATACAAACCATCTTCTTAAGTGATTTTAAACTCATTTTTTGGGTAAGATAAAGGGGCTAAACTGAGCTTGCTAACACAGTATAAAACATTTAGCTTAACAGCTACATTAGCTAGTATTTTCCTATATACTCTATATATTCAATGTTTATTTAAGAAAGCAAATATAACATTTTTCTTTTCTATTAAATAAGCCTCAAAAAATGACTGACTGTACCTTTACCAAATTTCATTATGTGGGATTATTAATTTGAGATTAAAACATTCTTTAAAATACCAAAAATTATCAACAGGTTACTGAGTGTTATGGAGCAATATTAGCCTTGTGTTCCAGAAGCATCAACTCAAGTTAGCATGTTAGCCAGCTAGCATCGGCGTACCTGTATGCTGCTTTGTGTCATTTGTGTCATACTTTTAACCAGCTTATGTAGGAAAGGGAGCAGTGTGTCACGATTTATGAGATGAATCACTATTGGAAATTCTGAACACATTTTAATGACCACTAAATCTGTTTCCATGATAATTAGTTATTGAAAAAAAAACAGACCTTTCAGCTTTTAGTTATTTGGGGTTTTATGGAGACCTGGAATGTAAACATGCCTGTCTCTAAAGCACTTTGGGTGATATTCTGTTGTTTGAATGTTCTGTAGGACAGCGGTCCCCAACCTCCGGGCCACGTACCGATACCGGTGTGTGAGTCGTTTGGTACCCGGCTCAGGTGTGAAATTCATGGTTTTCAGGGTTTTTGTTGTTATGTTTTATCTTTCTTTTCTTTTTTTTAATCTATTTTATTGTTAACTCGGTTTTCCTGGGTCTTTTCCCTTGTGTTATGAATAAATCTTCTATTTTTGGGTACCGGTACTGGTTTTATTTTGTTGAATTTATTAGAAAAAACACCTTAAAGGCCGGTCCGTGAAAACATTGTTGGACATAAACCGGTCCGTGGTGCAAAAAAAGTTTGGGGACCGCTGCTATAGGACATCGATAAAACAGACGTGTGACAGCTGATTTTTAGAGTATGTCTGATGCATAATGTTTCATTTCTAAAACATAATTAATTTCACACAATTCAGTGGGTTACATCCTGGACTGGATAGAAAGTATGATATCATTACTGGCTTTGATATTGATTAGATTGATATTTGAATTGAATCGCCCACCTCTGCATCCTTGTAGTGTTGATTTAAGGAAAGTTGGCTAATAAACAAAAGTAGCAGCTGCTGTGTGCAACTGTAAAAGAACATCATTTTTACAGTAAGATATTACACATATTTAACTTTTCGATCACTATTTATTATCTTTGTCTCTTCTGTTGGAGGCATATGGTGCCATCTATTGTGGGCTCTAATGAAACAGCAGTTATTTGCTGCTTTTAACAGCAAACAGACGAGTCATAATAATTACAGCGTGCAAAACCACCTCACTTCAAGTCAACTTGGTACCATGACTGAAGCTTGTGATCACATGGGTAATGAGTTTGCAGATGGTCATGTTTTACATAGTGCTTGAAAGACTTTTCATCCGTGTTGGCTTAAAGCTACTAAATGATCCTTGGGATGAGATTGCTTGGTCAACAACTGCTTCCAAGTTTGAAGAAGGACATTGGAACCTCTGTGAGTTAATCAGTTAATCAATCTTAAAACCAAGCAAATGGCACACTTCAAACATTTGGTATCCATTCATTGCCCTTGTTCTTGTTACACAGAGGTTATTCTGCATATAGAATCACCATATTGTGTTGCCTTTGTTACACTTTCTTGGTTTTCATGCTTTTACCCTCAGGTCCTCTCGCCTGAGAGAGGCTTTTTAAACACCTTAACAAAGAATTCAGTAGCAGAGCCCCGTATCACTGTCTGACCATGATTGCCTGTGGTGGGACTATATAGTGGTCTTGATTGTGTCTGGAACAGGAAGAATGCTGCCAGCCTTTCCTCAGTGTGTTTATTTCTCAGCCCACATCACCGCTGTGGTTCAGCTGACAGTAACTAGTTGCTTTTTTAAATTTCAGTGTAGGCCCCCTTGTGTACAATAATGTATATTTTAAAGGTCTATTGCATACTTTTATAGATGCATGCTAAAGTCCAGGAGGAGTTTAACTAACTTGCTTTGTCAGTGGGCTTGAATGTCACTGCGAAGCAATAGAAATAGAACGTGCATTACATAAAGGCAGCAAGACTGGTCACGAGGAAAGGCAAAGGAGCGTTTGTTGTATTCAACATTGTATTGAGTCAGAAGATACGTCAAAACAGGACTAGATAAGATGATGCTAAACTGTAATGAAATCTGAGTGGATTTTGGTCTGCTAATGTGATAAAAGCACCAACAAGAATAGACCATATGAGTCAAATAAAATAAAAAGTCCCAGCATTTAAAATGATACGTCACCCACAAGTACTGGCAAGATGAGCTTTTCCAGCCATGTGTTATTATATAACATACACCAGCCCCTGAGCCACCCACCCTATCCTCCTCCACCATCCAAGGTGCTGCGGTCGCAGTACACTTGTACAGCAGCAGGCCAGCAGCCGCTGCACACAGCAGGCACGAGGGTGATGCCAGGCGAGGCAGCTGTCCAAACACTGTCCGGTCCCTAGAACAGAGCCAGGGAAGCAGGATAATGGAAGAAGTGTGCAAACAGCTCCCTTTCTTTGTTGCCAAGGAGTAAAAGCACAAGCAGAGGCAACAAAACCCTTTTTGTCTCTGTATCACTTTAATTATCCAAGGCTATGGACACGTTATGGACACGTTAGCAGCACGATTGCTTTCTTAAATATAGCTGTTTACTCTGGGTGACGACAGCACTGGTGCGTGTTCGGTGTATGTGTGGGGGGGGGAGGGACTCGTATTTGATGTCAGATAAGACCCATTATGCAGCAATCCTCACACTTG
Organism: Copadichromis virginalis; assembly: GCF_057382275.1. NCBI lineage: Eukaryota > Metazoa > Chordata > Actinopteri > Cichliformes > Cichlidae > Copadichromis > Copadichromis virginalis. Next base: position 34,908,546 of record NC_140639.1, on the reverse strand, counting down.
GCCCATGGATTCGTATTGCAAACCTCCACAGAGTCATATGCAGATTTGATCCCATGTTGAGAAACAAAGACTCCGTGGGTGGAAATGACAACACGACACACATTAATGTACCCACACTGGCACACACGCATGAAATCAAACACACATACATGTACACTTGGAAATGTAAGAAAGAAAAGATGGGATTTTCTTGTACTTTCACTTTAATTAGCTGTCTAGTTCGATACGTTTGCTTTTTCCCCCCTCTCTTTTCACAAATCTTCACACACACACTAAGGATTAGAGTTGGTTATGGGCGGGAATCTCATGGATTATTACTGGAAGACAGTTACACAACCAGAACAGAAGTTTGAGAGGCAAAGGGAGTAAAAGCAGCACCTTCATTCATACACAAGTCTGCATGTTAAAACTTTAAGCTTCTGCTACTGTTATAACCAACTTACTCACCCAACTTTTATTTGATCTTTTATTTGTCTCTAATTAATTAATTTACACTGGACGCTGTCGAACTCCAGGCCTCGAGGGTCGGTGTCCTGTAGGTTTTAGATGTGTCCTTGATCCAACACAGCTCCTCAACATGTCTTGAAGTTCTCCAGAGGCCTGGTAACGACCTAATCATTTGAATCAGGTGTGTTGACCCAGGGGGATGTCTAGAACCTGCAGGACCCCGGCCCTCGTGGCCTGGAGTTCGACACCCCTGCTATAGTTGGTGTAAGGATGACTGACTGAAAACATTGAACGTCTGCCAAGTCGAAACTCTTGGATGAAGGTTAAACAAGGACTCTTAAGTGTTTCTAACAGTAGCATGTCTAGTCCAGTATTAGGCATGTAATACAGTGTAAACCTTTGTTCTGTGTGTGTTTGTGAGCAGGCAGGCAAAGGAGAGCCCCACGTCTTCAAGGAGAAGACTTTCAAGAAGAAGCGGCAGTGCAGTGTGTGTCGGCAGAGCGTCGATAACGTGGGCTCCTTCTGCAGAGGTGAGAGTGCTCCTGTGTTGACTTTCTCCCACTAATTTTGTTGTTATTAAAAATAAAACCAAAGAAAGAAATTGGACACAACTGTAAGGTCACTAATCCTAACCTTTGTTTTCTTTTCCCCCTCCCACTTGACGTGTTTTTCTCAGTATGCAAAACAGCCACCCACAGGAAGTGCGAGGCAAAGGTAAGGATCGACCGCCAAAGGAAATAGTTTCAGGCTTGACTTAGATGGAGAAAAATAAATTCTGTATCGCTAAACACAAAAATTACAATACAGAGGAAATTTTTATGTTACTTAATGTTTCACAAAAAACTGCACACAACAAGGATAAATGCCAGTTTTCCATGATGTGTGTTATTCACATTTCATGGCATCCAATTGTAGAATTAGTGGCAGCTGGTTGTGTCAGAGAGCCCAGTTTTTAGGGCTTGATTGACAGCAAATACTTTGGCAACTGTCCTCATCCTAACCCTGATGTTTTGTGGAAAAACAAGATTCCTGTCCCCTGATTGCAAAGACGGGGTTAACACTGAGGTGAAGGCTACTTCAGCAGCTTTTCAAAGAAAAATCCCAAATATTTGTTCAGTTTTCTGAGGAGTTTTGGGGCTTTGGACTTATGGCTAAACAAACAACACATGAATTTTTTGTGAGAATAATTACTATTAGCATCCCTTCTTAACCCCAAGTCTACCCAACACTGTGTTTTGGAGAAAGATAAAAATGACTTTTAGTCTTTTTTAAATGTGAATAGTTTTTGACGTGTCATTTGAATGATTATTGTCTTTGTTTTTTTAGAAGAACAATTTCATAAGAACAAAAATTACATATTCTGAATGGCCAGAGCAAGGATTGGGGAGAGGTCTAACTTAGATGGATACAGATATTAATTGCTGTAAACTTGACTCCTATTAAGGTCACTAAATTAAATGCATTTGCATGTACTCATTAAGCCAGTTCCCAGGCACTGAAATGATAAATGACATTAAGGAAACTCTTTGGGGTTGTCCAAACATAATGCTGTCACATTCTGAGCTGAAGAGGATCATGGGAGTGATAATAACATGAAATAGACTTCTTTTTTTGTTGTTGTTTTTTTAACGACGTGCTAAATAAATATCACAAGTTTATAAAGCATAACAGTGAAAGGTAATGTTACTTTATGATTAACTTTTACCTCAAATAAAGGTATAGGTACATGACAGTATCTCTATAAAAGCAGACATCTCAGGAGCCGTTCTAAAAAGAAGCCTGTTCATTTGCATTCCTCAATGTAAGCTGCGAGCCTTCCTTCGAACACCACACTGCTGGCTCTGTGAAAGAGTCATTGATGGAAGTATGGCATAATGAATGGACAGAGTGATGCTGAGGGGGAGAATGTGAAAGGCGCAGAAGGCTGAGGCAGGGAACCTTGGCAGGCAGCAGCTGACTGAGATAAAGCTAAGGGGTGAAGGCATGTGGCAAAGACGAGCATCATTCCTCTAGCATCCCTCTGTCCTCTTGTGTTTTATCTGCGGAGAGCCTTGGGGATGAGTTCAGAGATGAAAGGATGGCTTTGAAACAGCACACGCAATAAAAAAGTAAAATCAGCTTTTTAAGGACAGCTTGTGGTGTTGGTCGCACAGAGTTATAGGTTGGTTATGACTCTAGAGTGGACATAGACCAGTAAGCCACAACATTAAAACCACCGACAGGTGAAACAAAGAACAATAAAAATGTCTTTACAATGGAATGCTCTGCTGGGAAACAACCTTTGTTACATACTATCCACCTAAAATATTGCTGCACCACATCACTGACTACAGTAGTCTCCTATACCAGTGGAACTACCCCTCCAAACTGTCAGAGGTGAAGGAACAGGCCTTATCTGTGTCTATGCTTTCACAGTCAGAGCTGAGAACCTACAGAATATAGGAAGATGGTTTTGATGTTGTGGCTGACTGAAAATAGTATTTGTTTTCTTCCATTGTAGGAACTGTCTGTCTGTATGCGTTGTTGTGAAAGAGAAACTTCAAGGATTAGATGAGTTTTCAGTAACGCAGCTGGTTTCTTATTTTAACTTAAAAGTAATGCAACATAGCATTATAGCAGCACAGCTAGCATGATTGTGTTTAGATGTAAAACCACAACTTGAAATATAACTTTACTTTTTAATGACTTTAGACAAACAAAATACAGTACAATGTGTTCACTGGTTAATTAAGAGATACAGTTAACTTCACCTTTAGACATAATCAGAGATTTAATCTGTTTTTAAGCTAGGCTAGGTGCTAGCTAGAGCGCTATGTGTTTGTATAGCCATAAAAGGCTGTGTCAGTGTTCTTGTTTATCTTGTCATGTGATTTTTTTAACCACAGTTCTAGCCCTGAACTTAAACCCTAACCCTTTGCTCTGGACACGAGCGACAATTATTTTGGGAAAAATGTAAATAAAGACTTGGGAGAATAAAATAATTACAATGTTTGTGTCAATTTGTACAAATCAGCAGTTTGGCTACTTATGCTCCTCATTTAGCAGTACATATTTTAAATGGTGAGAAATGTTCCAGTGTTTTCCAATTTATTAGGAAAAAAGTTGATTATTCCACAGATATTTTATATTTTTAAGATTTATTACAAAAAAACAAAGATCGGGATGTTCTTAAACAGCCTTACTATAACTGTTTGATGTGTGGTTGTTGACTGGGAGTTAAACTGTGATATCCATCGCTGCTGCCCAGGAAGGGAGAGGTCGGATAAGGGAGGGTGTGGAGGACTGGCTTCTCTGTACATATTAGCTGTTATCTAACCTTATGTATAACGCAGAGACTTGAGGAGGGATGAAGGATTGGCATTGGTCTTTCCTAATGTGAATTCAGATATTTGAAGTAAAGACAGTGACACAGCAAACTGAATAAAAATGAACAAGCTAATGCGTGTCACCTGGTTTGTGGTAAACAGGTGTAGTTACCTGTGTTAGAGCAGTTACTTTGCATGCCATTCACGTTGATTTTGTTAACAATTACATTGTCTTTGAATCGCCCAGCTCTCCTCTCCTCCCGTTTGTGTGTGTCTGTGTTTGTATGTGTGTGATATTCCTGCATACACACACGCCTAAGCACTTCTGGAGGTCTGTCATCTGTAAGGCATCCTGTTTACCACACCATTCAGTATGTTGTCAGAGTAGAATTCAGCTCTGTGACGGTGGGAAAAAAAGAAATCATAAACCTACATCTCATAAAGATTGACTGGTAGTGATTGTACTCTGCATGTTTTTAATTTCAGTTATTCTGCTCCCTGCTCTTTGCCCATGAGGTCAGCAGCCTCCAGCTGCCTCGTCTCTGTCTCTATTAAAAAGAACAGACTCTCACAGAGACGAGCAGAAGGCCATAAACAGTTTTACTTCACCATGTTCTCTCTCAGAGAATAGTCTCCCTTATCTTTGATCCCAAGTGGAAAATTTAGTCCGAAGGGAATTTGTAGGGGGTGGTGGGGAAGGAGATGGCGGGGAGAGAAGAGAGAGGGGGGCGAGAGAGGAACAGTGGGAGTAGGAAGGATTAAAATTAGTGAAATGCAACCCGTGACGATTTGACCGGCCCGTCTGGTCTAATTAGGCAAGAAGAGGCATTTCCGCTGGTCAAACTACGGGCTGGTGGCTAACTACTTGGTTCCCAAACCGAGTCACGCCCACCAGTGATCAGTCAGGCAGGATCAATGGATGTGTGGCTGACTGCCAGATGTGCTGTATCAGACAAAACAGAGCTGACTGAAAAGAGCTCCTGTAGATTGCTGATGGTTTCTTACTGTAAGCAGTGCTTTGAATTGACATCTGAAACCAAAGGCAATCTAAAAGTTTTAACTTTGTTTAAACCCTTCGTATAAGGTCATAAGAGGTCAAATCTGATAACATTTTTTCCTAACTGGTGTTGCCAACCATCCATTCATCTATCCATCCATAAATACTTTTTCTTCAGCTTATCCAGTTAATGGTTATGGGGGTGCTGGAGCTTATCCCTGCTGTCATGGGAAAAGAGGCAGGGTACACTCTGGACATGTTGCCAGCCTAATATTCCAAATTAAATATAAATTAAATTGCACATTTCACAGTTTCATGCGTGTATTGTTGTACTGCTTCATCCACATGAAGCAAGATTTCTCAGCAGAACAAGATAAGCGTTATTCACTTTCCCTGTTTTAAGTATTATTCCACCACTGACTGTCTGCGACTGCAGTTCAGTGAGTAAAGGAAAACATTTCAGAATGGAATTTCATTGTTTTAGGGGTAAGTCGTCCTGCAGATGGTGTATGCTTATGCTGGTAAAGTGGGGCTGCATATCACAGTAATTACACTCTCTGGCCCCGCCCCCCACATATTGGGATTGCTTATTGTCTCTCGTCCTTGTCACAGCTCTCATCCACTGAACATGTCAAAATATATTTTACATGAGGCTAAGCTGTGTGCCGTTTGCATTGCCTGCTGTTCTCTTTACAAGAAGAGGCTGTACAATCAAGTACAGATAGAGTGGAAGTGGGGGAGGACGCAGGGATGGGGGAGAAGAGCAACATAACCTGCCTGATGTTTCTCTGAGCCTTTCATCAAGACAGTTGTGGTTGCTGTTGTGCTCCTCGGGGCTCTTTTTTTCTAATAAGGAAATTCAAAACATAGAAGTACTTTCAGGAAAAGAACCCTTTGAAGTGTCTCCTGCGCACTTCCTCTACTGTGACAAATTTCCTGAAGGATTCAAAAGACTGTGTTGCCACTTTCTTTCCTTTTTTAACTTTGCATTAACTAACGTGACACTCTCAAAAACATCAAGCAGTTGCAGGCTAACAGAAGCGATGAGTGGATGGAATTTTAGAGCAATGTCAGAAACAAAAAGTCGACCAGATTCCCTGTTTTCCCAACATGCAGCTGACCCCGACATCCCTGTTACTCTACAGACTTCCCGTCACTATAGGAATATGTCACTCGTTGCTATTAGAGCATGCCAGCTGCAGCATGCTTTTAAGCAGTCTCCTGTAACAGGGAGGCTTAAATAAGAAATATCCATCGCAGCAGTTTACTGTAAGAAACCTTTTAATTGTTTCAGTAGGTTGTTTTTGGGGGGCCTCAGTGACATCAGCAGCAAGTCATTCTTGTGGCGTCTAGCCCGGGCCTCTGGTTCCCCCCCTGCAGTTCCAGTATTTCACTAAATACTCGTGTAGTCAGCATGAGTCATTCAGGATAACAGGATCCAACTGCATCATTTTAACATTACTGGGACCATGACCGTCTCTTCTGACTCAACGAACTTTATCACAGACAGCTCTGGTAATTGCTGAGATAAGTTGGCATGTTTTCAGTTCGTGTGTGTGTGTGTGTGTGTGTGTGTGTGTGTGTGTGTGTGTGTGTGTGTGTGTGTGTGTGTGTGTGTGTCTGTGTCTGTGTCTGTGTCCAGTACAGACTAAGCGAGAGAAGGAGCGAGTGAGCATTGTTGATGAGAGTTAAAACCATAAGCATGACAGCTTACTTAGCCAAGTTGGGACTAAGCCAGTCCACTCTGTGTGTGTGTATGCGTACATGTGTGTGCGTGTGTGTCTTAGCTAGGACATAAGCTGTTCTAATTGGCCGATGGGTTTGTTCTCAGAACTTTTGCATATTTCACTTCACTTCATTTGTATCTGGTATTTCATACATCATTCAAGGAGCCTTCTTATAGTGAGGGCAAGACCCAAGACTATTATAGAGAATAATTATTAACTGTACATAAGATGGACCATGACTGTGAATTCTCGACTTCACAGTTTACAGCCTTAACTTTGCCATTTTTCAACCATTTCAATCATTTTCAATTAATAGGAAGATGAAAAATATATATATTTTTTTAATTTCTACCACCATCATCAGCTCACATCTGTTTTGATTATAAAATCTGAAATCTGTTTAAATATGCCTGTCTAATACACAATGTTTCTAATTATTTAAAAATCCCAAAGTGTGTGTGTGTGTGTGTGTGTGTGTGTGTGTGCTTGTATTTTTTCACTTATAAAGAAATGGGTCCATGAATTAGCACAGGCAGGGCTGGGCTGGCACAAAAAATATCGGCAATTTCATGTTTGCGGAAAAAAACATCTATAGTATGTGACAATTTAAAAACTACATTTTAGCTACTAGCAGTTGTTCATGGTTAAAGGAGCCATCCCAGTCCAGCCCTGAGCACAGATGAGGCTGAGCACACTGTTGGCGTCGACTGCCTGTATCTGCACACCTGTTAATTTGAAAGTTACAATAAAATTTTCACTGTTAGATGTCATTAGATTGCAGATTGAATCAGGTGAGTTCTGTTTTCTTACCCCTCCCAATCAAAGTGCATAATCCTAGCTACGGTGGCTGCTATAGGACAACTCACTTGGCTGACAAAAGGTTAGTTGTATAATGGCTGCATGCGTTTTTCATGTTTCTACTACTGTTTGTGCAAAAAGAAACATTTGTCCACATTATATTTTAACATGTCTGAATAATATCAACACTTAAAACTAAATTAGGAAAGAAAAATGGACTTTTGTACATTTGGTATAAAAGAGTAAATCGTTCTTAGAGACAAACCATCTTTATAGCAAGTTGAATACTTTCCGGCAGGGTCTGTCATATGTGTGCCTGTGTTTAATTGGGTTTTCCTGTCTTGCCTCTTTTGGCTGTTGTACCCAGTCAGTTCACCTCCCCAGACCTCAAAGAAATAACTGAAAAAAACCTAAAAAAAACAAAAGTCAAAGGAAGAGATGGAAGACTGTGACCACAGTGGCGTCTATTTTGTGAATTGTGGTGTAGTGCAGGAGGAGATGGGTCCTAAAACGGTGGTTGACATTGCCCATCTGAAGAATGCAAATGCATTTTTGTGCATATGGTAAACAATGCGAAGACTGCAAATATAGAAAGAGGAGGAGACACTGTGCTTTTGGGAATTGTGCAAGTGCCTGCTTATCGACAAGATGAATGATAGACGGCGCCCAGCCGCAGAGCATAGACGTGGAATGAAGATCTGTAATGATGCCCCACATCGGTTGGCTCACAAGAGGTTTTTCCATTGTTGATCTCTCCCAATCACATCATGACCCCGGCCTTCCTGTGTTGTTTATTTACCCATGTTTATTTTTATCCAGCTTCAAGCTCTCCGCGCTTGTTTGGGTTGGGTGGAAGTTAAAGATGGGTGGATGAGAATGCTGTGTGTGTGCACAGCGTGTGTGTGCACAGCGTGTGTGTGCACACGCGTGTGTGTGTGTGCGCTTTAACCTTGAGCATGTACCTAGCAACCCTCTGTACAAGCAGCATTCCTGTTTGTGTTTTCCATCTGCTTAACTTTAGTCTGTGTAGTCAGAACCTCAAAATCCATAACAGGGATTTGCATCCCACTTGGTCATAAAAGCTCCACCACAGGGACCCATGTGACCTATGAGATCTTCAGCCGCCCTCTCAGCTGCTTGGACCGAAAATGTAACCGTGATAGACAGAGACCTCTTTCTTTCCTTTTGGGGTCAAAATAAAGTGTGGGAACAAGAGACAAAGAGTGAGGAGGGGGGAAGGAAAACACAAATGCTTTGTTAGATGGCCTCGTATAAAGACGAGCACAATATTGCACTCCTAAATCTGCTGGATGTAAGTCTTTCACCTATAGGTGTTGTTTTTGCTTAGCTATGGTCTTGAAGCCCTCATGAGTTAGGTCGGGTTTCTGGTTTTCTCATGAAGACCATCTTGTGATGATTAAGAGGCATTGGACATGTGGGTTGCATTTAAAGGGCAGTTATACAGCTAAGCCAGGTAACTATCAAAAGTGCCATAGCATAAGTCAGGCAGGTTTGTGCTAAAGAGTGACCATCTGTGTTTCTGACTGCCAAAACGGTCTTAAAACAAAACCCAGTCTTATGTGTCAGTTTTACATTAGTTACAGATGAGGACAAAGTTATTACCCCCCAGCTCAGGTACAGATAGCAGAAGGAAAATACAAATAAAATACAAACAAATAAAAAATAAGTAAGATAATACACTATATACAACAGTAGCATACACAGTATGTGATTAAGGATATGGTTGTGGAAATATGCAAAACATAAACTATATAGCTTAACATAACTATTCTACCACTACTAAGCGCTCCTTTAACAGAGCAAGGGATTTTCAACATAGCATCTTTAAACATATAAGTTTCTTTAGAAAGCGTAAATTATTTCTATTTGCGCACAATAACAGAATAAGCCCTGAAAAACTGACCTTTTTGTTGAGCTATAGTAAAAACAACTGGTGTGCAATGATGTGCTTTAATTTGGTGAACTTTATATATCCGTATTTGTATATCAGTGAAGGATTGTGTAATTACCCCCTTAAGTGCATTAAAGGGAGCCTTTGTTTAAAAAAAATCTAAATAAATTATTATTACAAAATGTCAGATTGAGCAAATGAGCACAGACAGTTCAAGCTTGCTGCTGTATCCGTCCTGCTTCCTCGTTTCTGTAAGTGCTTCAATGTTTCATCAGCATTTCTCTTACAGCTTGAAAAAGTTTCCCCTCTGCGATCATATGAGTGTAATACATCACTTTATAAGGCCCCCTGCATTCTTCTCAGGCTCGCTCACTGATGTAGGTGATGATGGTGATCACTAAAGCACACAAGGTCACAGCCAGCATTTTGTTCGACAGCTGAATCTTTGCTGCTTTCATCAGTGTCCTCTGATTGGCTCTCCTAAGGGAGCTGAAGGAATGAGGAGCCTGTTAGGCCTAAGGCTTAACATCAAAGGAAATGGTGCATGTGAACAGCGTTCATATGTAGCTGGACGTGGCTTGATTGGGGTCCGGATTGGTTGGTACAGTTTGCTTTGCTCATAGACGTAGTTTTTGTTGGTTTGTCATAAGGACAACAGACACATCTATTGTTGGGTGTCTGTTGCAAAAACCCTACAGACAAAGAATGTAATTGGTATGGCTCCCACACCTTAACATCTGCGATCATTTGAGGTCTCCACTGCTTCCCTTGAGTCATGGTTTAGTGTCACTGTGGGTTTATATGCTTGGGGAACTTTGTCCACAGTTTCCTCATCTGCACACTGATCTCACTTGCATTAATCCATTGATTTGATGTTTTCCCGTTCAACACTACCTGAGGGAACACCATGGTATTTTAAGATCTTCTTTGCTGCCATTAGGCTTGATGGCAAGGGTGTTGTTGTAGTGGTCATTAATGTAACTGAGCTGCCTCCCCATCTTATTTTGTAGTGGGACATACTCCAACTCCCCCTGCAGCTGGCAGCAACAGTGCTCCTCCTGTCAGATCTGCTGTGAGCTGGAAGGGCTACGTGTAGTCACAGAAGCACTCATGAGGATACCCCAAGGAAAGAAAGCCCAAATGTTCCCAGCTAGCCTTAGAAATCAATGCTTATCAATGCCTCAGACTGATAGCATCATTTGCTGGGAGAATACTAAAACCCCGGTGTTCTGGGTTTGGATTGGTTAGAGAAAAACAGTCACCAAGTACTCAGCTAAATGTCAATCAGATGAAAAATATTTAAAGTAAAACTTACGTTGCTTCATTTGATGTATCAGAATGAGCAGTGAGTGCTGCTGTATGGCCTTGTTGCTTGTGTGTGCTTCTTAAAGGCACTGCTGGTTATTTATATGCAAGGAAATATTACAAGCGGCAAAAAAGTACTTTAGCTCGTAGCTATTCACGCACAGACTGTGTCTGACGCTGTTTCTTACAGTAATGACATACCAATGCTAATAGCTCACTCTGTAGTTACTCCTGTCACAGCCCACAGCTCTTAAGCAATGCATTGAGAGGAGAGACCTGTGCTTTATTCATTTACTATGTTTTTTCTGGTTTTGATGGATCAAAGGGCAAGTTGGGAGGTTTAGGAGCCAGGGCCACTACAGGCAAGAAGAAGATGGAGAGCTAGCAGAAGGAGATGGTGGAGAGGGTTATGGAGGTCAGAGGTTTCTGGACATTGTCAGCAGGACACATTTGAAAAGAGGCAGCAGAGGCAAAACGACAGGCAGCGTTTCACTGAGTGTGTGTACATGATGGAGTACAGAGAGCAAGTATATTAGTAAGACAGAGTAGGCATATTGATTTTTGTCATTTTAATAACATTTGTCACTCGTTATGACTTTCCTTTGCTTCAAACACACAAAGACAAGGACTGTAAAGATGTAAGAAAGTCAGAAGTTCAGAAGCAGGGTGCAGGGAATAAAAAGATTCCAATAAAAGTAGGGGGAGGCACAGAAGTTGGAGATGTGAGAGGAAGACAAACAGGAATGGTTTTGTCAGAAACAGATTAGAGAAGAAAAGGAAGGAAACACCAGGATTGTGAGAGGATATCCAAGGGAAGAAAGTCTGCGATTAGGAGAAAGTTGATCGAGTAGAACTGAGAAAAACAGAGGAAAGAGAAAGGAAGAAGTTAAAAAGCTGGAGAGGAAAACAGATATGGACCAAAAGAAAAGGGAAGCAGAAGAAAAACAAAACCGTAAAGAGGGAAGTGAATAAGCATGGAAAATAAAGGGAGCAAGCTGAGAAAGGAAAAGAAGGAAGAGGAGATAAATGAGCAGATAAGAAGGTAACAAGGTAGGAGAAAAGCGATGCAAGAAGGATGAAAAGAGAAACGAAGTGATGGGTGGAGGTCTGTTAGCAGGAAGTTTGTGCGTAAGTGTTGGCCTGGGGAGATGGAATCTGGTGCGGTGTGGTGTGTTTGTTCTGGCTTAGCGGCCACCCTCAGCAGGCCCCTTCACTGGGCACTGTGGGAGAGAGGGATGCAGAGGGCTAAAAACTGAGAAAATGGTTTTGAAAAGTCGATAACCAGTGCGCAAGCGCCAAAACGAGGTACAGCCTGCTTTGAGAAACAAAAGCACTAAAGGGTGCGGGTTGAAAATCGAGCAACTGTAGTCATAACAAATGGAAATCTGAAACAGTGTGGATCACTTCCAGGACTGCAAACTGGAAGCATTGGATGATCCCATAAGGCTTTGATTTTCTTGTTGAACTACTAAATTTATTTTATTTTTATTCATTTTTTTGTTCCAGTAACAGCACCAATTTTATATCTTTCTTTAAACCTGTGGCATCACTCGTTGGACGTCACGTTCAAGCGATTAAAGTATAATTTGATATTTGAATGATGATCTAATGAGAAGAGATGGAACTACTGTACTGCATTTTATTACATAACGTGAATAGATGCACAACATTTGTACTGTATAATACTGGCTTGACCATATTAAAGATCCTTTCATGGTCTTTCATGTTATAGATCATAATTTTTGCAGAATTCCCCCAAATTTCCAGCGTCAGACCTAAACAGCTTACGGACACTTGCTATGGTAACAGTAATGCCATCTTGTTCCCTCCTACCGACTGTCAACTTCTGCAGTATGAGACTGAATTATGGACAGTGTCTGAAATGTACAAAAAACTGAGCAAATGTGTGGACAGTACAGTTTGGTCAGGCCTCATGCTTAAGATGACTCATCACATAAAGAATGTGAGTCACTTCAGGGCTCGCAAAATTTTAAAATCCCTGGTAGCCCTTCGGGCAGGCACTCTTTAGTTTTTGGTAGCCCGAAATAAATTTGAGTAGCCCGAATAAAAAAAGATTATTTTTATTGTATAATATTGTAAAGGAAACAAAACATCAATCAAAAAATTGTTAAAACACAAATTACAACAACTGTGTAAACATTACAATCAACTCAAATATCTGGTTCTAATTAAACAGAATTTTCTGTGAACTTGTTAGAACTGTGTAGAACATGAATTAGTCTGTGTCAGATCCTGAATCTGAAATTTCCACTGAAGTCTCGGATGAGAAAATGCCACTCGACGTTGAGGGCATAGCATCTCCTTCATCAGCTTTCTCTTCCTGTGCATTGCCCTCCATTTCACTGCTCTTTGTTCTTGTCGGGGTTTTATGATCCAGGTGTCTTGAACCTTTTCCAGAAAACATCCAGAAACGAATCGACTTGTCAGGGCAAAAAGATTCAACTGTTTCCCCATTAATGGAGAGTTGCATGCAGTCATTCAGTGTTTCAGGGTGTAGAGAGGTACGATGTGTTGTCTTCACTCGGTTCATGCAAGAAAATCCTCTCTCACAGATGGCTGTCGATGGACTAAGTGTCAGCATTAATTTCAGCAGCAACAAGATATGAGAGAGATGTTCTGGATTCTCAGAGAGGAGATCTCTGTACAAGCAATCTACTTTGCGACCCCGGCGTTCTGCAAGCCACACTTTTAGATCCATCCATTCTTGTGGAATTTTCTCTTTCTCTTCTGCATCTAGCAAACAGGCAAAATGTGTGACAAGATAATCCACCTCTTCATCCCCATAATTTGCTAGTTCTTCTCTGGGGTAGGGAAGAGTGGAAGGGTCAAAAACCTTGAAACAAGAGAGAGGCTTTTCATGGAGATTTTTAAATCTGTTGTCCATGTACTTGACTGTGTTGTCAATAATCTTCTGGATCTCTGCACCAAAGGTGTCTTTGTCTGTTCCCTCACCTCTTCTAGCAGGTCGCTGACTTTTTGTTAGCTGAGTTCCACAGTAGCAAATGCTACCATCCTGGTTCGCTGTGAACTTTGTGTCCAAGCTTTTCTGATATTCTCCTGGTTTTGTTTTCAGGCTGAGTAAGCGTGATGTTGTGCTCTCAACTAACTGATTTGTTCGTGTGATGTTTAGGTTATCATGCTGAAAATCAGTAGAGCACTTGGATAAGATGGTACTGTAGTCCAACATGAAATGCAGGAAGCGAACAAATTTCTCAGTCTTCATCTCCTGCACCACCCCCTTAGCCTTGGCTGCATCCTCGGCTTTGACATCACTTCCTTCTGCCATGTTCTCCATATGAACAACAGTGGGAGTGTAATTTTTTTCCACAGCCTTTAGACATCTCAGCCGGCTTGGAAGCCACCGTGTGCTCTTCAGCCCACTGAAATGTTCCAGCCTCTCATTTAGCAGTTCACTTATTTCTGTCAGCTCTCTTCGCTTCTTTGGGGAATAGTAGTACATCTTAAAGATGGTTTTCAGTGTATCTTCAAATTTCACCAGGTACTCACAGCCTTTCACGCTATCCAGCACGGCTAGCTCTAGTTTGTGTGCCACACAGTGGATTGTTATGATGTGGGGTATCCTCTGTTTCAGTCTCCCAGCTACTCCTGTTTTCTCACCCATCATCACTGCAGCACCATCAAAATTTGCACACACTACTTTCTTTTTCCATGTGTCCTCTCTGATACCCATGGTGTTCACTGCTTCATCAATAGCCTCTAAAATACCTGCAGCATTTGCACTCTTGACTGGCTGACATTTGATCATGTATGTGGCTATGTCACCATTATCCCTCACATACCTGACGTGAACCAACTCCTGTTCTATTATACCAGTGTCTGTACTGCCATCTGCAAGAATGGATAAGAACCTGCTTTCTTGAATTTCCTTTTCAATCTGGTCTCTTGAAGTTTGTGCTATTGCTCCAATAAACTCTCTGCAAGCATGGTCATTGAGGTAAGTGGAACCAAGATCTAGGCCATTTGCTTTCTGAAGTTTGCAAAGACTGCTAAATTTTGCCAGTGGTAGTTCACTCTTTGCCACATAGTACGCAGTTCTAAACAGCTTTTTCAGGACTTCTTGTTGTGCTTGGTTTATTTTTAGTATGGTTTTTGCAATTGGTGTTTGTTCTGGGACAGATGCTGCAGACTGAGCACCAATGCATTTCTTGTGATGCAGAGATTTCTCATGAGTTCTGATGGGGTCTTTCCTAAAATTACTGGTCCCAGTAACAAAGGCGCTTGTCGACTCAGCAATAGAGGGAAACTCACGACACACCCGGCAGAACATCATGTTATTTACCTTGTCATATTCCAGCCACAGAAATTCTTTTGTCCATGAATCCAAAAAACTGTGCTTTCTTTTTGCCTCGTAATCTGATTTATCATAACTTTTCCGCTTTGTGGTAGGCCTTTCTTTGCCTGTCCCTTCTTCATCCTGACCTGTCTTTTTTGGCTCAGCAGAACTAAAATACCTGCGTAAATCCATCTGTCTTTACACATGCCAGAGATTTTTTTTTTTTAATTCTCTGCGCAGTCAACCTCTAGCACGTTTAAGCTTGCTGCGGGAGATTTCACGTGCCACGTTTGAAGAGTAAGCTAGTGAGTGATGTTGTGTCCTGTCTGACTATACCATATTGCACCACTAGAGGGTGGTGTCGTGAAATAAGAGGAAAGTGCAGTCGGGAAATTGTAGAGTTAGAATATAGTTAAGACGGCTATCTGATAACTCGATATGTCTCCCTGTTACCTCTACGATGTAAAGTTATGTGCTGCATTCATTAAAGAGCACTGTTCTTTGATGAGGACTCAGCTAATTACTCAGCTACATTTGAAAGAAAGCAAAGGCATTGTCATATATTTTTACTTCCTATGATAGCCCGACGGGCAGGGCTGAGATAGATTTTGGTAGCCCGACTGGAAATATCACTAGCCCTGGGACGTCGGGCTAGCGATTTTGCAAGCCCTGCACTTATTCAAAAAAATAAAGTAATTTGTAATAGGGCACGGTGGTGCAGTGATTGGCACTGTTGCCTCACAGGTCCTGGGTTTGAATCACCATTCAACCAGAATCTGTCTGTGTGGAGTTTGGATCTTCTCTCCGTGTCTGTAGGGGTTCTCTCAGGTGCTCTGGCTTCCTCCCACAGTCCAAAGACATGCAGTTAGTGGGGTTAGGTTAACTGGTGATTCGAAATTGCCCATAGGTGTGAATGGTTGTGTTAGCCCTGTAATATACTGTCCAAGGTGTACCTGGCTGCTGAGATAGGCTCCAGCTCCCCCACGAGAAGCAAAAGAGGAGGAATGGATAGAATATATTAACAGATTATTTTTACTGTTTACATCCATTCATCTAAAAACAAATACTAACATCCATATCCATCAACAGGAAGAAATTTATGGAAGAGTTGTGTGAGAGGACAGATCTCAGATCTTCTTGTTCAGCCCTGTATCTAAAAAAAATGGCCGACGTATGAACTAGATTTTTAAGATTTTCAGATATGGCGCTTGTTTTTTTTTTTCATAGTAGCCTAAATTTTGAGCCCTGAACGTTGACTCTGAGTTCAAACCCACACCCAAAGGAAGGGATGTAGAAATTAATGCAGGCAGTGTCTATCTTAAACGCTTTAGAATATGTCCCGAAAAGAGAATTTGATAACATGTGAAAAGAATCATTTCTCTTCCATGTGAGAGCCAAAGATATATTTGACTGGGGCTGTAAGAAGACTGTTTTGTGTTATTTAAGAATAGCAGAATGGACCACACAGTAGAAAATGTGCTGCTTCACTTGCTCTAGTTGGGGGAGAAAAAAACGGGAAAAAAGACTCTTTTAAAATGAAACTGACCTTCACCAGCCAGAGGGAATTAAGAGAAATTAGATCCTGGCCCAGCCCAAACTCTGCCTTTTGATGCAGTGGGTTCAGACTCAGCTTTAAAAAAGTACACAGGAAAAGATCTGAGATTCAGTCCCCTGTGGACATGGAAAAGAAACATTAATTCTTAGAGTGAGTCATACAGGAACATTGTCCAGTTAGTCATTTGATAGCCGATGTTAAACCTGAACCAGTTTCCTGCAACTTATCAAACAACGTTGTCCCTCAATTTAGCTCATTGTCTGCTCCTCTGCCTTCCTGCTGATGTCTGTGTCACACACAGGCAACACTAAGAGACTGCACTTTATTCTAAAGAAAGAACGCCTAACACAAACTCCACAGCACATAGTCACTGTGGTGACACGCCCCCTGGGTTCAGGGCCTGTGTAACTTCCCCTTTGTGCACAATGAGATATACACAAGCCCTTGCCCTTTTCCTGTGTCCAAATAAACAGTCCAAAAAGGGCTCTTTCGGTGGAACATTGCCTTTTGCGTATGTGTGTGCGTGCACACGTGTTGTCGTACGTTACGTAAGCTTGACTGTGGCCCTCAGCCCCCTTCATTAGGGCTGCTGTTCAGCCCCTGCTTCCTTTGGTCACAGTTCATTGACCTGTAGGCCCATAACAGACATGGGAATCGGATGTGTCATTCCAAGTGTGTGTGCGTTTCTGTCTCAGTGCTCCTCCAGCTGTGTAGCCAGGATATCTGGCTTCGCGTTTGCACATGCTTCACATTTTGTAAACACACTCTCAAAAACGAGTTGTTCTTGTAATTACTCGGAACTCAAGGACATCTCGATCTTGTGCTGTGTTTATCATGTGCATTGGTTTTGTCTTTGCATCCTGCGTGATATCAGTGATCTTAAAATAGGACGGGCAGTTCTCCCAGTCGTGGTTAATACATTTAAACACCTGATTAAAATGTGGGACTTTTGGGCAGTTACATGTTCTTTCACAAGAATACCGAGTTGGTTTGTTGTTGATTAAGGATCCAAAGTCCTGTTGACATTATTTCTTCTCTAAGATTGCAAAACAGTTTTGCCTCATCACGATGGTCAGAGACACCTTCTCATCATAATGAAACCTTTCTGAGGCACAGCTGAGTTTCAGTTTTATTTCTCATAAGTAATTGACCACAACGTCGGCTGAGGAGCATGATGGCTCGGCAATAACAACCGTTGCTGTTCCAGCCTGCCTGGTGGTAATAAGGAGAAGAGATTATGTGCTGGATGATCCTTGATAATAAAGTGGACTCACACAGGGACCTTGGAGGGAGATGTTCTTATAATAGCAGGAAGGCTCTGTTGGTAGATTTATCCCTATACCAAAATGTGATGTAGTCTGTCAGCAGGCTCTCGCTCGTACCTCTTTAGCATGCTTTAGTTTTTCAGTCTAGCTTTTCTGTTTGTTTGTTTGTTTGTTTAGTTATAGCCATTAAATAATGTACTAAGCTGCTTGCTCACTAGTTAACATCCAGTCGTAAAAAATGTTACTAGTGAAAAGCAAGAATTTGATCACCTTAGCAGGTCATCTACTGATCGGAAGGTTGGTGGTTCGATTCCTGGCTTCACCTAGTCTGTATGCCAAATATCCTTGGGCAAGATACAAATTGCTCTCCGATGCATCCATCGGAGTGTGAATGCTAGTTAGAAAGCACAAAGAAAAAGTGCTTGTGTGAATGGGTGAATGCACAAGTTGTGTAAAGCGCTTTGAGTGCTCAGAAGAGTAGAAAAGTGCTATATAAGAACCAGTCCATCCAGTCCAACTCACCTCACAATTAACAAACTATAAATATATAAAATCAATGTCAAAAACATGTTTAGAGACATAAAAACAAAAATGAGTAAACTTATTAATAAATAGATCCTCATTCATACCTGTTGGAAATAAACTCTTTAAATGGAATATCCACAATAGCTCTCTCTTGTTCCTGATAAAACTGATATCTCTTTGACTGGGCTTAACAGCTTTAATACCTATAAAGAATAAAGATGAGCTACAGTGTTTTTCATTAAAATGTCTTGCAATCATTCCTTTAAATAGAACTTCTGTATTGTTTATTTCCTTTTATGGCTACGTTCACACTGCAGGCGAAAGCGCATCAAATCCGATTTTTTTTGACCCTATGCGACCCATATCCGATCATGGTATGACAGTGTGAACGGCACAAATCCGATATTTTCAAATCCGATCTGGGTCACTTTCGTATGTGGTACTGAATCCGATACATATCCGATGTTTTAGAAAGCGACTGCTGTTTGAACGGTCATGTCGCATTAAATCCGTCTTTTAAGTCACTGACACAAGACAGACGGCAATTATCAGCTCTGGAGAAGCGCCCGATAAGACATCGCGAATGCTTCCTGGGCGTCCAGCGTAGATGTCAGTGAAACTGTTGGGAAGATAATGTTGGAGAAACGTGAACATTTTATTTATACTGTATAATCTGCAGATTCTGACAGGAATCTGCAGCTATCCTTTGAAGCACCGCTCCTCTAAAACAGCAATAAGGATAATTATTAGGTAATTTACATTATTATGTAAATAACAAAATAACTTAAAGCAAAAACTGGGAAACGTAAAGTCCGAAGTCTTTATATTAAGGGCCATCAGTCAAACAATATTGTTTGCTCTGGGTCTAAACTTCTTTTGCGCATGCGGGCCGCTTTGAGTGTTCACACTAGAGCGTGTTTGCTGTCGCATTTTATTTGTAGTGTGAACGAGCAGACAAAAAAATCAGATTTGATCAAAAAATCGGAATTGAGCATTAAGACCTGCAGTGTGAACGTAGCCTTTGAGAGGACACAATATATATATATTTTATTAATAAAGCTTTTTACATAAATAATCTTGCCACTTATAGGGTCTTTAGATGATTTTAAGTGTATTGGTAATTTATGCAAGACCCAAATTCAAAATTACCTTGTAGGCTATGTAGGTTATATCACAGTTGTTGTTCGGCAATCATGTGAAGCTCTAACAACCCGAACCCTAATGTTTTACCTTTTTTCATAAGTTGCCGTTTCGTGAGGATTCTTTAAACATCTTTAAATCTGTAATGAGTCAGTCCAGACCCTTTGGTTTAACCAGCCAGCAAGCATCATCCCCTTGAATGCTGATTGTTCAGCCTATTTATGCGTTAATGGGTGATTGGTTTATTTGATTTTTTTCTGGAGTCTACTGTTTTATTTTTAACACAAACTCTTCTTTCCACCAGCTCTTTATCTTTCTCCGTGTCCCTTGGAAGTAGGTGAAGTTGTGCCAAACCTTTGGATATATACCTGCTGCCCAGTCTGTGAGTCAGCAAAACGATCCCAAAACCATGTACAACCTTTTTCCTTTTGTTTTTTTTTTCTTTTCCTAAAGGCCTTGTTGAGTGAGATCTTGGCAAGAAGACACCATATACCAATCAAACATAACATGGCCTAATGTTGTGTTTGTCCCCTTTATGCTGCCAAAACAGCCCTAAACCAATCGAGGCATGGACTCAACACCTCAGACTCATTGGTGTGCTCCTCAAGCTATTTCTGCTTTGTGGCAGACCAGATCATCACACAGGCAACCTTCTTCCTTTGCATTAGTTCGAATGCCCACATGCCCATTGATGGTCCTTTAGTGGTGGACAGGTTGTAGCATGGACTGGTCTACAGCTATGCAGCCACATACGCAACAAACTGTGATACACTGTATAATCTGATGCCTTTTTATCAGAACCAGCATTTTATTTGTTATTTCTTTCAGCAATTTGAGCTACAGTAGCTCAAATTGGACCACGTGCACCAACCTTCACTCCCCATATGCATCAGTGAGCCTTGGCCACCCATCACCCTGTTATTGGTTTACCAATGTTCCTTCGTTGGACCACTTGTGATAGACACTAAACACTGCAGTCAGTGACCACTGCTCAGATCCTTACATTTGTCTGTTTTTCCTGCTTCTAAGACATCAACATTGAGGACAAAGTGCTTACTTGCTCCCTGTTATATCCCACCCACTAACAGGTGCCATGATGAAGAGATAATCAGTGTTAGTCATGTCGTCCGTCAGCGGCCATAATGTTGTGTTTGATCAGTATATAACTGACTGTGAGAATGTTAAATAGGATTTTAATTGTGTGGATCTTGAGTGTGATGCACGTTACATCTTCTCGAGTACAATTTTAATACTTTTCACAAACCTTCATTATGTCTTTGTTTGTAATTTGCAAAAACCAAAATGGAAATGTAAGTGTAGAGCTTGATGAACATAGCCTTGCAGTCATGGGACTAATCATGTCGCAGCTTAATCTTCATATTAAATACAGATGCTGTGTATGAGTGGACTGTATCATCGTAAACCTTCCAGCTTCTACTTAACGGCTTCTCAGTTTTATTTGTGGATTTTCCTCCCTATCATCTTGTTTTAGGAAGCAATTGCTTCCCACGTCCGACCTCATCACTCTGTCCTCAAGCGAAAAGGATGTTTGGTTTTGTTGCTTTTTTATCCTCTTTGTGTGTGCGTGTGTGTGTGTGTGTGTGTGGGCATGTGTGTCATTCATGTATTCAGATGTGTCTGCATTTGTGTGTTCTAGGTGACCTTTGCATGTACCCCAGCTCCCTCCAATGATCTGGTAAGTCCCCTCCATTTCCTCATTTCTTTTCCTCAAAAGAAACTTTTCCCACCCTGTCTGTCCATAGTTAGGAGGCATGGCTCCCCAAAACCACTGTATGGTTTCCTCTTGCTGAATTCCTTTTGGGAAGCCGAGCCCTCAGCCCAGTTAGTGCTCATTCCTCGAGCTCTGTGGGATTTCAGTCCACAAGAGGAAAAAAAAAAAAGAGTTGATGTAGGAAGTAGTAATGTTTACCTATTAGGGAGTCTGTTTGTTTAATTAACTCTCCTTTCCTTCCTCTGTATTGCCTCCTCTTCTCTCCCCTTTCTCCCCACTCTCACCTCCTTTCAACCTCCTCCCTTTGCCCCTCTTCTTCTCGCTTTCGTTCACTTCACCTTCATCCTATCACCGCTCCTTCCTCACATCCAGCAGCGTAGAGGGACGGCTCCTTCTCGACACATCCAACACCTGGTGAGCATACTTTGACCTCCATGCTCTCTCCTCGTCCTCCTCATAACCCTCATGCTTTTTCGCTCTGTATCTTCCCCCTTTTTCCTACACGCCGCCAGTATCAAGCTGTCTGTCTGGGCAATGTCCAAACCTGTCAAGGAATAAAAAGTTTGTGGCTTCACTCATTTTGATTTATCACATACTAAACAAATCGAAGAGAGCGCGATGGCAGATATGAAGTATGTAATTGAGCTCAAAGTGATTTATCCCTTAAAGAACTAGTGTGTTGGGCAGATTTAACCTACTTCTTCATCGTGACATATTTTAGCTTTGTAAATGTGCAAACAAAGGATCAAAGTGCCTCAGAACAAGAAAGGGTTAATAATAATCTGCAGATTAGATTTTTTTAAATTCATCCCATAGACTGTAAATAAAACATGGTAAGTGCCTTAAACCTAAAGAGCGATCAAGGGGCTTTGGTCTCAAGAAGAAGTCTGGTTCTAGAGAAACCCGTGGCAACATATTATATGTAATGTATAAAACATTATGTTTATTATGTTATGTTTATTTTGTAACATTATTGGTCAACAATAGAACAAAAGGTTCACAGCAACAAAACCTCTCACTAACCAATGGCTGAAATCACTGTGGTTGTGACCGTCTTTCATGTACAGTCTATGTTCTGGAGCTGTTCGCTTTAAATGGCCTGTATTTATATAGCGCTTTACTAGTCCCTAAGGACCCCAAAGCACTTTACATATCCAGTCATCCACCCATTCACACACTGGTGATGGCAGCTACATTGTAGCCACAGCCACCCTGGGGCACACTGACAGAGGCGAGGCTGCCAGACACTGGCGCCACCGGGCCCTCTGACCACCACCAGTAGGCAACGGGTGAAGTGTCTTGCCCAAGGACACAACGACCGAGACTGTCCAAGCCGGGGCTCGAACCGGCAACCTTCAGATTACAAGGCGAACTCCCAACTCTTGAGCCACGATCGCCCTGCCTTTAGGCTGAAATCTTGAAGGAGGATCGTGGTTCCACAACTTTAATGCCATACCTTTGCTCTCTGCCGTTTTATCTCAGTGTAAATTATATCTCCAGTGGAACATTAAAACAATGCACAGGTCAATGCGATGACATGATTTGACATCTTAATTTATTATAATTTACTTAACTTACTGTGTACAAGATTGACTAGAGAGTGTCCAGTTTACTGTGAGAGAAGAGATGAACAAGCTTTCAAAGGAGGCCTGAAAGGCAAACTTCAGGGACTTGAGGGTAGTCCATATCCAATGTGGACAGATAAGTAACTTGCTCATTTGTTATCATTATCAAAAAGGGCCCAAAGTACATCATTGTTAAAGTGGTAATGAGGTATAGATGAGCTTTGACTGTGTCTTATTGCATATTTGTTTTTTCTACAGGGATCCACCAAATCTTTAACCTACACCAAACAGAGAAACACCCTGCCAAGGTAACACCATTTCATTCATTTTCCACGTTGGGGAAGTTTCTACAGAAATCATTAAATACAAATGTAAATAATGTCTCTACACTGGCACAACGCTCTGCTTGCTCTGAAACTTGCACCATCTTATACCTGTTCCTTAGACAAATGTTTTTATTGCGTGACCTGCTTGTGAAGCACTACCCAGTTTCTCTCTTACGTGATGGTTTCTCTCCATTCATCCAGTTAGGAGCTTCTTCAGAGTGCGTCTCAGGGTCTGTGCTAAGCTACCACAAACAACCCACTGACCCCTGCTGTCTCTTTTCGGTTCCTCCAGGAGTTTCAGCGTGGACCGTGTGATGGAGCGAGTGATGGAACGAAACTACGACTTTGACCTCACCTACATCACCGAGAGGATCATCTCCGTCTTCTTCCCTCCGAAGCTGGAAGAGCAGAGATACCGGCTGAACCTGAAGGAGGTGGCTGCCATGCTCAAGTCCAAACACCAGGAAAAGTTTCTGGTGAGTGAAGAGAAATGCAATACACTCATCAGCTGAGTTATACCGTAAGTACAGAAGCCTTTGCAAGACATTGTTTACTCCTGGGAGCATTCAGCTAAATACATTTGAAGCATTGTTGCACAATACACTTTGGCATATAGCCACAGGAAGCGACAAAATAGAAACCCACAAATAAGCAGTCTGTTTGTTTTTTTTCTGTCACGCCCATAATAAAGTAATAGTGATGACAGCTTGTTACTGTGATGCAGTGTAGTGATGATATAAAAAAAACAAACCTTTCTGTTTTCAGCTCCTGAATCTTTCTGAAAGGCGCCACGATATCACCCGACTGAACCCAAAGGTAGGACTTCCTGTAATTCTTCATGTTAAGAATTCACTTCAGAAACGTTCATTTAATCTGCTTCTCCCGTCTCCACCCACCATCAGGTCCACGACTTTGGCTGGCCCGACCTCCACGCCCCACCGCTGGATAAGATCTGTGCCATATGCAAGGCCATGGAGAACTGGTTGAACTCTGACCCCCAGCACGTGGTGGTCTTACACTGCAAGGTCAGACTTTAGGGGCCCTCTGAGGTTTCTCAGACGGACATCACACCATTTCCCAGGCTTTAAAACAGGCACATGCAATGTTCGATGTGGAGCAGCAGCTGCTCTACTCTGAGCCCCTCCCGGATGGCCGAACTTCTCACCCTATCTCTAAGGGAGAGGCCAGCCACCCTTCGGAGGAAGCTCATTTCTGCCGCTTGTATCCGCGATCTCGTTCTTTCGGTCACTACCCACAGCTCGTGGCCATAGGTGAGGGTAGGGACGTAGATCGACCGGTAAATTGAGAGCTTCGCTTTTACACTCAGCTCCCTCTTCACCACGACGGACCGGTGCAGCGTCCGCATTACTGCAGCTGCAGCCCCAATCCGTCTGTCGATCCCTGGCTCCCTTCTCCCATCACTCGCGAACAAGACCCCGAGATACTTGAACTCCTCCACTTGGGGCAGGAACTCATCCCCGACCCGGAGTGGGCACTCCACCCTTTTCCGGCTGAGAACCATGGCCTCAGATTTGGAGGTGCTGATCCTCATTCCCGCTGCTTCACATTCGGCTGCGAACCGTTCCAGTGCGAGCTGGAGGCCCTCACCCGATGAAGCCAACAGAACCACATCATCTGCAAAAATCAGAGATGAGATTCTGAGGCCACCAAAGCGAAAGCCCTCCGCCACTTGGCCATCAGAACTTATGTATCATTACAGCATGTGGAGTAGAAGTCCAGCCCATTCATCAGACCAGCCCACCTTCTTCCATTGGAGCAATGGAAGTAGGTGGGCTGGTCTGATGAATCACATTTCTTTGACATCAGCGTGGATGCTCAGGTGTGTCACTTACCTGGTGATCACAAGGCACCAGGATGCATTATGGGAAGAAAGCAAGCTGGTGGAGGCAGTGTGATGCTTTGGGTTATGTTCCAGGAGAAACCTTGGGTCTTACCATCCATGTGCACCACATTTATAAATCAGCAGCATTTGTGAATTCTAAAATCTCAACCAGCAGCTAGTATTAGGATTCAGCAAATTAATTTAATGAATAAAAGGAAAACGTTTTCTACTGTAGCGTACCATTCTAGAAGTGTGAAGTAGTATAAAGATGAAATAGTGAAGTGAAGCATATCCAAATTATACTTAGCAGTATCGGATCCCAACACTACCAGATGCCTGAAACAAGCCTGTGAAACTGTGAGCAGCAATATTATAGAAACAAATGGCTAGCTGACCTTTGGGCATGTGACGTTACAGTCTAGTATTTCTCTTGCTTGCTTGTGCATGTTTAATCAGACATAATTGCTCCGTAAAGAACACTTTATTAGATACTGCTGTTCACACAACTTGACTAGAACCAAAATTGCAGAGTGCACCATATAATTCAATAAGCTCCTTCCACCCATGGTAAAAAAAATTAACCATGCAATTAAGATCAAACTCTGTCATCCTGACATTTAACTTCCACGCCTTTGCACATCGTTTAGAGACTCTTTTCCATCGTCCAATCAGAAGAGAGGTGGTGATTTGAACGCTTGGACCATTACTGAACAGTCACCAGCTAATGCTGGTGGTGTCTGAGCTCCCAGACCTCGTCTAGATGTTTTATTTATTGGTTTTGGTCAGGAGAATTGAAATCCTAAAACCAGACTACTTCTGTGGTCTGCCAACTTTCCAGAACATTCCAGCTACAAGCAATCCTTTGCCAGCTGCAGATCACGCCAGGGACGTGAATAAACAAGTTGTTGTCAATGAAACGTCCTCCGCTGAGAGATCTGCTGTGCAAAACAAGCTTTAATTTGTGCTCAGCGTGTGGAGGTGCAGCCTCCCTACTGGGATCTGGAAGGGTCACTTCAGGAATTCGGAGCTGGAATGTCTTTGGAATGTGTCAGGAAGTAAAGAGCAACCAGTGTGAAAAAAACACCACAGGGAGCTTTTTAATTTGAAGTCAAGCAGCCTTTTTCACATCTCGCCGTGACACTCCCATGTGTCCTGCTCTTCTGCTTTGCTCCTTTTTTTTTCCTATGAAAAATCTGTTAAAACCATCTGGTCTTATAAAGCGTGAAAATGAGCTGTCCACACCTGAGGGTGAGATCAGCACATCGTCATCATTTCTTTGTCCTCTCCCTCTTACAGGGTAACAAAGGTAAAACTGGCGTCATTATCGCAGCCTACATGCACTACAGCAAGATCTCTGCAGGGTGAGTATGTGTTTGTTAATGTCAGAGACAATCAGAGCAATCAATCAGAGTATCTGCACATTTAATGTGTTAAAGACTGTCTGGGGCAATAACCTGTTTACGTTCAGTTCCCAAAAGCAAACAAACACAGTTAAAACAGTCTAAAAGTGGTCAGTGTTGTTGTGCTCCCAGATGTTCCAATCAAGAGTGCTGTCCTGGCTTCCATTTGGGGGGAAAGAGATCATGTGCAGGGGCTGCAATGACTGATATGCTCCGCTGCATGAAACACTTGCTTTGTTTTGGTTGTTTAGTTTTACCTTTAGGATGTTGTGGCCCAGACTGGGGTGATCCAGTATTGTGATTGTGACAGATTACCACCACACGTCCCTCATGATTTGATATTATTGCAATGTTTAACATTATTGCAAGTTTTGCAGTATTGCTATTTATAACCTTTATTCAACTGTAAATTATAAAACCTAAAACATGCCATAAATCTTGCCATAAGTCGGATTCTGTCTGCTACTGGTCTGTTATCAGTCTGCAATTGAATGGGAACAAGCTGGCTATTACATGCAGTCTGTTTGTGATGATACAGGAATTAACTGTGATAAATGGTTAAAAATCACATATATCATGTTGTTTACATGGACAGAAAGCCACATGTAATTATCACATTTGTGCTCTTCATCCTTCACGTTTTCTAAGAATATAACAGAATACAACCAGCCGACAGCCGGTTAAAGTCGAGTCCCCTCGAGTTGTGCTCGTAATGTCTCTGAGCAACTGCAGTCAGTCCACGTTTGCTCGACTAACATTATCTGAGGGTTTTGGTGCCCTCTGATTCATATTATACTAAGAATATTTTAATGTATTCAATTAAATGTCAATATTTGGTATCTCTATCGATATAAAATCGCAACATAAAATATCGCAATACTTTGCCGTATCGTTCTTTGTTTGGGCTCAGGTATAATAGACTGCAGCACATGCAGTGGAGGCTTGTACCCAACAAGCAATATTATCGGAGCATCGATGCGTCAGCACTTGAAGTTTGAAGCAACTAGCAAAAACATGTTCGGCTTAAATTCAGCTACTCAAACATGCATAACCTAAAATGCTTTTAAACATATTCCAGCAGTGAGGCTGATGTGTGCAGGTTTATGTACGTGCAGGACAAAGATTTCCATTCAGACTTGGATGATAAGTCATTTGATAAATGAAGCCCTCCGGATTTTGCACAGGAACAGTGGAAACTGGTTTATCCTGTGGCCAATGCCAGCTGTATCCTCTCCATGTACTTTCTGGCATCTAGAGAGTCTGGTGCAAGTCCCATGATGGAAATTGTTGGCTAAAAGTAAGTGTGTGTGTGTGTGTGTGTGTGTGTGTGTGTGTGTGTGTGTGTGTGTGTGTGTGTGTGTTTGTATTTGTGCATTCATCTACAGGGCGGACCAGGCTCTCAGTACTCTTGCCATGAGGAAGTTCTGTGAAGATAAGGTGTCCTCGTCTCTCCAGCCGTCCCAAAACAGGTAGAGGCCACGGGATGATCTGAGTGGAAAATGAGTGGGTGTGGGGGTGGGGAGAAGTGGTGAGTGTGGGTTTCCCACGTCATACTAAAGTTATTAAATGCATCATCCTTCCATCCTCTAGGGGAAAGAAATGTATTTTAGGATTCTGGATTGGATTTATAGCTCAACAAATAATATAATGAATCAGAGCTCCATATCATTTAGCTGCCTCAGCTTCTGGCTCCCTGTCAGAGTTTTGGGCATTTAAATAGAACAACACAGCTATTGTCAATCTTGTTAGTAATAATCATGCTTTTCCTAGTATGAAAATGATTTTAAAAGGTGAAATGAAAGAAAGATGGAGCTTGTAAATTGAATAAAAAAGTGAATTTGGCTCCTTAGATGGAATATAATCCTTTCCCTTTGACATGGAATAGTAAGTACGCTTACCCCAGACACTTTAAAGGGGACCTCATTTGTTTTTCCTTATTTTCTGCCAAATATCTAATTTTACAGTATTGGATATTAATAATAATTCCATCCCCAAATACTCAAATAATCCTGTATAAAATGAATCCCTATGAGCAAAGATCTCAGGGTTCAGATTGCCCTGAATACTGGCTTCTACTGATGCGATGAGCTGACACTTTTACACGGTTATCTGCAGCATGCACAGAGCACCCGACTACCAAGCACCAGGTGCAGCTCTTCAGGAAGCTTACGTTTAGAAGAAAGTGGAATTTGAAGGCGGGTGTTTTTTAAAAATACAGGAGCTAAAAGGGGATATTTCACTGAGAGGGAGAATCCATGGGTTTCAGGAAGGTCCAACCAGCATAAGATATAGAAGTGTGAATCATTTAGAGCTACTCTACCAAAACTCTACATATATGTCCCCTTTAATAAAATGTTAATACTTCAGGAAAGAGTTTAGCATTTTCTGACTTATCTTTATGTGTATATAACATGTATTTCTGTATGCTTACAAAAAGAAACTAGAGCCAGAAGTTGTGTAGGGTGCAATCCACTTTAAACAGAGGGAACATTTCATACTTCTAATCAACAAACTGTCCATGTACATGCTGTAACTGGATTTAAGGTGGTTTTCTGATGTTGTGCTGTCTTACTTCAGAAAATGAAAAATGTATCACTCCCAGTCATTTTTACCTTCAATTATATAAACAGATTCAATTTGAGGTCAGCACAGTACCATAATAATTTTATTTTGTCTGCAAAATTCTTATTGAATTAGTTTCCTTTCATATTTGTCACCTGGTTGCCCGCTTCTTTTGGAGAACTGCTGAGTTGAGCTCTTTGCCTGCTGAGTGTGCAGCTTCACACATAGATACTTTTAAAAGAAACTCGCGTCTTACAACGATTAAAGGCCAACACAGAGCTCAAGGAAATGACAACTGATTCAGGAATATCGAATCACTTCCAGCTGTGTTGGAGACAAGAAGACAGATGGGAAATGGAAACGTGGAGTCCACACAGCCGGCGTTAGATATTCCTTGCTGCTTTCGTACCTGGCTCTCCGCTGTTGGGGGCTGTCTGACAGCAGCATGGCTCAGCGGCTGTTTTACATTTATCATTTGTCCTCAGAGGTGGTAAATGTAATTTTCCATGATAAGAACTTCTCATAATCCCTCTTTATATTCCAGGTATATATATTATTTTGGAGGCCTTCTGTCTGGGGCGATCAAGATGAACAGCAGCCCTCTCTTCCTTCATCAAGTACTCATCCCGTCGCTCCCCAACTTCCAGGGGGAAGGAGGTGTGTTTCCTGACCTTTTGGCCAAATCACTGAATAAAAATTTTATTTCTGCCTGTTCTTAACCCCAAATCTCTCTCTCATACTCAGTGTGGAATTTTGATTCTGCATTTTGAAGCTTCAGTTTTAACAGTTTGAGCATTACTGTCTATTTAGATAAAAAAAAGGCATGCGCTTGAAAAGGTGTCAACTGAGCAAACGTAGTCGAGAGGTCCAGTTCAGCAAAGCCTAACATCAAAGCCAAAACAAAATCCAACTGGATTATTATAAAGTACTAAAAGTATATTTGTTTAGCTGAAGAGATCCGAATCGTTGCTGTAGTTGTGTTCATTTTATGGTCGAAGTCAGGCATTGGGGATGGCCTCAAGTGGCCATTGGAGGAACTGCAGTTCACCCCTCAGGGTGTACCCCGCCTCAGCTGCGCTTTTCTCACTTGCTAAAATACAAGTGAGAAAAGTGTAAACAGACTTGAGGTATCTAATCTCCTGTCTGATTATCTCCAGTCCGTCCTCACTCTGCTTCCTTACGCAGATAAAATGCACATGCAGCGCCATGTTTTTCTTGGCTAGGTGCTGGGACAGTGTTATTGAATGCAGATGACATGCACGGTCACATACAGCCTCTACCCACACACGTTAATCTGATGATCGAGTCCACAAGGAGTCAGCGCATTCCTGTCTTCGTGCTGATAGTGCCTGCCATGTCTAAAATCTCTCTCTCCTCTTTCCAGGTTACTACCCTTTCTTGAAAATCTACCAGTCCATGCAGTTGGTCTACACTTCAGGCATATAGTGAGTCTATCTTTCTGTCGTGAGGCCAACTGATAGCCCGGATAAGCTGAATGTATTTGTTTGCTCTGGGATGTTTTCTTTCATGCGCTGAAGTTTCAGCATCATCACAGCGTAATTAAAGAGACGGGAGTAAAGGGATGCGTTTCTTCTCCTTTACTCCGCCTCCTATCATGTTTTCATTTTTACCTCAAGGCTTTTTCCAGGTTTAAAAGTGTTGAGAGAACATGGTCACAGATTGTGGTAGTATAAAACAAGTGTAAACAATCGATCTTTCACACTCCTTACACCCCCATGTACACCCCCATGCTTTCCGTGGATACGTAACAGGCTCGTTTGTGTACCCTTTATTGTCCACAGTGATCTTCAAGGCACTGGAGGCAGAAGACTGTGTGTGACCATTGAACCAGCACTGCTGCTAAAGGGTGACATCATGGTGAGTCATATGGGAAGGAAATGACAACCAGAAGCCCCCAGTTATGGGTGGGGGTGGGATTATGACTAAATGACTTAATTTATGTTCAACAAACATGAAACAACTGTGGTAAAATCTCTAAAATATACATTTTGGTCTGGAAAAGTTTCTTTTCCCTTTGTTAACACGGAGTCATAATTTGTTTTGTGTGCTCCGCCATTTCCAAAGTTGTAGGTGTCACTCATGTGGAACACAAATCCCTTTATTTACTGCGCCAAGCTATCATTATCCCACATGCACTTTATTCTGCAGCTCTTTTTCCTCACTCTCTGCTACCCTCTGCAGGTCAAGTGCTACCACAGGCGAGCTCAAAGTGCTGACAGAGACACCGTGTTCAGGCTGCAGTTCCACACCTGCACCATCCACGGATCCCAGCTGTGGTTTGGCAAAGGGGAGCTGGACGAAGCGTGTACTGGTGCGTCACTCTGGACCACTCTGGGAAATTCGTTGGCGGTGTTAATTTAATGATTATTAATGATTAGCATTTAAATACAGCACTCTGATTATAGTTCTAAGAAGGTTACCATAACAACTCAGAGGAACCTGTTTCAAAACCTTGATTAAGACAGCTACGTGTAGTATGTGCAGTTCAGTAAAAGTGCATGCACTCTCAAATTTAAGCTAATTAAAGCAAAATGACAATTCAGGAATTTTCATTTTAGAAAAAAGAAAATAAAAGATGTTGTTTATCTGGACTATGCAGCCTATTCTGCCACAAAACTAGCTGCACATGAAAATGAAGCTTACTTTTCTTTGCTTTGTGCTCAAAGAAAGACATTTTGCTGTAGCTGCATGCCTGTTTTTCAGTTCAGCGACTTTACAGTCCACATTATTAAAATTTAGGTGGCATATTTTAAAATTATTGATTCAAGAATGAAGATGTTAAATAGAAATCGTGACAAATGGATCCA
Organism: Copadichromis virginalis; assembly: GCF_057382275.1. Lineage (NCBI taxonomy): Eukaryota > Metazoa > Chordata > Actinopteri > Cichliformes > Cichlidae > Copadichromis > Copadichromis virginalis. The sequence goes on along the minus strand of NC_140639.1, from coordinate 34,876,999 downwards.
CAGATTTCTGTACAGTCAGTTCTGCTTGGCTTCACTTGACTGAATTTGATCAGGAACACATTTCTTTGGCGTTTTGTGTTTGGTAGCTTCTAAGCTTACAGGTGCCTGTGCACACTGTGTAGAGCACCGCCTGATGGGTCAAAGTTTGAGAAACTGAAGTGATAAGTAGAAAATTTGCAGGTATTATATTATATTGATAATAGCAAAAGAGCCAGTAATATGCAGTGTCAGCTGAGAGCCCAAAAATCACTGTTATCCAATATGTACATCCAGCCTTTTCGCTTGCACACAGACATTTCTGTGCATTTTGATGATGTTATGTACTGTAGATGATGACATTTACACGGATTTCAGTTTTATGTTGAGAAACGTTATTCTAAAAAAGTCCCATAGTTTGTGCTTTTCAGATTGTTGAACCACTTCGAGCTTTACTTTTGAGAAACTGCCTCTCTAAGAAGCTCTTGTTATACCCATTCATGTTACTGTCATGTTGCCAGTTAAACTAATTAGTTGCTAAGAGTTCCTCCAGGTGTGTTTTATGCTATGTTTTATAAGTTTATGAGATTTCAGCATCCCAGCTTTTTGGAATTAGCTTAGTATAAAAATAATCTCACTTTAAACATTCAGAAACAAATGATAAAGCTCCCTACATGCCCGATTTTGCTTCTGTGGATACTTTGAAATTGTCACTCTGGCACGACTTGTTAGTGGTGGTTGGATAATCACCACTTACAACTAACTGACATAATAGCAGCTCTTTGAATTGGCATTGTGGGAATATATTCACAGCGGTTTGGCTTCTTAATGTCATGGTTAAATAAATCCCACAATAGTAGTAGCTTAATCCACATTGAGGATATAATAGCAGCTCGCTGGAGGAGAGGGTAGTGAGCGTGAGCTGTGCTAATACCGTACATCGCCAAATATCCCACAGAGAGATTGAATCATATCTAATAAGTGCTTATCTGCTGCCTAAGCCCATAATGAATATGCTCATTACTTCATTTCCGCATCGTTTTTTTTTCCTGAAATGACAGAATATGTGTGGAAGCATGTTTTTAAAGCTCTGTGGCAGTCGATCCGTTACACATGAACACATGACTGTGGGTAAATACAACTCCAAACACATCTGTGAAACGCATTAGTGTGTTTGATATCCTGAAGCAGCAGTTTGTTTCCTTCAGATATACTCTACATGTCTCAAAAGCACCAGTATGCTTTCATGAATCTGGATCTCATGTGGAGATTACGCCGATATTTCAATTCAATTCAACTTTATTTATATAGCGCCAAATCACAACAAAAGTCACCTCAAGGCGCTTCATAGAGACAGAGAAAAACCCAACAATCATGTGACCCCCTATGAGCAAGCACTTTGGCGACAGTGGGAAGGAAAAACTCCCTTTTAACAGGAAGAAACCTCCGGCAGAACCAGGCTCAGGGAGGGGCGGGGCCATCTGCTGCGACCGGTTGGGGTGAGAGAAGGAAGACAGGATAAAAGACATGCTGTGGAGGAGAGACAGAGGTTAATAACAGATATGATTCAATGCAGAGAGGTCTGTTAATACATAGTGAGTGAGAAAGGTGACTGGAAAGGAAAAACTCAATGCATCATGTATATTTGTAGACTGTGGGTATATTTCTTAAGCTAGGAACAAAAATATTTATCCTGATCGCGGGGAATATCCTTTTTCCTTCTCCCCAGATGAGCGTTTCCCATCTGATGCCACAGTGGAGTTTGTCTTCTCCTCCGGACCAGAGCGGATCAAAGGTTAGTTCACAGTTTCTTCTGGGAGGGATAATAATAAATAATCAAGCCACCCACAGTCCAAAGACATACAGTTGGTGGGGTTAAGTTAACTGGTGATTCTAAATTGCCCGTAGGTGTGACTGTGAGTATGAATGGTTGTTTGTTTGTTAGCCCTGTGCTGGGATAGGCTCCTACAAAAAGGAAAAAAATGTTTTGATTATATTTTGAGGAACAGAACTACACGGTAATATATGTCTTCTCAGGCCGTGAATACCACAAGAATGATCCGGCTGTCACAGTGGACTACAACACCGCTGACCCCGTGGTTCGCTGGGATTCCTATGAAAATTTTAACCAGCGATACCAGGATAGCCTGGAAGGTAACCGATGTCTTCATAGTCGTCATGGTGGAGCGGTAGAAGTCTTTAACAGCAGCACTCATGGTGCTAGCCATTATTAAGACAGAGTTCAAGTATACTTAAGTCTACTAAAGCTCCAACAGTAGCTGATGTTTATTGTGAGATTAAAAACTAAGTTTATCTATCATTGCGTCGTAGATATTGCCCACACCAGAGGTCCTCTGGATGGTAGCCTCTACGCTCAGATAAAGAAGCGGCGAGGTCCAGGCTCTGGTTCTCTCACCTCAGCCAACGGCAGCATCGCAGGGGGAGTAGCTGCAGAAGACAGGCCCGATCACCGCATCACCCAAGGCTCTGACTCCGGCCTTTCAGCACATTCCCTCCATTTGAACCAGTCTTCTATCCATCCAGACCATCAGGAGGAGTCCAATCGTCCGCCGCCGCCCACCAGACAGGAAAGGGAGGAGCTCGAACGTCTTCTCGGCGGCATCGAGGGAAGCCGAGATGGAGAGCGAGAGACCGCCATTTTGGATGATGGAGATTCTATTCAGTCTGAGAGAACGGGCACGCTGAGGCTCAGTCGGTCTTGTTCCTGCCGGGATGGTTACCGGTCGCAGCGCTGTGCAGAGCCAGGATGCGACCGCACCCTTCTCATGCCTAATGGCTACTGCCTCGATCGGGCTCCAGGGACCAACGGCCATCACGGGGCTCCTCCTTCAGCTAGCCCCAACCCCGCTGCTCCACCATCACACATGGATCTGTGCCAACACTATAGCCCCCACTCCCACCAGTCCCTCCCACCTCCAGATCTGGTGTGGGACCGTCAGAGTGGCTCGCCACACTACCTGCACCGCTCCTGCTCAGAGGCTCCGTCATCGCGTCATACCTGTCCTTACCCATCAGCAGACCTTACCCCTCATGCTCACAACCACCCCCATCACCACCCTATGTCTGCCCCAGGTCGCCTTTGCTATCGGGAAGATGAGTACACACCCTATCACCACCCTCCTCCACCTCACAGCCACCACCATCCCCACCAGCACCAGAAACCAGCCACCAGCCCTACTTACCATGACATCATGCTAATGGATGGTCTGCCGCCCTCTGGCTGTCCCTGCAGAGACTGCAGCATGAGGAGAGAGGACTCGGTGGCCTATCACACCCTCAGGATGGAGCGTGGCGACAACTTCCATTGGGACAGAGAGGCGGAGCTTCATCAGAGGGAGGTGGGGCTTAGGAGAACGAGGGAGGAGTTACCCAGGGGGTCAGAGCTCCACTGGGAGAGGGACCCAGGGCTGAGACGAGGCAGAGAACTGTCCCTTCACTGGGAGCGAGACAGGGAGGCGGAGCTGCAGTGGGAGAGGGACAGACAGGCTGAATATTGGCACAGGAGAGCCACCGTAGCCTCCTATGGCCCACAGGGCCAAGATCTTCTAGCCTTTACCTTTGACCCCTTGCCATCAGGTCACCCAGCTTATCCAGAGGCATCGAGGTCCCACGCTCATTCCCACCTGGACATGAAGTACAGCAGCAGCAGCAGCGGTTACCAGACACCACGTCAGGTGTGCCCCTGCTCACCTTACCAACCCTCGCCATCTGAGAGCAGGGGCTACGCTTCAGGCTACCAGTCCGAGTCCACATCCCCGCTGCCTCCTGCTTCCGCTGTGATGGGCCACTGCGGCCATAGCAGCGGACCAGCAGAGCATAACCACAACCACCATCATCACCATCCAGACTCACAGCAGTCATACAGCTCTGACTCACACACTGGTGAGTCACATTAAAAAAAAAAACACTCAGTAATGTAGGAATAATGAGGAACAGCATGCACTGAAAATTTGGTTTTAACTTGATACATGCCTTAAGCACAGACTGGGTTTTTACAGGGAACTTGCATAAGAATCAGCTGGGAACATATTAACTAAGTAACAGCTGATGCTGTTTACTGAGGTCATTTTTAGTAAAAATGCTTCATTGTTTCCATCCTCTGTCAGATGGCCTCCGTAGTTCTGGTGAAAGCGTGGGCTGGAGGGATCACATTACCCATGGTTCTTTTAAGAGGGTGCACAGAAACGGCCATGCCGCGTGTTCCACACCATCCGACATGTCTGGATCGCCCACTCCCGTTCACACCAGCAGTCCTCTACGCACACAGGAAAGGTATTCCACTGCTACCCAACCTTGGTAGTGTCGGATGAGCTGTTTCTCACAACCGTAGTGGAAATAAATATGTAGCTATGACAGTGAATCATAAATAATGTTAGTCTAATTAGAACACCATAGTCAAAAGCTTATTTCTTTCTATTGGAATTTATATTTGGTGGCATGGCTCATGGGGAAAGTATGATGAAGACACAGCACAGAACAGAGCGGTCAGACGCCATGAAGGAGCGGGGGTGCCAGCTAACATGCAGCTTGTTTTTGGGATCACTCGCTAATATCCTGGTGATGTGATGTTCACATATGGGGACACCAGGTCCTAGGTGGTTAAATGTGGGGTAAAAATAACAGTAAACGTGACAGTCAACACACAAAGGTTCAGATAGTTCTCATAGTGGATGTTTGAGGTTTACTTTGTCATGCTCCAAAAAGAAAAAACACATTTCAGTGTCCTACATACTGAACTGGATGGAAACAAAGTAATCACCCTGACGCCCTAGTATCAATTTATTACCAATACCAGTGTATCGATCTGCCCAACTCTAATTTACAGACTGTTGTTGAAAGAAAAGGGGATTTTCTTCTGTTCAAGCATTTCACGCAGGGTGCCCATGTTGGGGGCTTTGGGTTTGTATTTGTTCTTGATTAATTTACATATACAGTATATCGCTCAGGTGTTTTTAATATATGAGAGTTCACTCTGATATTACAGTGAAGAAATTGCTAGTCTTTAATAATAATAATACTCACATGTGTCCATTTTAGCCCCAGTCCAGGAAGGAGAGAGTATGATATTCGAACCACAGACATCATCAGTGACTACGAGGCTCCCCAGACTCACGAGGCCCACTGTCACACTAACGTCATCCAGGAATCACCAGACAGGCAAAGAAGCAGCACAGAGCGCCTGGAGCCACACACCAAAGAAGCACAGTCACACACAGCCTCACCGAAACAAACAGAATCCACCAATCAGTGCCCTGCACCAACAAACCTGTCGCCAGCTGCTCCTCAACAGCAGCACTGTAGCTCAGATATGTCCTCAGCTCGTGATTCTGTGACACCAACCACCACAAACCAAGCACACTGCCAGACACCTTCTTCCCCTGTCCATACCTCGCCTATATCAGATGCACACCCTCATCCCACTGGCCCACTGCAGACCTTTTCTCCTGCAGGAGCTGGTGGTCCACCATCTGAAATGTCACAGCCTCAGAGCCACACCCAAGCTACCAGCTCTGTGGGACCATCTGTAGCACTGGTTAATGGATCCTCTCCGACCAGGGAGTCTCACGCAGAGGTTCCTAAACACACCAGCACCACCAACCCAACATCTTCTCCTGCACCATCATCCCCACAGCCTGGGCCCAGCAGCATGGACGGCTCCCCTGTGTCTGATGCACCAGTTCCCGGATTCGCCACCTTGGGTAGAAGGTTGATGCTGAGTGGGTCCGACCCCCACAACCACCTAAACCACACGCACGGGCCCCCACATCACAACTACCAAGCCAGCACGGAGCACAGTGCAGCTGTGGACACCAACAAGAGGCCCTGCTACTCTCCTCACACCCCACAATCCTATTCGAGCTACACCACAATCTCCATCCCTCTTCCTCACCCTCAACCCCCCTTGCCAGAGAAGCGGCATTTGCCCGGACATTCGGGTTCACCTAGCAATGGGGTAAAGCCAGCTGTGGGTCACGTGCCTGCCTCCACTGCTCCTCAGCATCAGCACCACGTCACGTTTTCTCCCACGGTGGGGGAAATTGCACCCCCTGCTGACCAAAATGACCAAGTAGAGGCAGAAACTGCAAACAGGGTCAGTGTGAAGTTTGTCCAGGATAGTTCCAAGTTTTGGTATAAGCCCAGCATCTCTAGAGAGCAAGGTAAGCTCTTTAGTTCATACTTGTTTCTTTTTCTTCAAAAGCCTACATAAGTAAATTTCCTAAATTATCACTGTGCTTGGGCACAGCAATCGCAGCACTGAAGGAGAGGGAGCCTGGCACTTTCCTAATCAGGGATAGTAACTCGTTCCAGGGAGCCTATGGGCTGGCTCTGAAGGTGGTTACACCTCCTCCCAATGTCAGCAACCACAGCAACAAAGGTGAAAAATGATTGCCTCCATCACATAGATGTCTCATTTTGACAGATTTGTCCCTCTGCTCTGTTTTTGTTCCTTTATAACTTTTTATGAATCTGGTTTTACAGTGAGCGACCCTCTGGAGCAGCTGGTGAGACATTTTCTGATTGAAACTAGTCCTCGAGGAGTGAAGATTAAAGGCTGTCAGAACGAGCCCTACTTTGGTACGTTTCATTCCATCTATTTCCAGTTAGAAATGGGCATTCCTGTGCACCTTGCTGTCTCAGATCTATTAATGATTTCCTCTGTTTTTTCACAGGGAGTCTGTCTGCACTCGTTTACCAGCACTCCATCACACCCATCTCTTTGCCCTGTGCTCTTAAAATCCTTGAGAAGGGTAATGGAATATTTGAAGGCCACACAGGCCTTCAAATAAATAAATCATGTGTTTCAAGGTATTTTGTAATCTATCAGATATAATTCATGGTTTATCTGTCTGTTGTCAGATCTCATAGGAGAGGTGCAGGAGGTTCAACCAGTCAGTAACATCAGCACAGCTGCTGACCTGCTGAAGCAGGGAGCCGGTAAGTTCTCTCTTTCTCTATTCCTGAAACACACTGTGTTATGTATTCATGTATGAACAGTTAAGTGCAAAGGAAGACTCTTAAAGTTTAAATCTTATTTTTTAGATTACAAAATAAGTACCAAATTGGTACTTTTTTTCTTTCCTATAACGTCACATTTTTTAGTTTTCAGTTTCTAAAACCTTTGCACAGGTCAAATAATAGGAAACTGATGCAATACTGGACATAAAGCCTGGCTGAGAAATGATGTAACATGCAAGGAATAGATGCACCAGAGAAAATGCAAGCACTTCTGTCCGGTTTAAAAAAAGAGGAAGCCAAAGAGGAAGTGCCAAACAGTCGACCAGTAACTAACGGCTGTCGAAGAAAATTCGCCTTGATCATTGTTCCTCAATAAGAATGCTCTGCATGCTGCCGAATCATCATATTACTCAAACTGTACACAAGCTATTCAAGCCCACAGAAACTACTTCTCATCTCGCCTCCATGACACAGTGTGCAGTATTCCAGAATTTATTCTCCAGTAATATTTCCAACATCCATTTTCAGCTGAATTCTTCTCGAACCCACTGTAACATCTCAACTCCAGCCCTGCTTAGTTAATAACAGCCTCTGAGCTGAGTACTGAAACAGCTCTTAAACGACCTCCTCATATCTGATGCTGGCCTTCTCAGCATCCTCCTTTACCTCAGAGATGCTTTTGACACCACATCGTGTCGTCTTCTGTTAGAACGACTGGCTAACACTGGATTTAGTGACGCAGCCCTTCAGTGGTTTACAGTTTGTTCAAGGCTAGACTGTTCACTCTCCATCAGCCTGAGTCACACAGGGATCAGTGCTGGGACCCCTGCTATTTATAACTCATCCTCTCAGAAATATCTTACATCACTTTGGTTTACAGTTTCATTTTTATGCAGATGACACACAACTGTATTGGTCTATAAAACCCAGAACTTGTTTTCCCCTTACTATCCTCACCTCCTGCCTGCAGGGCATCACCACTAGGATGATGGTTCAAATTCAGTGGCAATAAAAGTGACATTACCACCCATTTTCATCCAGCGTTGGGTCCCCATTCCTCAATGGATCCAAAAGAAGATTTTGCTTCTCGTTTTCAAATGTCTCAGTGACTTGGCACTGCCATACCTTTCAGACCTCCTTCATCCTTACACTCCTTCTGCTCAGCTTCAGCTGCTCTTCTCACTGCTCCTCGCTTCAGATTTAAGACCACGGGTGTCAGAGCCTTTAACTGTGCTGCGCCTCATCTTTGGAACCGATTCACAACAAAACCTTCGTTTTCTCATTAGCATATTGGCTATAATCATGTATGTTTTACAATCATATTATTCCTGGATTTAATTGCTGTTCCTTGAATGGACACTTGAGTGTGCTTCCAAAAGTCTGCCATGTTAAAATGCCCGACTTTACTCCAGAAACGAGCAGGCGGTGATGGCTGTGAAGCTAAGGGACAGGTTTCAAAATGCATTTCCATAAACCAGTGATGTCACGATGTCTTCTATACGTCCATTGTTCGTATACAGTCTGTGGTCAACACGCTGACCTCTCTGTCCTTCTTCCCTCAGCCTGTAACGTCCTCTATCTGAACTCTGTGGAAACAGAGTCCCTGACGGGCCCCCAGGCCATTGCCAAGGCAACAGATGCCACATTGGGTCGTAGCCCGCGTCCTGCTGCCACAGTCGTCCAGTTCAAAGTGACATCACAGGGTATCACGCTGACCGACAACCAGCGCAGGTAAGAGATTCCCCCCTGGATTCTTATTTTTAGAAAACTATTTACATTAATTTTGGCACTTCTTTACACGTCTGTCTTCTTCCAGAGTTTTCTTCAGGAGACATTACGCAGTGAACAGTGTGACCTTCAGCAGCATCGATCCAAAGGACAGGAGGTGGGAAACTCAGAAGAAAAAGACATCTTTGTGTCTTGTAGCCTTAGTTAGTACTGTCGCTAATGAACAGATCACTGCATCATGATCATTCATTGCATTCGTTGCCTTGAGTCCTCGCGTGAGTCTGTACCCGTGTGGGGCTAATGAATGTGCGTGAGCGTCCACGAGAGACGCGAGCATGCGGACTGCGGCCGAGGCTGCGGATGCATCAGCTTGTTTGGCAGCTCTGCCTGTGTGAATGTGCACGCCTGAGTCTTCTGTCTCTCTCTCTTTGTCTGTCTCTTGGATTTAGGTGGACTAACTCAGACAACACAACTGTTAAGTAAGTGCTCTGTTTGTGTTTTAAAGGCTGACAGGAAGTATAGACGTGTGTATGCCGCTGCATGGCATCAAACTGTGTGTGCATCTTGGCAAAATTTATCCTGCAAACCTTTGATGATTTAATTAGTAAATTATAAGTCCTACATGATCACGCCATACGTTACACTAATTGTTTCATGGTGGTTTTACGCAGTAGGCTGTCACAGACTGGACAAACTCAAGAGTCTTTGTGTGATTGCCTTTGCTTCTCTTTTTGTTGTCTCTTCCTTTTTTCACATCCTCTCTTTTTTTCTCCACCCTTCCCATCTCAGGGTGTTTGGTTTTGTCGCTAAGAAGCCCGGCAGCACGGCAGAGAACGTCTGCCACTTATTTGCTGAGTTGGACCCCGACCAACCTGCTTCTGCCATCGTCAACTTCATCAACAAGGTCATGCTGTCTCAGCGCCGATAGAGGGAGACAAAGAGAGGAAAACACTCTGAGAAAGAGGCATGGGCAACATATACAGTCACCCTGCCAAGGCCGTTACTGTTCATTTATGACTAGGGATGGGTATTGATAAGATTTTCACGACTCCGATTCCATTTTCGATTCTGTTTAACGATTCGATTCTTTATCAATTCTCTTATCGATTCTTTTTAAAAAAGGAGAACACTAAGGTCGATTAGCTTAGAACTTTGTTTTATATCTTCTCTTTGAACAAGGTAGAAATTTAGGAGTAACGTGGCCTTACAAACCCAACAGTGAGATCTTAAGAGATCCACAGCCTACAGCTCTTCAATGGGGTGTCACAGGGTCCCCAGGAAAAAAAATGTAAATGTAAAATAATAAAATAAATATTCTTCTGTAGCAATAACAAAGTGTAACATAAATTATTCTGTAGCAATTACACAAGAATATCCAGTAATGTCCCTGCCTACAATTAAACACATTCACTTACCGAAAATCGGGGCATCTGCTGTGGCAAATGGGTTCAAGCCTTTTACCACAAACTTAGACGAATGTCACCGAGCAGTGACTATCCTGGCCTGAAAGGAGACGCTACCGGTAGACTGCAGCGAGAACTGCCAGCATCTGAGCCAGACTCTGTCTGTCTGTCTCATCATGGTCACTAAACGCACAGTAATGGCAGGTTTTGTAATAAGGCAGATCGCGCTAACATAATATGCACCGTTAGTTGATTATTTACCTGCCGCATTAACGGGAGAGGACGTGCAAACGTTACCCCTGCTGCTGGGTTGAGATTCACGAGTCCGGAGTGGAATTAAAAACACGACATTCATTTAAGGTCATCGCGTGTTTTGTGAGCAAATGCTTTTGCATATTCGTAGTGTTTCCTCCCTTAAATGAAATATCTACTTTGCAAGTATTGCAAGTTGCCCTGTTGTCATCCGTTCTCGTAAAGTATAATCAAACTTTTGAGCGTTTGAGCCGCCGTGTTTCCTGCCAGCTAAATGACGCTCCGCAACGTGGTGACGTCCTTCGGGACGACTGGAATCGATAAAGGAATCGTTTGCAAAAATGGTAAACGATTCCAAGGAATTGAAACAGTGGGAACCGGTTCTCAACAAGAACCGGGTTACGATACCCATCCCTATTTATGACTCTGTGCCTTTGTGATGAGGAATGTTGTTGAGTGTTTAAAGCCAACTTAAAATCAGTGTGAGATCCCTTCTGGTTGTTTATTTGTTTCTTTTACAAGCCATGATGTACAGTGTCACAACTCCAAGTTTGAGGAGGCTTCAGAGGAAATGGCTTTCCAACAAAGCAAACAAGCATCTACCAAGGGCTGCTATCACGAAGCAAGCTACCTTTAGGTTTGCACTATCACAAAGTCGGCTCACTTTTACCTGTCTTAGGTTTTTTGTAGCTACAAGTGGCCTATTTGACCTACACAGAAGCAGCCGAAACAGGGCTCCAGAGGCCCTGGGTCACATTTGTCTTTTGTATCCCATATATGGACCTTGAGGTGAGAGGACTAGTGTTGTGAAGCCTCATTTAGACAATACTTGGATAAGAGGACAGAGGATACTCCACGTCCATAGGCTTATTACTTCTCAGTCATAAGACTGAGCCCAGAAAAGTATGCCCTGCTTTATCACCTGTTTCACTCTAAATAGTACCGTAATTTACAAAATGAAAATTATTGCAGGAGAGCTAAAATTTCCAACTGATATCACAAACCTGTAAGGGAATTTCAATTCTGTACCAAATCACAACAGCAGTCACCTCAAGGCGCGTTATATGGTAAAGAGCCTACAATAATTCAGAGGAAACCCAACAATCAAACCAACCCTGTGAGGCAGCAACTTGGCAACAGTGGGAAGGAAAAATTCACTTTTAACAGGAAGAAACCTCCGGCAGAACCAGGTTCAGAGAGGGGCAGCCGTCTGCTGCGACCAGTTGGGGGTGATAGGACAAAAGAAACTCTGTTGAACGTTCACTGAGCTCTTGAATCAAGGCAGAGGAAGGGTCGGTTTCTCTAAGAGTTGTATATTTGAATCTGATGTTCGCCCCCTACTGGCCATGAGAGAGAATACAAGTTTAAAGTCCATCTGGATTGTCCAAGTCCTCTTTTTTTTAATACAATCTATGGTACCTCGGTTTCATTAAGGAGCATTAATAGGTTCTCAAGGCTTTCATAAGAGCATCTTATTCCATTGTACTAATCAAATTATTTGTTTTATGTTAGGGGAGGTCTCACTGTTTCCTTTATGTTGCCATGAAGTCCTCCATGGTTGAATACCATCTAAAGACTTTTTTTTGCCATTTAGCCTTGATAATTGCAGAAATACACATGGATACAAACCATTTTATAACTGGCTTGTAATTGGCCTCTCCTTTCCTGCTCTATGATGAATAGACGGGAAACCAGATTTAGCTGAGCTGGCTGATAATGAGCTTCATGACTGTGGGTATCCAGGCTCACTGAACCCTGTCAGAATGTCTTTGTTGGTCCAGGCCCGTTTTAATGGTTAAGCAGAGCTTTTATGACCTCAGTCCTGCCAGTTTCCAGTAAACCAGTGACAGCGCTGAAGTGCTGCAAACGGCTTTGTGGTAGCAGTTACAAAGACGATGCGTGCTTGCACCAGTATAGGCTGTAAAAGCTTAAGGAAGGTCACCATTCAAATATAATGATTTCCTTTAAAAATGACTGGTGTTCATATTTTGTACTGATACAAAAGCATGTATTTTTTTCTTTGTTAAACCATGACCAAAGCCCTGATGATGTAATTTACTCTCTGTATCTTTGAGATGTTCAGGTGTTCACATGTATGTACAGCACATTTACAGTCACGCCTGCCTTCAGTAGCTCGTTTATCAGTGTAATCAGAAATTGACAATCGTGGGTTTTTGTTTTTCGTTTTGTTTTCCACTCATACACTTCTAGTAAAGCAGACAGAGGAATAACTAATGAAAGGAAAAAGGAATGTGAGGTTTTTTACCTTTTAACAAGTGTATGTGTTAGGGAGAGGCGTGTGTGTGTGCGTTGAGAGTGTTCAGGTAAATATGCGGGCAGGTATTGTTACGTCCACTGTTAAAGACTTGTATGTGAAAAGGGGAAAAAGCTAGTTGTGGGAGGACGTATAGGATATAAGCACACCATTGCCGTGAAATGCTTGCTGGGTTTTTTACTTTTAGGTTTTTTTGGGGGGGGGGGTTGTCCCCCACCCCTCCAACTGCTTCATGTCATGACCAAAGGCAGTATAAAAGTTATTCACACAAATATGTAACAAAGAGAAGACACACACACATAAGACAGTGACCTAAAGAAAGATGTACTTAACCAAAGATGAAGCACTCCTGTATTAATAAGCTTTTTATCAGTTATATTTTTGTACTTATTGCTTCTTTTATTTTTACTATGCATTTATTTAGTGTGTTGCCTTGTTTGGTAGAGGAAAAAAACACTACTTGTATTACAGCGATAATATATTGTGGTCTGTTGATCTATTATGTAGTAATATATTTTCACATGCAGCTATAGGACAGTGTATAAGATATAAAACAGAAACATGTTTGTCTGGAAAGGTTATTACGCTCTTTTTATATGGAAGAAGATGAAGAATAGAATTAAACTGAAGTGATGTGGTACCCGAACTCTCCTTGTGTCACTCGTTATTTCAGTCATGACTGCTGTACTCAAGATTATTCCCATGAGCAGATGTAATATGATATTGGCCCAACATTTCCAGGATTTCAGGGGCCCAATCACGTTGGACACCCAGTGTTGATCTGTGGGACCAACAGGCAGCGCTTAGATCTGGGCTTCAACACTTCTGGGAAGGCTTTCCACAACATTTAGGAATTTCTGACCATTCTTCCAGAAGTCCATTTGTGAGTCAGACACTGTTGATGTGGTTTGCAGTTTCCACTCTAATTCATCCCAAAGGGATTCACTCAGGTTGAGGTCAGGACTCTGTGCAGGCCAGTCACGTTCCTCCACACCAACTCACTCATCTGTGGTTTTTTTGGGGGGTTTTTTTGTGCTTACTGCACTGCACTGGTGTGCAGTCATGTTGGAACAGGCAGGGGACTCCCCAAACTGTTCCCATGTGGCATTGTCCAAAATGTCTTGGTATGCTGACCAATAAGAGTTCCTTTCACTGGAATAAGGGGCTCAAGCGCAGCTCCTAAAATACAACACCAGACTTTACACCCGGCACGGTGCAGTCAGACCAGTACTGTTCCCCTGGCAACCAAACCCAGACCAGTCCATCAGATTGCCAGACGGAGAAGTGTGAGTCATCTCTTCAGAGAAAACAATTCCACTGTTCTGGAGTCCAGTGGCGGAGTGCTTTACATCACTGCATCCGACGCTTTGCCTTGCTGCTTGGCCATGGAAACCCACTCCATGAAGCTATCTGTACACTATTCCTGAGCTATTCTGAAGGCCACATGAAATTTGGAGGTCTGTAGTGATTGAGTCTGCAGAAAGCAGGTGGCCCCTGCCCAGTATGTGCCTCAGCATCAGCTGACCCTGCTGTCATTTTACGTGGCCTACCACTTTGTGCCTGAGGTGCTGTTGTTCCCAGTTGCCTCCACTTTATTATAATACCACTAACAGCTGACTGTAGAATATTTAGTAGTGAGTAAATTTCATAATTGGACTTGTTGCACAGGTGGCATCCCATCACGGTACCACGCTGGAATTCACTGAGCTCCTGAGAGAGACCCATTCCTGCACAAGTGTTTGCAGAAGCAGTCTGCATGCTTGCTGCTTGATTTTATATACCTTTGCCCAAGAAAGTGACCGGAACACCTGAATTCAATGATTTGGATGGTTGAGTGAATACGTTGGGCAATGTAGCTCATACGTGGTGTACTCTGTCCACTGTAAGTGGTGGGCAAGAACAAAACAATTATTGGTATTCATTATTCATTTTATTAATTCACAAATCCCTTTAATGTCTTTTCTTTTTTTTTGATAACTTAAACCAAAAGGTTAATTGGTGCAATAAAAAAAAAAACCAAAAAAAAAAAACCCCACAAACAAAATAGGTAAAAATGTTTCAGAAATTTACAGCATTTGTCCCTTTAAAGTAAAAATCAATCTATCAAACTGCTTCCACACTGAAGCTGGTCTAAAGGCAAAGTTACAGTCAGCCTCCAGGCAGCGTGAGAATGTGCTGAAATCCATCACACAAGGAGTTAGAAAAGCTGCGAACCAGAAGGAAATGCATGTGACGCTATTACAGTCAGTCTGGCAGAAGCAGGGTAAACGCTGAGTGCAGCTGCAAATCCTAATTGTTAAGACCAATTTTCAACAAAACACTAATTTCACACAGCAAGATTCTATTGCAAAGTTTGACCAATTAACCCATTAAAGAACACCTGTAACTCGAATCCTAACATCAGTTTTATATTAAGGCGGCTGAAGATTTTGTTGATGCCCAAATACCTGCAGCCTTTTTAAATCTACTGTGTGCACTACAGTTGAAGATGTTTGAATGAAACGCCCCTCAGACGTCTCAGAACATTACTGCAGGTCTCACAGACGGTCACTCCCTGCACAACCCTGGCTGTGATTGTAGAGGACGTGCCGTCTTCTGGTTGGGACGCTGCATATTATTCTGCACAAAGAGGTGGGAATCACAGGGAACCGTATACAGCAGGATATACTACCTTTATAATTATTAGCATTGGTACGGCCACTTTCTAAATCCTCTATAACAGTCTTCTCTGAGCCTGCCTGAGATTTATCTGCATGTGTAAAGCTTGGTGGGTTCAGCTGGAAATAATGTCTCACTGCAAATAATCAGCTCTCTCACTATCTAAAGGCATTGTTTTTCATTTTTAAATTGCACTCATGTGGTATGGTGGTGGGACTTCTTTTTGTAGCTTAACTGGATCTGTATTAAGGATTCTGTGAGTAGATTTCTACTAAGTGAATAGTAAAAGCAGTTAAATGGAAGAAAACATGTGATGTTATCCCTCTCTCCTTATAGATGTGCTCAAATGAGACTTGGCAAGCAATAACTTATCGAACCATTAAAAAATATCTACAATCCACACCAGTTTCAAGCTGCCAAAAACAAATAAACAAAAAAAACCAACAACAGTCAGTAGTGATCACAGTGTAACAGTCATTCAAGCCACACTAAGGAATTTTGATTGAATTCTAATGACATTGCAGCAGCAGCACAGAGAGGGAGCTCTGCAGCCATAATTAACACGAATAGCATCCTGGCTGAGAATGTTCCCTTAAAGAAAGAGCTTTCTGTGACCTTTGTCCTGCTTACAACACAAGGAGTGCTCGCTGCTAGTGACTCATTCAGTTCTCCACTCAGACTCGTGTTGCTCTGAAACAGCAAAACTGCTCTCTGGACTTGGACAGGAAGTCAGGCAAGAACATTTCACAAACACAGTGCTGAGCTTGACATTACAGGCCATAAGTCCACATTTCACAAGTCCATCAAAGACCCTTTATCTGTTGATGGCTAGAACAACATTCCCTTGTCAGAGCCCTTGTTTTCCGAGATACAGCCAAATCCTGGATGAGCACGAGATAACAGCGGGTCAATGTCGGCTCTTTTTAGCAAGTGTAGAAAATGAGACGATATTAAGCATTTCCCTGCTGCCGAGCTGTTAGTCCATCCTGCAGTGTACACTAACACAGTCCTTGTAGTCCCAGATCTGCGCCCCTCACGGAAGTGAGTGACGGAGGGATAGGGCCGTTGTGTCACCAGAGGAGTGGATCTTGTAATTCTCCGGCTGCTGGTACGTGGTGTTGGAGCCGCAGTCGATGTAGCGATAGGCCTCCAGGCTGTTCTGGGACGTTCGCACCATGTACGAGGTTTTCACTGAGGTTCTGAAAACAGGAGAGGACAGAGATGTAAGAATCAGGCTGTTTACCATGTTGCTGTCACATCTCAACCAGTTAATTGCTCACAGAAGAAAAGCACGTTGCCACAGTAATGATTTCTCACAGCTCTGTAAGTGTGATATCGAGAACCACAGGGCACGAAACTGCACCTGCACAAATGACTTCTCTCTAGACTGCAAAACAAGAATTAAAGGGTTTGGGAAAAGAAAGAAAAAGCAGTGGGTTACCCAGTTTCCCCAAAGTACCTCACCCTGACAATGTGGTTTATATGTTAACAGCATCTCTTATCTAAGGCTGTGTTTACACTACTCGTGCAGAAGCCACTGGCTACAAGACAGAACCAGTGAGAGCTGAAGACAGGAAGCTTCAAACTGACCCTTAATAACTGTTATGGGGCCATTATGCTCGCCGTTCTCGCCCTGACAAACTGCACGGCACGACAAAAGTTTGATCACATGTGCTAGCGCATGCAGACAGCAATAGGTGCTGTCCCTGATTTTAAATCCTGTAAATCTGGTTCAGCTCAGTGATTTCCTTCAAGCCCCTCTTCTATGAAACCAACTCCCATTTTTGATTCACGAGGCAGACGCCCTCTGTACTTGTAAGACTAGGCTTAAAACGTCTTGATGCATGCTCAATCATCCAGGTAAGTAAATCTCCAAAAGTTGATTCATCTGGACGTCGCACTTTCAGTGGGAGAAACGTTTGATCACTCATCCAAGTGACTTCTTCAGTCTCAGCTGACTGCAGGTTTCCCCACTCTTATAAACAGCACATTTGCATAATGACTGAAACCAGCCCACTGAAGGAACAATGGGCTGGGAGGTCAGTTCCTTAATCTTAATTATGCAAATTCTCATGACCATTGATCAATAACCACTGATCAGTGGCCATGAGTACCATTCACAGAGAGTTGGGGAATGGCTGCAATCACAGCATTGTAAGATGGTGAAAGATGTACCCTTAGGCCCCCTCCTCAATTTAGAGATGGTCTTTCCCTTTTCACGTAAATGGCCTCCTTGACTCCGCACTCAAACCAGCGTTCCTCCCTGTCCAGGATGTGCACATCCTCATCATTGAAAGAGTGTCCACTGCCCTGTAGGTGTAAATAGACTGCAGAGTCCTGGCCTGACGAGGTAGCTCTTCTGTGTTGTGCCATCTGCTTCGCCACATTGGTTTCCCCGATGTATAAATCCTGAATCCTCTAAATATATAGTTCCTGATGGATCAGGTGACCCTGAACCCTCCCTAGGCTGCTGGGGGCTTCCCATGATGCACTCTTTCTCCTTCACTCTTGATTCATTAAAACGTCCTTATTTATGTGGGCCTTTGGCACAGCTCATCAGATCATCCACTCTCTGAAACAAGCCATTTTAGCTCCTCCCCCTTTTAGACCAACTTATTCTGATTGGCTGCCCCCGCATGCTGCTTCATATGACCATATAGACCCTGTGCACGAGAAAATGCTAACTTCCTGGTTTGAGACCAGATGTAGGGGTGTACATTTCCGGTAGCTTCACTTTGCGATCAATCGCTACTGCGAGGATATACTCCAAAATCATGTCCAAAACTCAAAAACGGAAAGATCATGTTAAGTTACAAAGAGGAGAAGGTGGGAACACTCACCACTGTTGTGTCATAAAAAAATCTAATGATCGATTTTGACGTTTAAAGAGTTTAGATCGATCAGTTGTTTACATCACTCAACACAAGCAGAACTGCATTACTGCAGCAGAAGACACATCGTCCACATTCAGAAGCACATCTCTGTATAGTTATTATGATTTAAACAGGCAAAATGTTCAGCATTCAAACTACAGGTGAAGAATAGTCAAACCAGATGTTTCCCCCGTTATGTCAATATCAGCTATTCAAGTACACACCTACACAGCATGTTAACAAACCGTGAAAAAAAGGCACACAAAAAATGAATGATTGCTGGTAACGGTTTCTATACATTAGTATTTACGAAGGGTATGTTGTGACTTACCTTCAAAATTACAGTGGTCCCTCGCTATAACGCGGTTCACCTTTCACCTCGCTGTTTCGCAGATTTTTTTAGTGCAAGTTTGCATGCTTATTTTTTTTTCTTATTTTTTTTTACGTCACATTGTGTCCTGCGCCCTGATCGCTGCAGTCGATCTCCTCCGTGACGTCTCTCCTGTACAGTACAGAATCGCTGCATCGATCGCTAGCAGTGTGACTCTGAAGTGCAGTGCTGTATGTCGACGAAACATTTTGCACCGTCAAAAAATAAAATTGGCTACTTGATTTCACCTATTGCTGGTTATTTTTAGAACATAACACCCGCGATAAACAAGGGACAGCTGAGAAATATAACAGTTGAATCCCTTTTCTCTTTTGCCCTGAGGCGCGGGGAAAAAATATAGACAAGTCGATGAACATCATTTACAGATATATTGGGTAAATGAATGCCAAAGACATCTATAGAAATGTAAATCGCCGCTTGATTCATTCATTTGCTTAACTTGTTTTGGACTGTAAACAAGGCGCGAATAGGACACCGGAAACAAAGCTCCCCACAGGAGTTTCCGCACCGGAAGTAGCATATGCTAACGTGCACATAGTCTATTAGACATCACAGTGATTTTTCTGCTGCAAGTGTTAAGATAAAAGACAGAAGTAACAAAGTAAAATGAAGATAAAGATATCTGTCGGGGTAAGGACACTTACTGCATGAGTACGAGAATGTTGTGAACCTTGATGCTGGACATGGTGCATAACGTACTGAAAAAACAAAACACAAAGGCTCAGATTACTGAACTGGAATTCATGTGTAGGTTTGCAAAGAAGCTTAATTTCCTCTACAAGCTCAGGCGCAGACACTTACTAGACGTACGGAGCGTTACTGCCGATCTCCACGCTGACAGTGTAGTTCACCTGCAGAAGATTGACACAATACGTCACACCAACAACAGAAGTATTTCAAGAGCAGCACAGGAAGACAATTCAGGCCATTATCAGCAGTGAAACTACAGAATGAAGCAACCACAGCAACTCTTTGAGCTTTGTTTACTGCTTCAGCTGAGGTGATCTGCAGACAGAAGGTTGTTAAAACAAGAGGGGAAAACAAAACAAAAACACTGATTTCCTGTAAATGCTGGGTAGATAACAACAAACATTACTCAAAAAAAAAGAGGAAATGGTGATTTTATCTGGCGTTTACTTTTAGCTAAAGATCTGCTGCTTCATTGAGCCACAGCGCTGTACTGAAGCAGCAGAGCTGAGTATGTGGGCTGTGTGAAAAACTGGCCAAATCTTCTCTGCCAGTGCCAAATGGCTTATTCAGTGACCAGCACATCCAGTGTGACAAATGCTGGTTGAAGCCATCCTCAGGCTGTGTGTTAGAGGAATAGTATCAGTCGTCTCTTCAGATTTTAATCATTCAGTTCTTTAGCACAAGGAGTTTGACTGCTTTGGTACAGCGCCTGGTTTACTGAGGCAGACCTGTTCTCGATCACATGTGGGGAAATGATACAAGAAAAATTCTGGGCTACTAACAAGTGTACTGTGAGAAGCACTTCAGCGTGAGGTGGATATGTGCAGCTGCGGCCGCTCCACTCGAGCTGACACACAACAACATACGGTGAACAGGCCCAGGCCACGATGCCATGAAGACAGCCAAGGGTGGAGTTAGAAATGTTCTTATTGATCTCACTGTAAATCAAAGGCCAAAAAACAGTCCTAATTATCAAACTGCTTGTGTGATTGAATGCTTAAATAAGCTGCCATCCAGCATCCTGTTGTAGCTGTACACAACCACAGAAGTGTGATGAATGAATCATGCTGCGGCTGCTGTGCTCTGATCTGCTGTCGATATTCAGTGTGCCACTTGTTTGTAAGCCTGACACAAGCGTGCAGGGGCGTTTGTATGTATCCCCCTCTAACTTAGTTAACTTCACCTTACCTGCTATGAAGTTAGAGTGAGCGGTTCTGACAACCACTGATTATTAGTTCTGTCATGTTTATGGTTACTATTTTCAGCTGTGGGGAGATTAGCACAGCTGTTGGCACCAGCTGCCACACACCCACACAAAAAACCAACAACACTAATAGGGGAGCTTGCAAATTGCTTAAAAATAGCCATAAGAGTGATATGGCTTATATGGAAAGGAACACTGACAGCAGTAGTGATAATGTATCGGCATCGATGGAGCGGAAACATTAAAATTGTGTAAAACAGCAAAGGAGACAAGCATCTTGATTGATTGTACTTTGAGTGGCTGAAATCCTGTACCTGACACGCGCTGAGTGGCAGCACTGTGGTGACGTTGTGGAGCAGCTCAGTCCCGATCACCGACTTCATGTAGAGGACCTGGGAGCTGATGCTCTGCACATGCACCGAGAAGAAGTTGGGGTTGCTGAAGTTGAGCGTGCTCTGAGTAAAATAAAGAACAAAAGACACACAGAGGAATAAAAAGACAGCACCTACAACACAGCCTGCTTTTGACACTTCTAGTTAAGTTTCATCAAAAGACACTCAGATGGCAGAAGCTATTATTATTATCAACATCCATTTACTACACAAGCAGAAAGTGGCAAAAGCAGCAACATCAACATGTTTTCTAAACTAAATCCTAAAAAATGTCAACGCTGTTGCCACGTTTTGCGGTTTCATAAAGGAAGCGTGGGCTGCAGAGTGCTTCAGTGCACTAAAGTGCAGATCTGAACTAGACTAGTGAAGCAGCTCTTACACAGTGCACAGCTTAAATGAAACCTGACGATTGTTTCACATCCTCAGATGGTTTAGAACCACTATCGTGATGAGGGAGACAACATTTTGTCATTCACACGCTCAACTTTTACATGAAGATAGTCACATAGCAAAGTACGACTCTGAATTAACCTCAACCATTCATTCTAAGATCTCGTATGTATTCAAGAGCGCAGGATTTGCTCTTCTGTCAAAAACAAGGAAAGCAAATGTGTATACTGATCAGGTATAATATTATGACCACTCTCAGGTGGAGTGAATAGCACTGATTATCTCTTCATCGTGGCACCTGTTAGTGGGTGTGATATATTAGGGAGCAAGTGAACATTTTGTCCTCAAAGTTGATGAGTTAGAAGCAGGAAAAATGACAAGTGTAAGGATTTGAGCGAGTTTAACAGGGATCAAGCTGTGATCGCTAGATGACCCGGTCAGAGCATCCCCAAAACAAAAGCAGCTCTTGTGAGCTGTTCTGAGTCTGCAGCGGTCAGTATCTATCAAAAGTGGTTCAAGGGAGGAAACAATAGAGAACCAGGAATCATGGGCACAGATCCATGGCTGGTCTTTGTGGTCTGACCCAACAGATGAGCTACTGTAGCTTAAATTTCCCCAAAAAAACAAAAAAAAAACCATAAGTTACTGTTTGTTCTGAAAGAAAAGTTGTGAAAATATAAGGTTCATCACAGTTTGTTGTGAATGAGGCTGAACAGCTGCAGAGCAGTCAGGTTGCCCATAACCACCAGCAAAAGCACAACAATGCATATGCAAATATAAGAACTGGACCATGGAGCAATGGAAGAAGGAGGCTGGTCTGATGAATCACACTAACGGTTGGTACTGCGTTTCTATCGCTTAAACTCGGTAACACCTGCTACAAGGATGCATTATGGGAAGAAGACAAGCCAGGAGAGGCAGCCATGGGCCATGTTCTGCTGGGAATCCTTTGGTCCTGAATCCATGTGGATGTTACTTTGACACATACCAACTACCTAATCATTGTTGCACATCATGTGCTTCCTCTCATGGAAACCATGTTCCCTGATGGCTTTGGCCTCTTTCAGCAGGATAATGCACCACAAGACTCATTCCAGGAGCACAGCGATGAACCTGGGGTGTTGACTGGGCCTCCAAATTCCCCAGATCTCATTCCAATAGAGCACCTGTGGGATGTGCTGGATAAACAAGGAGGCCCCACCTTACAGCTTACAGGACTTAGAGGGTCTGATGCTAACATCTTGGTGTCAGATACCACAGCACACCTTCAGGGGTCAAATGGAGTTCATGCCTCAAGTGCTCAGGGCTGTTTTGGCAGCACAAGGGAGCATACACATTTAGTAGATGAAATCAAACCCTTCTTGTCAAAGTCATTTTTGCACACTAAATATTTATTTGGTTTTATAAAGTGGAGCTCCTCCAGGTCAAAAAAAGAATGGAATCTTTTCCCTTCTTTACAAAACAACACGAGAAAGCACTAAAATGTGTTTAGCTGTCATCTGTGACGTTTGATGTTTTTTGTTACAGTTTTGGGTTTTTTGGGGAGGTTTTTTTTTTTTAATCTTGTTTGTGTGTCTATATTTACAAAAGATAAATGTCCAGATGTTTTTGGACACTTATTCAAGCTTTGCCTCTGTACAGCACCACAGTGAATCTGAAAGGCTCCGATCAACATGCAATCAAAGTACCAAGTGCTTGTTAGACAATTCCTCTATTTCCACAGACTCTAAAGCAACCAGGCAGGGTAACATAATACATTTCACCACTTCATTGTGTTTTGTTTGCTTTTTAAAAGAACATCTGTCATCTTCCTGATACAGTCTGTTTTCTATCAGCATCATCATTTCCTGCCACACCTCCTTGGACTTCAGACTGCGAGATATCAGGCTCTGAACAGCAAACAAATGCTAATTCAACACTCGGATTCATCTCCTGACCACTGTTTACATTAACTTGTTGTGGAATAATAAGAAAGCAGGGCTCTTCTAGCCATGAAACTGCCAGACTCATTTGTCTGGTTAATGCTGAGCAAGTGAAAACAGACAAAAAATGACTCCTAAGGTGTTAATGTGATGTTTTAGTTGTAGCAGCTGAATTCAAGCCAAGACTCAACACTTGAATCACGCTATTAGCATTTCAAATTCACTGTGGTCGTTGTGTTGCTTAACTGGCTGTACTTTCCCAAAGTTGAACTGAAATAATGAAACTGTCTAAGTATTTACCCACTGACCACATGTGATAAAGAAGAGCGTTACAGAAGCTGAAGATTGTTGCTAGCTTGCAAACCCGTCCTTCCACTCATTAGTCACTTCAGACACATTTGTATGGAAACACATCGGTGCTGATCCCACAGAGGAGTTCTTAGTGAAGTGAGACCTGAGCCTGCAGAGGCTGAGAGTTATGCTTTGTCATGCTGTTTGTGTAGATTATTAGAAGCTGTGATATGAAACCTACCGTCATGTTCATCAGGACCTTTGTGTTGTTGCGGTCGAACGTCACCGTCACCGAGCGGATCCCTCCGTCCACCACAACCACTGGACGTGGGAAAAGGAAGAAGGCAACAAGCGAAGAGGCCAGCAGGCAGAGCACAACTGACAGGACCACGTAGAGCTTCCTACGACACAGAGAGGGAAGGTTCTCTCCAGACAATGCACTCACCTCCTACATCACCTCAGACAGAGTGAGAGACCCACACGTCCAGAGGGAACAGACACAGGAACACATCAGTGTGCTGCAGTTACTCACGTTCTTTGGGGTTGCAGTCTTTGGTCATTGTACGGGATCAGTGCAACCAGTTCATTCACTTGTTCTGCAGAGCAAGAAGAAAAATGATGTTTAGCATTTCCCATTAAAACTGTTTTTTTGGAAACACGACAAAGACGGAGAAATTAAACACAGGACATCAGCTAAAAGTGCTACCCCTCCCAGGTAACACACCTGTGGTATCAAGTTCAAGATCCTGTGTCACCTTGTTTACATACAGAAAACTTACTCTGACCCTAATGTTGAGGTCACTGAGATTCAAACTCATCTGACATCTTAGTAGAAACACAAATGGTATTTGAATTTGAAGCTCCTACTTCCCCTCATTTGTGCGTTATTGCATTCACAAACTTGTCCATACATCCTGCCTGCCCGCCCACTTGGCAGGGTGATGACAATACCCCGTCAGCCTTTTACAGCTAAGCAAACGAACCCCCAACTTAAAATAATAGCTTCTGTTTAACAGATTCACTGGTGCAGCTCTTCATGAATCTAATCATTACTCTAACACATTTTCTTAGGTGAGACACAAAATTGTATAAAACATACAGCATAGTACCAAGTTATTTTATGTTGAGCACAGGGAACCATGCATAGCTATATGTCATTACTTACATTAATCTGCTCTGGGAGTACTATGGACAAAAAAGTACCAGATGTATGAGGTACATCTCATAGACCATCATCCTCAGACATTAGCCAAGCAAACAATGGGACTCCTGCCTCTGTGATGGACAAGGTGATTATGCTTCTGAAGATATTCCAGATTTGGAATTTAGAAGTCAGGAATGTGTGATTACAACAACTCATGCGGTTGTTTCTGTACATGCAGCTCTTTCACTTTCACCTTCTAGAGCAGTTTTTCCATACGGGAGGATCAGGGATGGTGAGAGAAAACAAAAACTCAATAAATGGCACTTAAATGCCGACATCACCCCCTGGCCTCTCTGATGTCTGACAGGCTCATAATTGTACAGCTGTGCCCCTTCATATCTGTACGAATGTACATTTTCAGCATCTTCTAAACTAGTGTTTGCGCCCACGTTTCTTATTGCTGGTGTCACATGGCCTCATGTGAGGTCAAAGTTCTGCGTTATGCACGGTGGGTCATAAACTCCATTAAAAACATTACTTTAAGTGTTTTCTTAGTGGATAAGTGCAGACCAGTTTTCTGGACAATCTAGTAATTTCTTGATTTTTCCATTTGTTCACAGAGCTTCAAAACCTTGCAAAACAAACTCAATGTGTCTCGTTCAGAATTACCAGCACAACTTTAGCTAAATGTCAGTATGAGCCAACACTGACCATGCTGGCTGATATCTGCATCTTTTATGTCTAATATATTTTCTTATATTAGTAACTAGACTGTAGTCAACAGGATTTATGAAGGGGTTAAAAGTAAAATAAAGAAATTAGTTGTTTTCTCTATATGGCTCTGCTTTACTGTACCTACATTATACACAATCCAGTCCTTCTTGGTCAAACTTTAGGACATTTAAACGTCACAGATTAGAGACCAACAAGCCTTTTACGACACTTAAAATGTTGACCGTGTTTTTTTCCGTGCCAAACACTTGAAAACACCTTTTAGGAATTCTGCGCCTCATCTCTGGCGTTAAATGAGCAGAAACTGTCCTCATATCAACACAGACTGACTGTCCGACACTAACGCTTACTGATTTATCAACTCTTTCTACTCACCTGAAGGTATGCGTCCAGTGCCTTGGCAGGTCGGACAAGTTACGCTGTCTCTGCCGGTGAACTCCACGTACGGGAACTGGGCTATGTCCTCCCGCCGGACTAGTCCATCCAAAGAGTCGTTATCGGAGTCTCTGCGTTCAGTGTACCGCGTTACCCTCTGCTCCTCCGGGAGGAGAGACTGGCTGCTGCTGCTACGAGACCACCGCGTCCCCATGGCGGGTGTTTGTGGGTGGTAAAGACAGCAGAGCCAGAGTCTCCCGTTCGGAGGTGGATAATAAGGAGCCCCCCCAGAAAAGTGAAGACTCGGTGATTTACAGATAATTGTGTTCGGTAAACGAAAACACACCAAATGTCGCTGAACGCGCAAAGTTTACGCCGTGCCTCAGAGTGACGTCTCTCGGCTAGCTAATCTGCTAACGCACAATTTCTCGGTTAGCACCTGTGGTGAGTTATGGGAGACGTCCGTAAGCATGACTGAGTAAACTTTAAATACCCTTTAGACAAAACTAGCTGTCGTTAGCATAAAGTCACATCTTCCAACAAAACAGCCTCGGACTCCCGCCGCTCCCTGTTACTTTCTCAATAAAGTTTACATATTGTTGCCTTCACGTAACCTAAGTGTCCGATCCAATACACAGCAAATGCATAACAAATGCTACTGCTACCAATGGTAACGAAACGAATTTTCAATTTTCAATTCAGTTATGTCGTGTTTTACAAGTCAAGCATTATGACATTTAGCCATAAATTATTTTGGAAAATTGAACTTAATCTATTATTGACACACAGCACAGTTTGAAACATCTACACTACAAATGGCCGTTTAAATGAAACACATTTTTATTTCTTACAAGACAGCTCTTTAAAATTACAGACTTCATCAAACATCTCAGTGTTCTGAGTGATGTTAAAGCATTTGTTTGTTTGTTTTTTATTTTTAACTGTAAGTGAAACAATTAAGTGCAATATTTATTATGTTTTTAAAACACTTGAACGCATCCAGAGACTTGCCAACATAGTGAGAATGACAACTCGCTGCTGCCATCTAGTAGAAAGGATTTGGGTAAAGCAGCTAAAATGGATTCTACGCTGAATAAGAAAAAAAAAGAAAAGAAAATTACAGACATTTATTTCAGCATCATGTAAAATTTAATAGGAAGCAGTCTCTCACGCTCGTTGTGTACTTATATGTACCCACAACAGCAACATTGTATGCAATCATCAGTCATCAGTTTCTCCTGCAAGCCTCCTCTTCAGCTTATCATTCTCTCTTTGCAGCATTTTATTCTGAAAAAGAAGTATTAAAAAGACTGAGAGACTCATTTAAAGCTTTCGTGAATATTGGAAATATTTAATTTCATAAGCTCTGTAAGTTCTTTAACAGAAATAGAAAAAAAAAACAGCCATGACAACTCAGGACTGACCTTATGTTGGAGCGCCTCCACTTTTATGTCTCGTCCTACTCTGTGTGTCTCCTCCTTCTTTGAAACCCGAAAGGCGTCCCCAATAACTGAGACCAGCACGTGAGACTAAAAAGTAATTCAGAAAAAATCACATCTGGGACACTAGAAGCCAGAATATGTCATTCAGCTGTGGATTTGTAGTCTTCTGCTCTACCAACATCAAACTTCAAAGTTGGTCTTTAGTTTCAGCCTTGGGAATACTCACAAACTTTGCGCTCTGAAACAGATAACAGTGGTACGTGTCCGCTGCAGGGTGCTTGGCCACAAACCCAAAAACTTTGGGTGAAGAAGGATGGACAGCACAGAAGGAAATAGTAGAGAGGTTGCACGAGTACAATAGGAACTGAGGGAAGGGAAGATGATGAGAATTAACATTTTAAAACATCATGAAAGCTGAATACATCATGAGAATGAGCAGTTTTGTAATTAGGACACTTTTGTCACACACCTTGGTTTTGTTTTCCAAAATGTCTATCCCACTCAGAGACAGGAACAGATGGACTTTGCTCTTCTTTGCAGCTTTCTCAGAGGAGAATTCATCTGAAGTCTAGGAATGACAAAAACACACAAAATTGTTTCATTTAAACAGTATAAATAATCCTGCAGATGCACACAAAGTTGGCCTTTCCCTACTAGAATACAAGACTATTTTAAAGGGGTACATTATAGACAATAATGAGAGTCTGCAGCCATGTTAGCAGCCCTGTAGGAGCTGAAGCGGTGGCTCTAATAGCTCAAGCATAATTAAACCAATATATGCATGTCTGCAAGCTAGCACTTACCAGCTGCCCAATTAGGTGGAGCAGAGGTGGGTGGTATTTACATATTTGGTCATGAGTCAATGCACTGGATACATTGACGCTGCTCTATTATTATGAGCAGTAAAAGGGTTTATGAGACTTGATATGAGTATAAAGAGACAGGACATAACAAAATAGGGATACAAAACAACCACAAACACAGAGAACAAATCATAAAAGTGAGCAAAACAAGTACAAAGAGGAACAAGACAACCACTCACACAAAATAATCACAGAGACGCAAAGCAACAAAGAGGCACGGGGCACTACAAATAAATACACAGCAACCATAAAAAGGCTAAAATGGGACATCAAAGGGGTACAAACCAACCACACACGGAAGAATAACCACAAAGAGACGCAAAATGACTACAGAGTGCCACAAAACAAATACAAAGTGCTGAAAAACAACTACAAACAATGAAAACGTACAACAAAGCACTAAACAACTTAAAAGCGACAACAATAGCCACAAAGACACAAAACAACTACAAAGTTGTGAAAAATGATCTCAAAGTTGTGTAAAACATCCACAGAGCAGTGTAAATGATTTCAATAACAGTTTCTCATATGTGGCGTGGCAGAGGTGTTGGGCGCTCTTTTCAACACTTCATGTTGTCAGTGTGGAGCCGATGGTCGCTGACTACATGAATGCATGATCTATGACACCAGCACGACTAAAAATAACATTGTAAATGTATTAAATATGTCGGTGGCTCACCTTGAGGTTCTGAGCGGCTTCTTCCAGGATCTGTATTCCATCGGGGCGGACCACCTCTACTCGACCGAGAAACTACAGTTTACAGAAACAAGTGTTGTTTTTGTTTTTAATAATAGTAATAATAAGAACTTTACTTAGCATTTTACTTTACACAGTATGTTTTTTTATATATATATTTGGTTGCTACCTATCAAGTATACAAATAAAGTTGAATAAAAAATAAGTAATCTCAGAGCTGAGAATATTTTTCAACACTCTGCAACAAAACTGTGGCTGTTAAAGATCAGCATTTACCTTTACTGGAAAGGAGATCTCAACGTCGTCTTCCACGTCATTCATCTCAACACTCGTACCAAACTAAAGCCTGGATCTGTCAAAGACAGACATAAATTAGGTTTAAATAAATATATATTATACAAATGATCTAATCAACTATATAAAGAAAAGAAGTGCTGGAGATTTCTTCTTACCTTTTGTAAATATACCGCAAACGGAGTGAATTGGCTTCCAACTGCAGGGAGTGTAAAGTCTGTCAGAGTTAATGAATAACTGATTTGTCTTCCTTATTGCTTATTGCACATCTATCTGATAACCAGCCAGCCAGACATCTAAGCAAGATGTTTTATTGTGTTTAAAAGCTCTTTCGTGACACGAAGATCAGGACAAAAATAATTAAATATAAATATAAATACATACATATGTGTGGACTGTTCTAAAGTAGAGGTAGACTAACTCTTCTCTTTGCTTAGCTAAGCTTTTTCTTTAAGATATTTTATTTTTGGGATGTAATTGAATAGTTGCTGTAGAAACAGACAGTAAACGAGTAAACACAGGTAACAAAGGTGCCGCTGGTTGAGAGTGAAACTGGGGATGTGGCATGTGGTAGTACACACCCTAACACCTCTGCAGTATTAGAAAATCCAGACCGGTGACAAGTCAAAGGAAAACCCTGAACCTTTTGACACTGAGAGCATCTTTAACATATCTATTTACAGCCATAATATTATAGAATACTGAAGTTTGTGTTAGAAAAAGCTCAGAATTTGTTTTCATATGGTTACTGGTGATCTCATATTGACACCTTAACTAGAGATTTGATTTAGCCTTCTTTACTGCGGTCACAGCTCATTACACCACATTCAGATGCTTTGATAACTTTAATGCAGTCAGGCTTGAAGTCATTAGGGGCACGGCTGCTTGGACACACATATATACAGGCAAACAACTGCTACCATCTAATTTGCCTTCCTAAACCAGATCTCTCTACTTTGTGAACTGGGTGCCTATTAAAGCATTTTGAATGTAATTGGTTAATAAACAGCCTGGCTTGCTGTGTGGTTAGTCACATTACCATCACCACTGATCTAGTCTGCTTTGTGCATATACTTAAAAACAAACAAACAAACAAACACAAGAACTTCCAGTTCAACTGTATTTATTGTTTACAGTGCGTGCCACTTCATCAATGCGCAATTATATATATATTTGTCTTAGCAAGTACATACAGGAAACATCAACGTCTCGAGGTGGAGAAGAGCATCGTGTTAAACAGTGGATGAAAATGATGATTGTGGTCAGACAACGCAAAGAGAAGCCTAAACCAGACAGTTAAAATACCCAACCATTCACTTCTCACAGTCAACAAACGGTGAGTTCAGACAGTTTTTGAACACATTATCAACAATGCCCAACATCCTGCAAACATACTTTTTATAACATATTCCCAAAAGACTGCTTGTTCCCAAAAGACTGCTTGTATCAAATCAATGACAGAAATAGACAGAAAAGAAGCCTGACTCTCAGCACAGCTGCCGACACGCTCCATGAGGTGTCGGCAGCTGTGCTTTAGGCTTCGTGTTCGTGATGTCATACAGTGATAGAGGGGTGAAGTGACCTGGGGATGGCTGACTAAAGGATCCCTTTTTGTGGCAAGCTTTATGTGAATGATGAGATGACATAACACCACCCACTCAGACGGACACAGATGGAACAGAGCCGAGCGTTCACATTACCGTTAAGTGCCAATTTCAGGTTTAGTTTGTGAGACGTGACAAACTAATCCCTGATCATTACAATTCAAGCAACAGTCTGTTCTATTAGTGTGCATCTGTGAGGCTGGTGAGGCGACACTGCTGCTGTGTGCCGGGGTCTACGAATCGTTCACGGACATGTTCTCTATGGCATCGGGCAGGTTCTGGTCTCCGCCGCCTCCTCCCTGCTTCTTCTTCTTCCCTCCTTCCTGCTGTTTCTTTGATTTCTTGGACATTTCCTGATCAATGGGAGCTGGCTTGACAAACTTAATGATCTCTGTCAAACCTGAAAATGGGAAAAACAACAAAAACATTTAATATATCCAATATTTTACATTTCTTGTCTTAAAAACATATTTTCCCTTGTTTTTCCAACCATCTGGTAGAATGCACCAGAGGGTGACAGCTACGCTCCTGCAAGCTGTTTGCTGACAGTCACTGAACAAGAATGTTAATGGCGCACAGACTACATATAAAGTAAATAATATAAATAATAATAATAAATAATAAATATATAAAGCATGGATGCAGCTTCTGGGTATGAGAAGTGAAGTCTGTGGTCACGTTTCTTAAACTTTAATTTTTTTTAAATGGCCAGCAGGGGGAAGCCTTGAGCCTTTAAACTAACAATCTCTAATATAAACAATCACTGTCATGACACTGTGTCAAATATGATATGTAGAGATGTTAGGAGTCATCTTAGTTTAACTTGGGACAGAGGCAGGGTAGCAGTCAGTCCCTGTGATCAGCTTCAAGTGTTGGATACACATACGATTGACGGATATGGATGTTAACATGTACCTCTCAGCTGGACAGCACTTCCAAAAATGTCAATTTTTTTTCCTCTAAGAAAGCTGCAAAGCATTTGAAATTTGTTCCAAATGCTAAGTATTATATGGAGACAAACGCAGTTGAGATGATAGTGTACATTAACATCAAAAGTCTCTAGGTGCAGTAAACAGGTAAGAAAGCCAGCACAGCTTACCAGGAGGCATGAACTCCCTGAGCTTCTCTGGAACAATGATTCCTTCTTCAGTTTGGTAGTTCTCTAGGATGGCACACATTACACGTGTGGTGGCGCACATGGTTGCATTCAACATGTGCACAAACTCCGCCTACAAAACACACAGACAACGAGAGATATGAATTTAGAGTGTGGCTACAGAAAAGTGAAACGCATGTGCAGGGGGAAGCAAGTTAAGATTTTTCTGCTTCCCAGTAATTCGCTTTATCTTTGATCCCTTACGAAATAGCAGACAAGACACACAAACTGCATTAGTTCTTGTACGCTGTGTTGGAACTGAGCACTCACCTTGTCCATCATTTTTTTGGTCTGTCCGTAGCGGATGCGCAGCCGCCTGGCCTGGTAGTCTGTGCAGTTTGAGCAGGAGACCAGCTCTCTGAAGGCCCCTGAGCCGGGGAACCAGGCCTCCAGATCCAGCTTCTTACTGGCTGCATGGTTCAGGGCACCTACAGTACACATGAAGGAGAGAGCAGTTAGTTTATGTCAGGGGTGCCCAATCCCGGTCCTCGAGAGCTACCGTCCTGCAGCTTTTAGATGCATCCTTGTTCCCACACACCCGAATCAAATGAATGGCTTGTTATCAGGCCTTTGCCAAACACGATGGCATGCTGAAGAGGTAATCAAACCATTTGATTCAGCTGTGTTGGAGTAGGGATGCATCTAAAAGCTGCAGGATAGTAGCTCTCGAGGACTGGGATTGGGCAGCCCTGGTTTATGTCATGGTTGAGTTATAAAGAAATCATCTAAAACTCTTTCTGCTTGTTTGAAGCACAGTTAGGTGAATGCCTAGCAGGTAGTGCTGGATATTACGTTTATCTAATTTATCTACAGAAGGAATTCAGTTTGTAATGTTTCAGTTCCATCAGATAAACCACAAAGAAATTCATGAAGCATTTTCATACTGTCTTCATTTTTCCACATACAAATGCAGGTGACCCAGACGCAGCCTGGTTGTGTCATCTTCAACTGTCTGCTGTGCATGTTTAACTCAACTCTGTTCATGCTGCTTCAAACAATTCACCCCTAGTGGATGTTATACAGAGTTATACTGGACTGATAGTTCAGATAGTGTAAAAATCTAATTATTGACTAAATGAAGAACACATTTATCCTGTTTGTAATGCGTTCTAGATTTTGTAGGCCTACATGTGCAAAACAATCATTCATTTTTCAATGTCTGTCCACTGTGCTGAAAGTAATTACTGAAGTGGATAGTTCAAGTCATGAATGACTGTCCAACTGAGGGATGGTATTTATGTACAAACATGCATGATGATTGGTTTGGTGAAGGTCAGTCCATGTGTCTTTCTTTTCTTCTTCATGCACAATTTAAAAAAAACAAAACAAACTGTCTGTTTGTATTGGATTTCTTTTAGTTTCCAACACAAACAGACTTGATGCTGTACCTTCAAGAATGGGCCACATTCACGTCTGATATTTATTCCGTCTCACTTTAGGGTGAGACTGAATGTGTGTGGATATAAGAAATCAGTAATATGTAGTACACAGGATGGCCCAACAGTTGTGTTTCTTCCTTCCTACCAAAACACTTGGATATGTAATATTTATAATATATTTAAAGTTGTCACTTTCAATTGTGGTATGGTTAGCTGTAGTCTCATGGTATAATATTACTGTATTGCAATACAGTGATTCTGTGATATTCACAATGTGAGACCATCTACAAAATATAAGATCTGAGTAAATGATGGAGAAGAAAAAATATCCCTAAAAAAATAAAAAGACCTGAATTAAATATTTATTCCTTGTATTGTGTTGTCTGTGTGTGTCCAGCAACTAAAAATGCTCAGTGTGGTATGAGGAGTGAGAGTGCGTGTATTTGACCTACCAGAGACAATGTTGACGATACGATAAGGAATTCCTAGTGACTGGTAGAACTCTTCTGCTGTTCCTATCATCTCATCGAACATCTCCCATGATTTGCCGTCATGCGGTGAGGCATAGACAAACTGCTCAATCTACAAGCAGACGTAGAAGAAACAATGTTTAAAATTAAAAGCAAAAAGTACTTTTGTTATTAATGTTTTTGAAACTATATTAGTGTTAATCTGACATATTGTTTTTGAATAAAAAT
This sequence comes from Copadichromis virginalis, assembly GCF_057382275.1. NCBI lineage: Eukaryota > Metazoa > Chordata > Actinopteri > Cichliformes > Cichlidae > Copadichromis > Copadichromis virginalis. Next base: position 34,843,192 of record NC_140639.1, on the reverse strand, counting down.
AAATTTAAAAATGTAATTATACAAAAAAATATCACAATTTCAACAAAACTGACCTTCTCAAACTGGTGCACTCTGAAGATCCCACGGGTGTCTCGGCCATGGGAACCCACTTCCTGTCTGAAGCAGGTGGAGAAGCCAGCGTAGCGGATGGGCAGGTCCTCTGGTTTGAGCCATTCTTCCCTCAGGAAGGCAGCGATGGGCTGCTCTGAGGTGGCGATGAGGTATTTCTCATCTATGGAACTGTCATCTGATTTCTCACTTCCCTTTCCGATGACCTGACAGAAACACGTAGAGAGGTTGAAGAGGGAACCTAAATCCATGTATAGACATATTTGTTGGTTGCCAATCTTCTTTTCTGCCACACTCCAATTATCTTCTACTGGACTCAGAGCAGGCAGGCTGCCCAAGTCCACTCAACTCACTGTCATCATCATCAGGATACCAGTTTGACACGGTTGGGACTGTAAATCTAATAACGAGAACTATTCACACAATATCTACAAAAATGCAACTGCTGCATCTCTAATGCACAGGTTTTATATTTTTACCACTTTGGAACAAGTATACTGCATGCTTCAATTCAGAGACAGTCTCCATACCTTGTAAAGCTCTTCATCAAACTGGCTGAGCTGGGCGACTTCCTGCATGACCTCCTTCCTCATGAAGAAAGGTGTGTACAGCATGGTGTAGTTCTTGCTGTAGAGGATCCTTAAGGCAAAATTGATCAGAGCCTGCTCCAGGAACACCAGGGGACCCTGAACACAGCAGAGAGGAGATAAACAGCTGGTCAGTAAAGGAAAGGAAGAGGAAAGGGAAACCTGGTCATGCTACTATGTGTTACTTTGTTTCTCTACTTACTTTTCTTCATATGAAAACATACCTTGAGAAAATAACCTCTGCTGCCAGCTACAACTGCTCCCCTCTCGCCATCAAAACCATCGATCATGACCACCAGGTCAACATGGGAGTACTTCTTCTGGGCAGTGCAGTCACCCCAGGTACGCTCCACCTTATTGTCTGCATCCTGACAGCAAACAATAAACAATTTGATTGTATGATCAGAAAATCTTGAACTGACAAGACATTTATCATACTACCAGATTCTGTGAATTACTAATAAGGAAAACATGTGTTTTTATTTTCAGATTCACAAAAAGCTCAAAGTTTATTTGAAGGTTTTAATGAGGTGTTAAAGCTGTATTATGCTGCCAGAATTGCCTGAAAGCCACACTCTCCAAACCTCTGGAACTCTGAAAAACTATTGGAATTATATCAGTGTTTTTATGTTGTTTGTGAGGAGAGCACTGTTTATCTGGGAAGACTATAGCATATGAATAACTTTCACACGAATGGTGAGTGACCTTTCACTTTTGGGTGATGTGGACCCAGATTAAGCCAGCAAATACTCCCCACAGCACAATACATTAAATCAATTATCAGGACTTGACAGCGAGACACCCTGCTATTTGCTGGTGATCCAGTCTTGTGTCATCGAGTTTTACTTTTCACTTTATGGGTGATCAGCATTAGAAGGTGCAGCTGATAACAGGAAGGGTTAGCTAAATAAATGATTATACTTTTCTTCCCCTGCCTGCAACTTTTCAGTGTACAACACCAGCTCACTGCTGGCTTACAGGACCCCTCATGGTGGCTCTATTTCCCTTGCTATGGATGTGGTAAATGAACAAGGCAGAAAATTAGGACAGAAAAATCATCATGATATGATGGTGTTTTGATCTGTGCGTGGGCTGTGTCCATTTAATGGATGATAAATCAATAACCACATTCATTACAGACATGTGGATGTTATTTACAAAGAAAAAGCTGCTTCTAGCACTGACCATGTAAAAGACCATGTAGTACGATTGATGCCCAAACCAAAAAAAAAAAAAGTCTAGCGGTCTTCTTTTCAGACATTCAAGATCAATGTTGGGCTCTAGTATTAACCCCCCCTCAAACCAAACCACACACCTCATCATTGCTGATGGGTACAGAGGGGTGCAAAAGGTTGCCGATCTCTCTCAGGTACTCGAAACGTTCCGCCTCCAGCTTTACTCTCTCACTGTCCATCTTCTCTATCGCTTCATCCACCAACAAACGCACCTTTTTAATCTGGGTTACTGTCAGGGCCTGGCACAGGACAAAAAAAATGCAAACAAGCTTGTTAGATCTGTTTGCCATCTTACAAACAGTTATGCTGTGTAGACAGAAAAGAGTGCAGTCAGTCATACCGACAGAACTTCAGCCGTAAGAGACTCCAGGTTCTGCGCTTCTTCAGGAACAGCCTCATCCTCTCCAACTGGTTCCTTCTTCTGCATGAGCAACAAAGCAGAGGGTTAAAGACAGACAATGCTAAACCTTGTTTATTTCTGAAGGGACTGGAAAACAAATACAATGCTCAACAGTCCCCATTTAGTGTTATGTTGAAATACCTTCATTTTTTCCCCGATGCTTTTGCTGCAAAGGTTCTTTGCTTTGTTCAGGTTGTCTGCAGTGAAGCGGCCTGTCAGGGGGTAAAATCAGTGACTCAGTGCATTATGAGATTGTGTGTGTGCCACAGCAGCTGGTCTAATAACCTGGTGACATGATTTACAGTAACTAAGTATTAAACAGCCCAAAATAATAATATAAACATAACACTATCTTGGCAACTTTCATACCTGTAATAATGTACAGAAGAAATTATTAAAACTGGATCATGTTGACTATCTCAGTAGTCACACTACAGGGCGACGTTGACTTGATATGTTGCTGGCTGGGATTGCATCAGATTGACTACCCGGCATCGTTTAGCTAACCCGGCGTTAGCCAGCGTTTCCCATTAAGCTAAGTCAACGGAATAATGGGAACAGGAGGTTAACTAGTGACTCGTCTTGTGAAAATTTGGTCTTAAATAACTAGGTACTTATTAAATAACAACCACAATGGCTTTTCTAGATTTGCTGAATTATGCTAGCTGCGCTAAGATTAGCGTGCTATTCACATCTGGTTATACTAAATAAAATGACAGACAAACTTCAATGAATTGCTTAAGAAACAGTGTACAACATCTATCCACTAATCAATACGGCGCAAATATAACACACCAACCAGCACGTTTACCATTTAAATTACTGACTTTCATAAGTGAGATCAGACCACTGCAGTGCAGTGAGCTTTTAGCTTGCGCAGCAACACAGTGAAGCTAACAACCAAAAGTATTCCCTAAATTTATTCTGAAGATTTTATATTTAGTATTACAATGAGCCGAATAAACAGGTGGACCCTGAATAAGTCAAAAACCTTGTTCGGTCCCATTTCGGATCAAACAGTTAACCACAATTAAACTGTAACAGTTTAAAAAAGACATTTTGTTAAATGGAGTCTGGCGTGAACTCTTCTCCATTATAAGATTCATTGACGGCTACGCTAACATTAGCATCGTTAGCCACCGCGTTGACGTTAGCTGCAGAGTGACTTACATTTTCTCCACTCTGTGTCTGCGGCCACCAGCTTGTCAACCAGGGTAACATCTTTAAACCTCTTTCTTTGAGTCTCACGGACGACTTCGGGGTCGCCGCCTTTGTCGGTTCGAAACAGGTCCAAGTCGAGCACCATCTTTCCACGCTGGCTGTCAGAGAAGAAACCGATAGAGCTCTTGCCGACGTCGCCTCCCACCGAGTTGCCAGATTCTGTTGTTCACGTAAAAAACAAAAAAAAAACAAAACCCTAACCACGTAATCCTAGTTGTACGGAGTCCCCGACGTCCATTGAGTTCTTTTGTTACTCCAATGCAAACAAGTATTTTAACTTGAATGAGATCAATATTTTGTTCATGATAAATACAATAGACCCAAATGCTCATGTTAACTAGGGTGTATTGTCAGTTTTTAAATACATTTAATTTATGAAATTAATTGTTAAAAAACATTTATACAGAAATTATCTCTGCTGGCTAATATGTTATTCAACAATGAAGTGCCACAAACTGCATTTCCTCTTATGTCTACTTGAGGCTACCTTGTGTGAGATTTCAAGTGCTGTGGGGGGCTGCCTGGTTAGTCTGCTTATCCCTGGAGGTGTTGAACAATATCAAAATGCATGCTCCACCAGTAGATCACAAAGCAAAACCAGATCAGGGAATTTCTAATTCATCGCCTGACGATCTGCCTCCCATCACAGCTGTTCCCTGCACCAAGCAGAATGAAGTTTCTCAAATACTCTTCAAAAACAGACCTTCAAAACACAGTTTAAATGTCTGGCAGAGCAGAAGGTGAAGACCTTGTCGATGGAAGCAGATCCTGATGCATTGTTAAAATGCTTTGAAAAACCAGGGTATTCTAGAATTCGAGGACAAACTCGGGGAGCATTTAACTCAATGCATAATCGTGATAAATGACTGTGATCTCAAATTTGATCAAAATAATTGGGCCCTGATCATTAAGTTTTTCTGGTAGAACCATTCAAAAAAGCTCTGTAAAACTGCTGTGGTGCAGCTCTACATAAGAGTCACTCTTGCATTTGCAAATGCAGAAGAAGTGAGTGACCAAAAAAAAAACACTAACTAACTAACTAATTAGCCAATTGAGATTGGCACACAGAAAAATAGCATAAATAAGAAAACATCAGCTTCTTCTTCCTCATGGGGAATAAACATCTCAGTTGGGACACCATAAAAACAGTATGTGTAAAACATGGGAACAGGGGCTGTCACAACTGGTAAGCACCTACTGTGTGTCCAGATGTACAAAAGAATTGGAAAAGTATCTGGAAACCTAAGCTCAGTGACTCACACTTGATCCCTGAAGCAAAAGCCTAAAATGTGAGTAATATACAACCTGGAGATGGACTCCTTTAGCTCAGATAATATGGCTCTCAAAATCTGCAGCACCTGAGCGACCCCTTCTTTGAAACACGTTCCGTTAAAAATAGGAAATACCGTATATTGCAATTATATTAGCAGTAATTATAATCATAACTGACCATTTATATATCCTACATTTGGAATTAGATGGTGTGTTCTCGGGGGTGAGAGACTGGTGGTTGGAGAAGACTTCAGAGGACATGTACCTGAAGGGAACAGAGGTGATGAGAAGGTGTTGCGTAGGTAAAGTGTAGAAGGACAAAAATACATATAAGAGTGGAGGAAGGTGCACACAGGTGAACTATTCTGTGCACACAGGTGAGCTGAGAATGTGCTGCCTGGCTTCCTTCTCTCCTGAGAAGAAAGCTAGGCAAAAATCGAAGTCACATTTTTCCTCTGGGGAGAATGTGACAAGGCAGCATCAGGTGGTAGTATGTAGGATGAATTTAGTCATTAAGAAGAGAAAACAAGTTAAGGCAGTCAAAGATTAAATGGTGAACATTGAAGAAAGAAGGATGTTGCAGAGTTCAGAAAGGAGGTGAGATAGAACTACTAGACGACTGCAGATGTACGGCTGAAGTAGGATAGTCAGAGAGATGAAGAAAGTGGACAGGGGTCCTGAGAGGCTAGGATTACAACAAAAAAAAGAGAGGTGACTTTTACAGAAAGACAAGCAGAGCCTGGACTTGCAAGAGAGTAGAGTGATTAAGGATCAAGATGGAAATGTACTAACCATTGAGGAGAGTCGCTATCTTTCTGCTGCTCCCTTTAGGGGTCGCCACAGTGCGTCTTCTGCCTTTATCTCAGTCTATCCCAAGCATCCTTCTCCATTTTGTGTGACATGTTGTGTGTCCATCCTGGTTACTTTCAATGAAAAAGTTAGCATCTTAACATCTTCAACACAGACACACATACACCTTTGTTTTATTGGTAAATGTAAATGGGATTGCTTTTTCAAACAGGGCTGCTTGTTGCTTCAGGACCTGGACCTTCTTCTTCCTGGCGTTTGTCCCATGTGGCAGGGTCAGCTTTGCGAAAAATCCGTCTCCATTTGGCACGATCGAAGGCGTCTTCTGGGGCGACATTGACGATCTTCATGTCAGCAACGCGGTTACTGGCCACCGGGCTCAAGCCTCATTGCTGTTTTTGCCACTGAGCTGTCGTCTAAGCGTACCACCTTAGATGGCTAAGGTCAGGACCTGGACCCCTGGCCATAATTGATGGCTCTGGCTCTCTACCAGAAAGCATGAAGGAGATTGAAATGCTAAATATAGATGATTCTTTTATTCTTGTTCTTTTGCCAAAAAGAATACACTCAAACATGGACAGGCTTCTTTCATAAACCCCAACAAAGAAAGTAATTTCCAGCGTAGCAGAGGGTGTAATGTGAATATTTACAATAGACCCTTTTTCAAGTTTTCTTTGTTAGTTATTTGTTGATATATTAACAGTAAAAGGAAGTTCAACTTCCCATAAAATAATTTGTCCTTTTAAAAACACCTACTGGTGTTATGGAGGCATTTTGAGAATCCTAGAATACTCTTCTTAACCACGTGGAGGAAAAACTTTGTTTAATCATAGATGCTGATACATACAGAAACAAATCAAATCAAATCACTTTTATTGTCACATCACATGTGCAGGTACACTGGTACAGTACATGTGAGTGAAATTCTTGTGTGCAAGCTTCACAAGCAACAGAGGTGTGCAAAAATACAATAACATAAGACAAGCAACATATAAGAATGGCTAAATCTGAGAATTATATGAATAAATATATGTACAATATAAGGGTGTATGCATATTACTGAATGTGTATACTAAATATGTATATCTACGTGTGTGTATATATATGTGTGTGTGTGTACATATTTTACAAATAAATAGAGTAAACAATAAAATAAAAGTATATAAAATATACAGAGGTTGGTAGTTGGATATTGTGCAAAACAAGTGGCATTTATATACAGTGCATAATGTTGAAGTTCCAGTAGTGAAGGTGAGGTGTCTATGAAGTGTTCAGCAGTCTGATGGCCTGGTGGAAAAAGCTGTCTCTCAGTCTGCTGGTACGGGACCGGATGCTGCAGAACCTCCTTCCCGATGGAAGCAGTCTGAACAGTTTATGCTTTCCTCAGGCAGCGCTTCCTGTAGATGTCTTGGAGGGAGGGAAGCTCACCTCCAATTATCCGTTCAGAATACCGCACTACTCGCTGGAGAGCTTTGCAGTTGTAGGCGGTGCTGTTGCCATACCAGGTGGTGATGCATCCAGTGAGGATGCTCTCAATGGCACAGTGATAGAAGCTCCTGAGGATGCGGGGGCTCATGCCAAATCTTCTCAGTCTCCTGAGAAAGAAGAGGCGCTGTTGCGCCTTCTTCACTGTTTTTGTTTATGTGTACTGACCACGTAAGATCCTCAGCCAGATGTACACCCAGGAAGCGGAAGCTGCTCACTCTCTCCACAGCAGCGCCGCTGATGGTGATGGGGGTGTGTACTTCTCTGCACCTCCGGAAGTCCACTATCAACTCCTTTGTCTTTGCGATGTTGAGGGTGAGATGGTTGTCTTGACACCAGTGGGTCAGGGCGCTGACCTCCTCCCTGTAGGCCGTCTCATCACCTTTGGTGATAAGACCCACCACTGTAGTGTCGTCCGCAAACTTCACAATGATGTTGGAGCTGTTAGTGGCCGTGCAGTCGTAGGTGTAGAGTGAGTACAGGAGAGGGCTCAGTACACACCCCTGTGGAGCACCAGTGTTCAGTGTGATGGAGGATGAGGTGATGCTGCCCAGTCTGACCACTTGGCGTCTGTCAGACAGGAAGTTAAGGATCCAGCTGCAGAGGGAGCTGCTCAGTCCTAGATCCTGCAGTTTCCTGTCCAGCTTCGAGGGAACGATGGTATTGAATGCTGAGCTGTAATCTACAAACAGCATCCTCACATACGTGTCTCTCTTCTCCAGGTGTGACAGGGCAGCATGGAGTGTCAGGGCTATGGCATCATCAGTGGACCTGTTGTGGCGGTATGCAAATTGCAGAGGATCCAGTGAGTCGGGTAGTGCAGAGCAAACGAAGTCCCTGACCAGCTTCTCTTTTTTTTTTTTTTTTTTTTTTTTTTTTTTTTGGCCTGTCCCGTTTGGCTCTTTTGCCATCAGAATTATTGTCTAAAGGCAAAGAAAGATGCCCAACGGATTTACTTTACCAAATTGACCATCCCAGCCTTGCCGTAATGGTCCATTTGATTCACCTTTTATTGTTTATTTTATTTTCACTTGCTGAATACGGGACAGACTGGACTGGAGGAAAGAAGGGGAGAAAGAAAGAGGGAAAGAGAAACAGCTGAGAAGAGGGACGGGGAAGAAGGGCAAAAAACAAAAACCAACAGAATGGGCAGGAAAAAAAATGCATCTATCGATCACCTGGATCACCTGTTGAGAAAGAAAAAAGAAAACAAGCAGAAGAGAATAAACAACATCACAATGATATATGGGAATATGACAGTAAATACTAAATATTAAACATTATTGTGTAGCACATAAGATCAACAGAACACAGTGTGCTTTGAGGTAGGAGCCAAAAAGGGTGTAGTTTGTGGGTGTGATCACCCGTGTGTACACCTGTGAGCATGGACGCACTTGTTTTTTTTTTTTTTTAAAAGGTTCCTTCATGTAACGATCTGCTAGAGGGTGTGGTGGGGCCACAGCCCCGTCCTCCAGGGCATGAAGCAGGTATGGAGGAGATCAAAACTCCAGACATCCAGAGGCCCCCAGAACACAAGAGACATGCAATGTTGCGTGGAGATCAGGGGCAGTACACCTGGACTGGTGGTGGTCCCCATCTTTAAGTAGGGAGACCGGAGGGTGTGTTCCAACTACAGGGGGATCACACTCCTCAGCCTCCCTGGGAAAGTCTATGCCAGGGTGCTGGAAAGGAGAGTTCATCCGCTAGTCGAACCTCGGATACAGGAGGAACAATGCGGTTTTCGTCCTGGTCGCGGAACACTGGACCAGCTCTTTATCCTCTCAAGGATACTTGAGGGTGCATGGGAGTTTGCCCAACCAGTCTACATGTGTTTTGTGGACTTGGAGAAGGCATTCGACCGTGTCCCTCGGGGTGTCCTGTGGGAGGTGTTGCGGGAATATGGGGTGTCTGGCCCATTGCTACGGGCCATTCGATCCCTATACAACCGTTGCAAGAGCTTGGTTCGCATTGCCGGCAATAAGTCGGACTCGTTCCCGGTGGGTGATGGGCTCCGCCAGGGCTGCCCTTTGTCTCCGGTTCTGTTCATAATTTTTATGGACAGGATTTCTAGGCGCAGCCAAGTGGCGGAGGGCTTTCACTTTGGTGGCCTCAGAATCTCATCTCTGATTTTTGCGGATGATGTGGTTCCGTTGGCTTCATCGGGTGAGCGCCTCCAGCTCGCATTGGAACGGTTCGCAGCCGAGTGTGAAGCAGCGGGAATGAGGATCAGCACCTCCAAATCTGAGGCCATGGTTCTCAGCCGGAAAAGGGTGGAGTGCCTACTCCGGGTCGGGGATGAGTTCCTGCCCCAAGTGGAGGAGTTCAAGTATCTTGGGGTCTTGTTCGCGAGTAATGGGAGAAAGGAGCCGGAGATCGACAGACAGATTGGTGCTGTGGCCCCAGTGATGCGGACGCTGCACCGGTCCGTCGTGGTGAAGAGGGAGCTGAGTGTAAAAGCGAAGCTCTCAATTTACCGGTCGATCTACGTCCCTACCCTCACCTATGGCCACGAGCTGTGGGTAGTGACCGAAAGAACGAGATCGCGGATACAAGCGGCAGAAATGAGCTTCCTCCGAAGGGTGGCTGGCCTCTCCCTTAGAGATAGGGTGAGAAGTTCGGCCATCTGGGAGGGGCTCAGAGTAGAGCAGCTGCTGCTCCACATCAAAAGGAGCCAGCTGAGGTGGTTTGGGCATCTGACAAGGATGCCTCCTGGGCGCCTCCTGGGTGATAAGCATCGGACAAAAGACGTTGGACTTCTGGGACCATACGGCGCACCGGATTATAAAGCGCATTAAGCTGAAATTAAGCACTTAAGCTTAAAGGTAAATTGATTCGTTCTAAAATCCGTCATTATTATTTATAGAAAAAAAACAAATATACTGTATGTTTATTTTTCAAATAAATATTTGGGACTGAAAACTGGTTTTGATCTTCGGTTTCATTCTATAATACTGGACTTTTTTTTTCTTGAACTTTGAGTGTTTAAACGAGAGAGAAAAGTGGGACAATGTCGATGCCTGTCTGAGAAAAGTGTATAAAGTGAGTGTCACGGTTTGCCAGGGCAAGCCGTGTGAATAATAATGGATCCAAACTGCAGGCTGCTGAAGTGGAGGGTGAGTTTATTTGCAACCAAAAGGTACAACAGACAGGGTGGCGAAGAACAGAACGGTGAAAACTCTAAACTGGGAAAACTAAATAAAACACTAACCGGAATACGAACGTGATTTGCAGGGAGAATGACCAGAGAAACAACACAGAAGGGTGGAAGGGAAATAACACAGACGAACCAGCAATTACTATGACAGAAGACACAACTTAAATACAATCAGAGAACACAGGGAGATTACATACAGGTGGGAACACAGCTGGGAGTGATTAACATGACGAGACTAGGGAGGCAAACTGAAAACACTCACATAAGACACAGACCTTCACAATAAAACAGGAACTTACACAAGAAAAGACACAAACTAAGAAACGCGGACTAGATACAGGAACACACGGGCAGAACAGAGTAAACACTAACCAGAGAATTAACAGAACCACAATCACGAAGAGAAAACACAAAACGCTGGGTCAAAAGGACCCAGGATCATGACAGTGAGGGGTTTTACAGCCTTAAAACATCTAAAATAATTGTATAAAAATAAAAATAAAGTAGGCTACTTTGCGGATTTCACCTATTGCTGCTTATTTTTTAGAACATAACACCCGCGATAAACGAGAGAACACTATATACAAATACTGAGAAATATAGAATTTGAATCCTTTCTCTATTTTGCTCTGAGGCCAGGGGGGAAAGTATCACAAGTCGATGAACGCCATTTACAGATGTAGGCCCTATTCGGTAAATGCTCAAGACATCTTGAGAAATGTAAATCGCTGCTTGAGTCATCCATTTGGTTGACTTTTTTTTTTTGGAAAATCGACCGTAAACAAGGTGCGAATATCACACCGAAAACGAAGCGCCTTACAGGAGTTTCCCCACCGGAAATAGCATATGCTATGGAGGAAAGGCTAATCAACGCCGTAGCAAACCCGCAGCTGTACGACACCAGTTCCTTTCTGTACCGAGACAGGAATAAAAAGGACCGAGCTTGGAGGAAGATATGTGAAAAGATCGGGCAACCTGGTAAGTTCATTCATTTCTCTTTTGAAATTTTTGACTGAGCCGAAGCCGCGCAAAAACTATTAGTACAATAGTACTAATAGGAAGGAATAATAGAGTTATGAAGATACTTGAAAAACACATAATTTTTGAATTCTATATACCCCTTTGTAACCCCTGTTCACCAAAGTCTATTTACCAACAAACGTAAAGCTATTACACATAAAAAATACACAGAAACATTGGAAATCACTTTTTGGTGTAACAGAGTCATAAATCACATTGTTATAATTACACAAAATGTGTTCTAAACCCCCAAACTGCTCCTTTTATACCTGACTTTTAGGACCTCCAAGCCTGTAGTTGTGTTCATTATCAGTTAGAGCCCCTCCTCATTCTTTTCTTCTTCTTCTTTGGTGCAATACTATAAATACAGTGTACCCCTTTTGCCTCTCCCCTTTTCCTACAATTCCCCTGTGGGAGAGGAGCTGGAGTGGGCAAATTATTTACTTGGAGGTCTTTCTTTCTTTTACCTTTTTTTTATCAGACACAACGCAGAATCACACCGGTTACATTGGCACAACACCGGCCTACTGTCTCGCTATTTTCCCACTGATGTACAAATACCTTTCTGCTTTTATGCATGTTGTCATATAGGAATATATGTTATTGTTTATTAATAAACAGCACACAGTGGTCCCGCTGTTCATGTTGCCTCGCTTTTTCGCAGATTTGTTTATTACACAGTACAGCTTTCAACAATGCGCATTGCATTCTGCAGCCTGATCGACAAATCTCCTCCGTGTCGCGTCTCCTGCACTTGCCAAATTTACCGTGTTTGGTTTTGATAACCATTACGTCCAATAGAAAAGACAACACAAAAACACCCTTACTCAGTTCAAACTGTGGGTAGAAAATGCTGTGCTGCCATGTGACCTGTTCTCTCTGTCTCTCTCTCTCTCACACACACACACACACACACACACACACACACACACACACACACACACACACACACACACACACACACACACACACAAAGGTTTGATTAAACAAAAAAAAAAAGGAGCAATTTAAAAAACACCAGCATGCTCTCACCCAGGTGATACTTGAGCATACCTGACAGCTGCTGAGGGTCACCTGGACACAGAAACACAAACAGGTCTGATCTCATTTCCTTCTTCATGCTAAGCTCTGCTATAAGCCACAACTTGCTTTGCCGCGTGTTTGTAGATGACTGGAATCAGAGCAGAGTCTCTGCATGTCTTTATTAGGGTGGAAGCTGCTACTGATATTTGTGCAGCAGACTAAACAAACAGTTTGTGAACATTCAGCATGTTCAGTCCAATCAAAAAGCAGGAAAATAGCCCCACTGAGAAATCTCTACAAGGCACCTCTCAACATAAGCTGCTGTAAAGAAGAGAGACGCTTTACACACGTGTGTGGAAAGTGTCCATGTGGATAAATTAAGAAAGTGAATGAAGAGAAGCTGTGTAGTTGAATAAAACTCACACATCAGCCTGCTGAGTTCATCCTGCGGCAGTGCATTGAAGGCATCGTCGTTGGGAGCGAAGAAGGTAAACACCTTCTCCTGGTTCAAAAGCTCAGTCATACCTGCTGTCTGGATGGCACTGACCAGCATGCAGAAACAGCATTAAATGATGTCAGCTTGAATAGAAACTACACAACAACACACTAACACCTCTGTTTGCTTTCAGTCCATATGCTACACCTGTGGGAAGCAGAAAGCTTGATGTGGTCTGCAGAGTTCATTACTAAGCAGACAACCACCCACAAACCAGACCTGGGACATGTTTCCTTTAGTTAGTTTGCCAAGTTCACACAACACAATACACAGCAAACTACCACTGAAAATAAAAAAAACTATTTAAAATATTTTAAATGAACTAACTGAAGCAAAATTGACTCCAAAACAACTATAAAACTATAAAAACAGACGATTCTGTCCACGGGTGCAAGAAGAACAACCTCAGTCCTTGAAATTAAAACAGGAGTACCAGAATTAAAAGCCAAACATCTAAAATCTTCAACGTAAAAACCAAAAAACCAACAGGAAGTATAACTGAAGAAATCGACTTTCTCCCTGGAAGGGCAGGAAAAGTCTCCTGTATCGGTTACCTGTGTCCTCTGGGCTTTGCTGCATGTATTTAGTGATTTCATGCGAAGACGAGGATCAATTATTGTCCTGTGAAGGTCTCTGTAGCTTACAAAGAAAAATGAATTAAAGAGACACACACACACAGAGGCAGCTAGACGAGGTAAAAACACTCCTGACTTCCTCTGTGATTTGTGGACAGCTGCAGTGAAGAGCAGCACTGTGTCTGATCACACCACCTCAGTCGAGTTCAACACAAGTCCAGATCTGGAGTCGAGTATGAAGACCGAGTGCCAGCAAAGTCAGGAGGCTGGAACACACGTTTACAGGCTTTTCATTTCAGATGTGTTACTCCCCAGTCTAGGGGTACAGGAACGTAGCAAACGTAACAAAAATACACAGCCGGTGTTCTGGGAATCCATCCTACCTGACAAACCATCCTACCCGTTGTTCTGCACATGCGCACAACACGAAATTAAGTGGCGAACCGTCCTACCTTTATGAATATTAGCTAGAAGCATACTTTAACGGCTACAATTAAGTGGCAAATCATCCTACCTTTGTTAATAAGAGCTAGGAGAGCTGCTTTTGAGACACTAAGAACTCTGACTGTAAGCTTGACATAAGCTTCCTGCCCTTAGTCTCACTTCGTAGTACAATCCTGAGGTGATGGGAATGAGTCTGACTCCAAGAATCTGCTCAAACTGTGGCTGTAGTGTGAGGGACTTGCTGCCCAATCATGGTTTACAAACCCTAAAATAACATGAAAAATTCTTCTTCTTTTTTTAGGAATTGAAAGTTTTGAAAACGTGTGAACTTTATTGATTCACTGATTCATTTATGAGTGTGGAGTCTAAACTCAGACCCCGCCGACTCAGAGAGTTATTCCCGTGAATGAAAAAAGAAGGCGACAGCATTGATCGATTTACTTGCGCAAGGGAGGCCTCAGTCGCTATCTCAGAAACGCACTTCGAATCCCATCACGACTGACCCCGACTCCGGCCTCCGCTCGCTGCCTTTTATTGAAAAAAAACTGTCACAATAAACAATGGTTTACACAAGTACCTCCCCTCATAAACCCCCCTTGGTTACAAAGACAAGGCACTGTGATTGTGTGTGTGTGTGTGTGTGTGTGTGTGCGCATGACTTCCTGATCACAACTGTTTCTAACAACATCCTTGGTCATAAAGGGGGTAATCTCCCCCACACCTAATGTATGGCTCAATTCCTGTATTGGTTCACCATACACAACACAGTGAAGCCATAAAAAGGGCAGGAACCCCCCCCTAGTGGTGCTCTATGTGAGTAAAATGACGCTGAGCAGTCTTGTTTTTGAATACCACGTTATTAAATGTGTCTGTTCTTCTTTGCAGCGTCACTGATAATTAGATAAGAGAAATCTGCATTAAACTGCACAAATTGTTGATGGAAGTTGTCCTTCCGTTTTTGGTTATGCCACTGCACCCAATGGTATCTTGATCCCACGGGCCCTGTTGAAACTGTCATTATATACCCCTGAATTAGAGGATGACTCTGCAGTATACTCACAGCTCACCTGGACCTGCATTTATGCCAAGTTGAATTAGTTACATCAGTCATTTTGGTCAATTATTTTGTGCCTATTTTAAAAATCACGCCTTTTAGGAGTAGTTACTGCCATGATAGCAACAAAATTCAAATATTTTTAGAAATCTGTTTTTAATAGTTTGATGTTGTGCTTCCATTGACCCATTGGTCAGATATTTATTTGCCTGCTTTAGTCTCTTATATGTGGGTGCACTTGATGTGTGTCTTTGTATAACTGGAGGGGACTTATTAACATGCACATAGTTGATCACCTCACTTGATTTGATGCCTTCATGGGCCTTAAGGTTTAAAGCTTCAGCTGAAACCGCTCACATTTTCTTCTTCTTTTGGCTGTTCCCTTTATGGGTCACCACAGAGGATTATTTCACCCTGTCCTCAACACCCTCTTCTGTCACACCAACCCTCTGCATGTCCTCCTTCGCTCCATCAGTCTTCTCCATTGTCCTCCTCTTTTCCTTACTTCGAGGCAGATCCATCTTCAGCATTCTTTATCCAACATGTCCAAATGATCTCAGCCTTGCCTCTCTGACTTTGTCTTCAAAGTGCTCAACCTGAGCTGTCCCTATGATAGACTCATTTCTAATCCTGTCCATTCTGATCACTTCCAGCAACCATCTTAACATCTCCAACCATCCCACCTCCAAGTCCTCTCAAAGGACACAACTGAATCAAGTAACTAATGCTTCCAGTGAAGAGCCACAGTGGGGAAATAATGGACCCCGAGGTGTCTGTGCTGCTGCACTGTGCACACTGGCAAGGGCTGCTTGGGTCTCAAGTACAAGTGGAGCTTTCCGGGAGGGAAAAAGGCGCACAAAAGTGGCGCGCAGACGAAGGAAAACCCTGGAAAAATAATACTTTTACGTTTTGAAATCTACAAAGGTTTGCACTTTGAGAATCAACTTGTGAGAACTGCGAGTAATGCTCCTGTATGTGTGAAAAAAGCAGGCTCTCCAGGCCAGAAACAATGTTCTTATTTTTCTCCTCCTTCTCCCTGATGCTCTTCCACTTTAAGCTGGGTCCTTTTTATTCCTGTCTCTCTGTAAATAGTTATATTTTATATATTTATGTTTAATGTTTTTCTGTTTGAGAATTTTAATATTATTTCAAATTTTTGTAATGACTAATGTCTCAGTTCTATTACACAGCAAATATTGGCACACAGCTTGACATATGTAGAATTTATTTCATGTTATACTAATGGAAAAATATCCTACTATATAGGAACATAGTGAAGACCAATTATTTAAGAGAATAAAGAGAGGTTAGTTTATTTTGGAGGCAAGCTCCATTTATTAAGAATTTTTTAAAAAAAAGGCAGGAATGCTCTTTAGAGGTTTGTGGGTGGCTCAGAGCCGTTGTGGGGAAGTTACTGGGACTTCAAATGGGCTATTCGTTTGGCTGCCAAGACACTGCTCCCTCCGTCGAGAAGTGGGCCATGGACTTCTCCCTCACCAGGACAGCCTCTCTGGAGGAGTTGTTGGCTGCTACACGACCCAGGCCTTTGCCTTTTTTGAAAAATTAACCTGTGATAAGACACAGCATATCAAGATAGAATTGTTATTATCATAGAACTAAAGAGGAACTGTTCACATTTTTATCTAGGTCTGAGTTTTAAGAAAGGCTGGTGACCCCTGCTATAGAGTCTGACAGCTGCAGGGAATATATACAAATATTCAACTGGTTCTATACCAGAATTAAACCAGGTCTAAATACAAAAAAAAAAAGGACCTTATAAGATAGACCTTGTGAGTATCACTGGAAATATTATAATCAGTTGTCTCCATACCACAGTTTACTATCAGTTAGGCAGTTGATGGCGGTAACCTCGGTCGATATATCCCGGCTCCCTGTGACGTAAAATTGGAAGAAGAAAAAAAAAAGAGCCAGAATAAAACTTTCTACTACACGTTAGTACCATTCAAACAAAAAATAAAAAATGTTTAGTCAAATGAGAGCGCAGAGTGCAATAGTTTTAAGGCTGATTTACAGAAATTGCATTTTTTTCTAAACACAGGAGAAGTCCTCTCATTTCAATTGTGACATTTAAACTACAAAAAATGAAGACAGTAATTTTTTTTATTGTTAAAAATCAGCACAGTTGGAAGTAAACTGTGTGTAGCAAACATTTGTTTGATGAGTTTGCTCACTTGATTTAAATGTCTGTTAAGGTTCTCAGTCATCCAGTTCATCGTAGTCTAAGGAGCTTGGAAAGAAAAGCGTCTGGACTTCTTTGCTAGAAGACGTTGCGCCTCTCATCCGAGAAGCTTCTTCAGTTCTAGGGTCAGATGGTGGAGAGCCCCATGGTTCAAGCTTCCTCTTCAGTAACCATTAATAGGGACCAAAGATTTGTCACATTGTCCCCATAAACATGTTTTTATAGAAATCATTGTGACACAAATATTTAGATTCTTATTTCACAATGTGCATGAACTCAAAATCTTTAGTTTCATATTTATAAAGTATCGAAAACAAGGGCGTAGATTTGGCATGGAAGGAAGGGACATGTCCCCACCAATATCCAGCGATTATTGAATTGTCCCCACCAATAATTTGATCTCTTCGAGTAAAGAAAAACTAACCCGATAGAAAGAAAAAACATCTGTCAACGTCTCATTCACCCAGCGGTGCAGAAAGACTTGAGTCCTACGTCATGTGACAAATATGGCCAATGTGATTGGCTGTGCCTTTCAGGGAGCTCTGTTTAGTTTTAGCAGCGGCAAGCCTGCGCTGGAGGAGAGGAGGATGGCAGCGCAAAGGAAGAACCTGGATATAAGAAAGTATTTTTCAAAGGAACCTGTAAGTCACTTAAAGCCAAGTTCACTCATAAAATATGTCTGTAAAAAGATGGGTAAGGTTAACAGTGACTCGAATGAGATTAAACAATGCTGCTGTATGTCCACCAGGAGAGACTGGACAGTATAGATGTAAAACCAATATGCCAGCAGTTTATCTCAGTTAACGAGAGGAGAAGGCATGTGTTTGGATCCTTCACATAGAGGACATTGAGTTGTTGTGTGGGACACCAGTAGTCCGTCTCTGTTGCTGTAACAGTAGTTCATGTTTAGAATTTAAAAAATCCCAGCTCACTGAGTTGATCGGGCCAATAGTGCCTAAAATGTTGCATAATCTTGCTGAGAGATCTTTTACTTTGTGGTAATCTTAGATGAGTAGTTTTATGGACAAAACCCACCAGGTCATTCAGTGTTCCCTTAGTGCTAATGTATAACAGATGTTGGTGTAACTGAAGTAATGTTGTTAAGTCCTTAAAGTCATATTCTTTTATTGTCATGACTGTATTTGAAGCTATTTTTATGTTTGTATGATACCTGATTTATATGAAATATGGCTGAAGTGAACTAAAGCCTAAAATACTTAGTCAGTCATTTGTTTAAAAGTAATTTAACATTATATAATTCAAATGTAAAACTATGAATTGTAATTTTAAATGGTTTAAAAGCATGTAGAATAGCATATGTAGGAAAGTGTATTTCTCCTTTTATCAAGAAGCAAAAACAAAAAGGAAAAAATAAGAAACAGGGACTGGTGGACCTAAATCTTCACCTCCAAGTCCGTTCACATACAAGAGGAAGGGGAGTGAGCGGGTCAGCGCTCAGGGCACAGAAACTACGCTGGCTTGGAACACACACCATTTATTTCCATAAAAAACACAGCCAGAATCACAAATACAAGTTAAAATCCCCCGTATACAATAAAAAAAAAAAAGAGTTCTCAATGCGCTAAAAACCCTGCCGGCAGAAATAACTATACACTATTAAAACAAAGCTAAACGAATGTCTCCCATATGCTAAAATTCCCCTCCCACAGTCCCACAGTACAGCCACACGCGGGCGAATGTTCCTTATCTGACACAGGAGAGGAATTTCTCTTCCGGGATGGAAACCACGCCGGGCAGAAGAACAAGGAGGGGGCTCCTGTCGCAGACCGGTCTCCTCCTGACAGCACGTCACCGCACAGTCTCGCCCCACTCCATACCTGCACCTACCTCCCTCGTAGCACTGTCAGATGCAGGCAGAGGGGCATCCCTGCCCTGTTGTGAATTGCGGCCATCGCCACCCACTGTTGTTGTTCCTGCCGTTGGGACTGGATCGCCGAACGACTCGTGGCACCCCACAGTCAGGCAGCAGTTCCTTCAACACACGTGCGGGCTTACACGCGTTCCTTTTTCTCCTGCTCACCTTTCATGCATCGCTGCTGCTGCTGCTTCTTCTTCTTCTTCTTCTTCTTCTTCTTCTTCTTCTTCTTCTTCTTCTTCTCCTTCTTCTTCTCCTCCTCCTCCTCCTCCTCCTCCTCCTCCATTTTAATGGCGGTTGGCAAACAACCTTCTCTTGTCTCTGCGCTCACTATCCCCTTTAACAGGTCAGCCCGGCGGCTGATAGGGCATCTTAGTGAACGCCCCCACCTCACAGGTGCCTACAATTGTCTGCTTAGTCCACAGTGGATTAAAGGAATATGGTACAACAACACTAACACACATAATATAAATATGAGGATAAAACTATGCAATATAAATATCAATAAACAAACATGCAATATAAATATCACAATAAAATCATCTGTCTCAGCTGAACTATGGACACGCACACACATACACTTACACTGATAAGCACTCATACATCCCCCCTCCCCTTCCAATGCCTTTGATGCTTGTTCCCTCCTGGGAACACGAGGCGGGTCTGGGCCCGCGCTGGAGAGTCGGTACAGTGGCAGGATGGCTGCTGTGTTGCCTGGGATTACTCCTCATCCCTTACCCAACCCTGTTGCTGGTCACGTGCTCCATAATGTTGTACTGTGGACATTTATGTGCTTTCTGTGCAGAGGAGTGTTTTTGTTTCCTGTTCTCATGCTGTCCTCTATAGCCCAGCATGAACAGAGGTCTCTTTTTTTCCTCTTGTACTTTCCCATTGTAGTGTATATTGCAGTGTTTTTTTCTGTAATGCAACCGTTCTCTGACTTGTATCCCCATGTGATGTCTGTGTACTGTGTGTAAGGTCGGGGGCGGGTTCATTCCACTGCCAGGCAACCTGCCACTGCTTGTGGCAAAAAAATTTGAACTTGAACTTGAACACACATTCACACACTGGTGATGGCAAGCTACAGTGTAGCCACAGCCGCCCTGGGGCGCACTGACGGAGGCGAATGGTGCCTTTCCAGATGTGTAAGGTGCCAATTCCATCTTCACCAATGCACCCCCATACCATCAGAGATGCAAACTTTTGAACAAGCTGGATGTTCAGTCTCCTCTTTAATCCAGACAAAGCAGCGTCCATGTTTTCAAAAAGAATTTCAAATTTAAATTCGTCTGACCACAGAACAGTTTTCCACCTCGTCTCAGTCTATTTCAAATGAACTCTGGCCAAAATTAGACAACAGTGATCTGGATTTTGTTCACATCTGGCTTCTTTTGTAAACTCATATCGTAAACTGTTGCCATTTAACCATATTAGTTGCAAATTGTTCCTCCAGCTGTTTCATTTTAGTGTCACTTGACTTTTCCAGCCTTTTGTTGACCTATTCCAACAAGTGAGCTGTTAGTTACGCTGCTGACATTTGGTAATAAACAGATAATCTTCAATTATGGTCTGTCTTGTAATTGTTATATTCAGAAAAATGGAACAGTGATCGACGATATAAAATTTCCCCCTGTTTTTAATACAGTGTGTGTATGAGCCAATATTTAACCAAGACTGTTTCTGATCAAAGACAAGCTGAGGACTTACAGCACCAGCAAAATGTTAAAAAACAAACAAAAAACAAGTCGCAATAAAATGGCATTATTTGAAACTTTTTTATTTTATTAAAATTTTCGATGTAAATAAATTGTATTATTTTACACAAATATAATGTAATATACAAGACAAGACATTTATTCATATGTTTAAATGACATGAAGCTTTGATTTCCATTTGTACGCAGAGATGTACACAGACACGTGAAGCATGGCTGTAAAGTTGCTTGTTTACAATATTTAAAATTCAACTTCAAAATAAACAGTCTTACAGAGTAAGCTTGATAATAAGATTAATAGCTGATGTATTCATGGAACCTATTACACAATACTGCAAGAAAATTGACTGAAAATATTTATTTGAGAAAATATCTTTTTGGCCAGGACACATAATACTGGGTGCATATTAAGTTGCATATTAAGGCATTGCAGAGGTCATAGTGTGTGCTGAGGCACAGGTGTAGATCCACTCCTCACGTTTGAGGTGTAAACTCACAGTTTCATTCAACTATCACATATCGAGCTGAGAACTATCATTAACTGAGGGTGTGTAAGTCCCTTCTTCACTATCTAGTCCCCTTCTTCCAGAGAGTGCTGTCCTTTTCCCTCCAATGCCATTCCAGCCTCATAGATAGCCCACTGCAGAGCAGCTCCAGCTGGCACCTTGGCAAAACCTTTCTCTGAGATGTGGTCTATCTTAAGGTAAGCCCCAGGCCTGTGCAGGGCCACTCCATGGAGGTGGGAGAAGAGCAGTGGTAAGTCACTTGTCAGTACATAGTGAGAAATGAGCCTCAGTTCAGTGGGAATGTCTGTCTCCTCTGAGTACTCGAAAATGGCTGCCATGTATTTGGACAGGTCCTGGCCCCAGGCTTTGGCTCGGCCCACCTCTGCACCAATAAGTTGGATGATTGCATCAGAGCTGTAGGCCTGATCTTCATCACCATCATCATCCTCTGGCTTGGGTCTTTGGTTAAAGCCCCTAGAACACATCACCAAGACAAAGTCACTTTCCCGGATCTGCCGGCAGTGCCAGGCCATGCTGCCTTCCTCAGCCACGCTCAGAGAGTCCCAAAGATCCAGACACACCTTTGAAGAAAAATAAGTGGGAAGACTTTGTTAATATAAACCGAATCCCATCTCTTTCTCTTATTAAATGCATCTCATACTAACGAACACTTTGGCAAAATGTTGCCAAAACTGCCCTTACAAAATGTGCTGCAAGTTAAGAGATAAAATGTAAAACTGTACCTGAGTGGCCATGTGCTGCTGTATGAAAACACCTAACTGCATGACAGCTTTGACATGAGCGGGGCCCTCATGGCTGCTGTAGCAAATCAGAAGACGAGGAGGGGTCAGCCTGTTTTTGCGCAGTGATACCAATTCTTCCTGATTCCCAACTTCCTCGTGTTTGTTGATGATATCTGATGATTAAAAAAACAAAACATTTTCATGTGCTGCTGGGGAAAGGAGCAGATGGATTAGAGATACTAAATGAAAATGTATAAACGTAATAACTGGCAGTGGTTCAAATACTGATTTTACATGACATGTCTGGGTTGTTTTTGTACCTAGTTGTATGTCAAATTTCTTCATCTGCAGCTTGGTCCTCCTCCTAATGACAATAGCCAGACAGCCTCCAAGTACGGCTACCGCGACCAGACTCAGAGGAAGGACAAAAGCCAAGGAGGGAGTGACAGAGCGTGGAGAGGCATCTTCGGATAACACCAAAGTTTGAATTATTTCTTGAGACAGTTTAGTGGATTATCCCACTGCTTTTCAAAGTATTAGAATAGTTAAAATAAAAAGACTTATTGCATTGGCCACAAGTGTGTATCAGTAACAAACAGACAGTGAAATACGTATAACAAGTATAACTAACAAAGTAGCATTAATGTGTTTCCTATTTTGCACAGAAGTCGGCGTCATCTACACAAGGGTGGAAATCTTGCGACCAAAACAATTAGGAGGGTTGCTTGCTGCCGCACCTTCACCTAGTGAAAGCCAGTAACTGCTTGCCATTGGGGAATACACATTTTTCATGTCCAGTGATAGTTCTTGAGAAATTTGTGCATGCATGCAAGAAACCTGCATATGGTTCAGGAGATATAACTTTACAACTAAAAGTACAGAAAGCTTTGTACACACTGCGACATAGTAATTGTGTGAATATGCAGCAACAAAACAGCTTTCCTTACCTTTCTGAGTGTGCACGACATGAACATTGAACATTTTCCTAACTGCATCCACTTCATTAGCTGCAATCTGTGGAAAAAAGTCAAATAGGTGAAGCATGAAAGTACATATCTGACTGAGCAAGTGAAGAGCAAGTGAACATTTTGTCCTCTAAGTTAATGTGTTAGGAGCAGGAAGATTAGGCAAGCCCAAGGATTTGAGCAACTTTGCCAAAACAATGTCGGACTCTGTAGTTTTCTCTGGTCCCCTCCCCAATCAGACCAGGAGTGACATGTTTAGCCGCATGTTCTCCTTAAATTGCTGGCTGTCTGAGTGGTGTCCCAGAAACGATGTGGGCTTCATAGATAATTGGCAAACCTTCTGGAGGAAACCTGGTCTTGTTAGGAGAGACGGCATCCATCCCACTTTGGATGGAGCAGCTCTCATTTCTAGAAATATGGACAAATTTATTAAACCTCCCAAAATATGACTATCCAGAGTTGGGACCAGGAAGCAGAGTTGCAGTCTTACACGCCTCTCTGCAGCTTCTCTCCTCCTGCTACCCCCCCAAAAACCCATCTCCATAGAGACTGTGTCAGCTCCCAAACAGACAAAAAACAAACTAAAAACCATCAACAAACAACTTAAACATAAACAATTACAAAGAAAGAACAATACAGTATCCACATCTGAACCAAAGAGTAAAACAGTGAAATGTGGATTATTAAATATTAGGTCTCTCTCCTCCAAGTCTCTGTTAGTACATGACTTAATAATTGATCAACAAATCGATTTACTCTGCCTTACAGAAACCTGGTTGCAGCAGGATGATTATGTTAGTTTAAATGAATCAACACCCCCGAGCCATTCTAACTACCAGAAAGCTCGAAGCACAGGCCGAGGGGGCGGTGTGGCAGCAATTTTTCACACCAGCCTATTAATTAATGAAAGACCAAGACAGACTTTTAATTCATTTGAAAGCCTGATGCTTAGCCTCGTCCACCCCAGCTGTAAAACTCAGAAACCAGTCTTACTTGTTATCATCTATCGTCCACCTGGGCCTTACACAGAGTTTCTGTCTGATTTCTCAGACTTTATATCTAATTTAGTTCTGAGCGCAGATAAAATAATTATTGTGGGTGATTTTAACATCCATGTAGATGCTAAAAATGACAGCCTCAACATGGCATTTAATCTGTTATTAGACTGAATTGGTTTCTCTCAAAATGTAAAAGAACCCACCCACCACTTTAATCACACTCTAGATCTTGTTTTAACATATGGCATAGAAACTGAACATTTAACAGTGTTTCCTGAAAACCCTCTCCTGTCTGATCATTTCCTGATAACATTTACATTTACAATAATTGATTACACAGCGGTGGAGAGTAGACTTTATCAAAGTAGATGTCTTTCTGAAAGCGCTGTAACTAAGTTTAAGAATATAATCCACCCACTGTTATCATCTTCAATGCCCTGTACCAACACAGAGCAGAGTAGCTATCTGAACGCTACCCCAACAGAGGTCGATTATCTTGTTAATAATTTCACCTCTTCACTACGTACGACTCTGGATACTGTAGCTCCTGTGAAAACTAAGGTCTCTAATCAGAAGTAACTGACTCCATGGTATAATTCTCAAACACATAGTCTAAAGCAGATGACTCGTAATCTGGAGAGGAAATGGCGTGACACAAATCTAGAGGATCATCATTTAGCCTGGAGAAATAGTTTGCTGCTTTATAAGAAAGCCCTCCGCAAAGCCAGAACATCTTACTATTCATCACTGATTGAAGAAAATAAGAACAACCCCAGGTTTCTCTTCAGCACTGTAGCCAGGCTGACAAAAAGTCAGAGCTCTTTTGAGCCAACCATCCCTTTAACGTTAACTAGTAATGACTTCATGAACTTCTTCACAAATAAAATCTTTATCATTAGAGAAAAAATTACCAGTAATCATCCCACAGATGTAATATTATCTACAGCTACTCTTAGTAGTTAAGTTAGACTCTTTTTCTCCAATTGATCTTTCTGAGTTAACTTCAATAATTACTTCCTCCAAACCATCAACCTGTCTTTTAGACCCCATTCCTACAAAACTGCTCAAAGAAGTCCTGCCATTAATTAATTCTTCGATCTTAAATATGATCAACCTATCTCTAATAATCGGCTATGTACCACAGGCCTTCAAGCTAGCTGTAGTTAAACCTTTACTCAAAAAGCCATCTCTAGACCCAGCAGTCTTAGCTAATTATAGGCCAATCTCCAACCTTCCTTTCATATCAAAAATCCTTGAAAGAGTAGTTGTCAAACAGCTAACAGATCATCTGCAGAGGAATGGTTTATTTGAAGAGTTTCAGTCAGGTTTCAGAGCTCAGCACAGCACAGAAACAGCTTTAGTGAAGGTTACAAATGATCTTCTTATGGCCTCTGACAGTGGACTCATCTCTGTGCTTGTCCTGCTAGACCTTAGTGCAGCATTCGATACTGTCGACCATAATATCCTATTAGAGCGATTAGAACATGCTGTAGGTATTACAGGTACTGCGCTGCAGTGGTTTGTATCATATCTATCTAATAGACTCCAATTTGTTCATGTAAATGGAGAGTCCTCTTCACACATTGAGGTTAATTATGGAGTTCCACAGGGTTCAGTGCTAGGGCCAATTCTGTTTACATTATACATGCTTCCCTTAGGCAGCATCATTAGAAGACATAGCATACATTTTCACTGCTATGCTGATGACACCCAGCTCTATCTGTCCATGAAGCCAGATAACACACACCAATTAGTTAAACTGCAGGAATGTCTTAAAGACATAACGACCTGGATGGCCGCTAACTTTCTGCTTCTTAATTCAGATAAAACTGAGGTTATTGTACTCGGCCCTGAAAAGCCTAGAAATATGGTATCTAAGCAGATTCTTACTCTGGATGGCATTACCTTGTCCTCCAGTAATGCTGTGAGGAACCTTGGAGTCATTTTTGACCAGGACATGTCCTTCAATGCACATATTAAACAAATATGTAAGACTGCTTTCTTCCATTTGCGCAACATCTCTAAAGTTAGAAATATCCTGTCTCAGAGTGACGCTGAAAAACTAGTTCATGCATTTATTACTTCCAGGCTGGACTACTGTAATTCATTATTATCAGGATGTCCAAAAAACTCACTGAAAAGCCTTCAGCTAATCCAAAATGCTGCAGCAAGAGTCCTGACAGGGACTAGAAAGAGAGAGCATATTTCTCCTGTTTTGGCTTCCCTTCATTGGCTTCCTGTTAAATCCAGAATTGAATTCAAAATCCTGCTCCTCACATACAAGGTCTTAAATAATCAGGCCCCATCTTATCTTAATGACCTTGTAGTACCATATCACCCTATTAGAGCACTTCGCTCTCGCTCTGCAGGCCTACTTGTTGTTCCTAGAGTATTTAAAAGTAGAATGGGAGGGAGAGCCTTCAGTTTTCAGGCCTCTCTTCTGTGGAACCAACTTCCAGTTTGGATTCAGGAGACAGACACTATCTCTACTTTTAAGATTAGGCTTAAAACTTTCCTTTTTGCTAAAGCATATAGTTAGGGCTGGACCAGGTGACCCTGAATCCTCCCTTAGTTATGCTGCAATAGACATAGGCTGCTGGGGATTCCCATGATGCATTGAGTTTTTCCTTTCCAGTCACCTTTCTCGCTCACTATGTATTAACAGACCTCTCTGCATTGAATCATATCTGTTATTAACCTCTGTCTCTCTTCCACAGCATGTCTTTTATCCTGTCTTCCTTCTCTCACCCCAACTGGTCGCAGCAGATGGCCCCGCCCCTCCCTGAGCCTGGTTCTGCCGGAGGTTTCTTCCTGTTAAAAGGGAGTTTTTCCTTCCCACTGTTGCCAAAGTGCTTGCTCATAGGGGGTCATATGATTGTTGGGTTTTTCTCTGTATCTATGAAGCGCCTTGAGGCGACTTATGTTGTGATTTGGCGCTATATAAATAAAATTGAATTGAATTGAATTGAATTAAATTGTGATGGCTAGATGACTGGGTCAGAGCGTCTCCAAACCTGTAGCTCTTGTGGGCTCTTCTGGGCCTGCTATGGTCAGTATCTATCAAAAGTGTTCCAAGAAAGGAACAGTGGGGAACCAGAGACTGGGTCTGTGGGGACTGAAGGCTGGGCAGTGTAGTCTGATCCAACAGATGAGCTACTGTAGCTAAAATTGCCAAAAAAGTTACCTCTGATTCTGATAGAAAGGTGTCAGAATACACAGTGCATCACAGTTTCTTGTGTATGGGGATGCATCGCCAAAAACAAGTGAGGGTTACTATGCCAACCACATCCACCATGGAACATGCCAACAATGGACAAGTGAGCATCCGAACTGGACCACCTGACCATCACGTGGATGGTCAGGTGTGTGATGGCTTACCTAGGGGAACACCTCCACTGGGATGCACTATTGGAAGCTATCCATGTCAATGTTACTTTGACATGTAGCACCTACACTAGCAGTCAAATGTTTGGACACACCTTCTCATTTAATGGTTTTTCTTTATTTTTTACTACTTTCTCTACTGTAGATACATACTGAAGACATCAAATATATGAAGAAAGATATATGGAATTATGTAGCAAAGAAAAAAATTGATAAATAACTCTAAATATGTCTTATACTTCTGATTCAAGAGTAGCTACTCTGTGCTGCGTTGACAGGGCTCTAAACCCTTCTCTCAAGCTTCATGATGTAGTCTCCTGAAATGGTTTTCACCTCACAGCTGTGCCTCATCAGGGTTCATTTGTGGAATTTCTTGCCTGCTGGCAGCCCTATCTGACAACTGTTAGAATTTGTGTTATGGCAAGAACTAATCGGCTAAGTAAAGAGAAAGAACAGGCCGTCATTACTTTAAGAAATGAAGGTCAGTCAGTCCAGAAAATTGCAAAAACTTTGAATGTGTCCCCGAGTGCAGTCGCAAAACCCATCAAGCGTTATAATCAGTGATGGGAATGACGGCGTTCCCGTAACGAGTAATATAACTAATTAGTATTTCTATCGTTACAACGGCATTACTGTTACTAACAAGAAAATGCGGTGCGGTCGCGTTACTATTTTCCAACAAACAGACGGTTGAAGCTGTGTTCAGCTTTCCACACCTTGGGGTGAGATAGACTGCAGAGTGAAGGCAAAAGGGCCAACGAGTGCATCTCCGGGAACTCCTTCAAGACTCTTGGAAAACCATTTCAGGTGACTACCTCATGAAGCTAATCGAGGGGAATGCCAAGAGTGTGCAAAGTAATAAAGGGAGCCTATTTAAAAAAAAAAACAACTAAAATCTAAAACATGTTTTGAGTTACTTCACACTTTTTTGTTTACTAAATGATTCCATATGTGTTCATTGATAGTTTTGATGTCTTCAGTGAGAATCTACAATGTAAATAGTCATTAAAATAAATAAAAACCATTAAATCAGAAGGTGTGTCCAAACTTTTGACTGGTAGTGTACCTAAGAATTATTGCAGAACATGTATATGCTTTCATAGAAACGGTGTTCCCTAATAGCTGTGGGGCTCTTTCAGCAGGATAATGCACCCTGCCACAAAGCAAAAATGCTTCAGGAATGGTTTAAGGAGCACAACAACAAGTTTGAGGTGTTGAACTGGCCTCTAAATACCCTAATCCAATCAAGCCATGCATGTGCTGGTTAAACAAGCCAGATACCAAAGCACACATTCAGGAGTGGTAATAAAGTCCATGCTTCGATGGGTCAGGGCTGTTTTGGCAGCAAAAGGAGATTAACACAATATTAGGCAGGTGGTCACAATGATATGTGTGATCTTCGTATATGCATTTCACAACCACTTATTTGCTAACTTTGATTGTGTGTGTGTGTGTGGTGGGGGGGGGGGGGGGGGGGGGGGGTTGAGCTGTTGTATCAGACAAAGTTAGCTGTTTCTGGGAAAGAGAACAATGAAAGTGCACAAAAACAGGAAAGCTGCTGTCCATAAAAATTGAACGGTTAGTTAAAAGACAGTAAAAGAATATGAAAAGACCTACAATGTCATCACCTCGCGCAATATGACTGATGAGCAAACTATTTTCTGATGAAATCCACACATGTGGTAAAAAGATTTGGGGGAAAAAGTCAATAAACACAAAGTCCATTCAAGTATTCAAGTTTATTCATCAACCAAGTCTTTTGGTGGAAAACAGTTATACTTATGTCCACATATACTATAAACAGTGTTAGTCATAATTCTTTTACCTCACAGGTGTAATTGGTTCCTTCTTGAAGGTTGCTCAGCTGATAGCTATGGTGAGTTTTATTTGTAGTCAGATCCTAAGATGATGAAATTAATGCTTGTTACATTTATAAAGAGAACCTAAATGATCAGAAATATCTAAAAATAAATAAAAGGCACTGAATGAAACAAAGGTGCAGCACAGGAAATTACTTACCGGTATTATGTCGGTGTATTTTTTCCTGCCATTTATGTAACACAGCGAGAAGTAGCTTCTTATTCCCAGATTTGGAGGAGCCAAGTTAAAGGTCACAGTGATGGCACTGCCTTCCTGCTGAACCTCAATATGTTTAGGGTACCAGTCTGTAACCAGACCATAACAATAACATAATGTCATGAATAAAGCAGATCTTTGGAGAAAGACTGTCACAGACTGGACTTCACATGAAAATAAGTTTTCTCACCATTTTTACACTGCTCAAAGCCATTCTTCTCTGCACATGCTGCAAGAACATGAAGCACATGTTACTCTAAATATTGATTTAATGCAGTGTTGACAGAATAGCAGAGCTGATTGGTGGCAAAATATGTAAATTTATGATAATGCTATTCACTGAAGTTGGACCAAAACTAAAAAGGCAGATTTAAATAATAAAGGTCACCAAACAGCATCTTACATCGTGTAGAGAAGATCTCACTGCGGTAGAACCTCTCCCACTCCTCAGGCACTGGCAGAGCCATGACAGTAACAGCATACTGGGATCCAAGGGAGAGGCCGGGGAACGGGTCTGACTTGTACACCTGCAGAATAGCATGGGCACATTATACACTTCATATATGGTTTGGGGCAGTGAACTGTGATCACAGACGATGGTTCCTGTGCTCCTGAGCTCATGCAGGGATTTCAATGACAGAATCGTGTCTGTTTTTAATGCAACGTCACCCAAGAGGGTCCATGAGGGTCCGGAAATTTCAGCCTTGTCCCCTACTTACTGAGATTTTTTCAGATTCTCAGAATCTTTAGATTAAATTGTGTACTGTAGATGAGATATTTAATCTTCTCAATTTAAAACTGAAACTATTCTGAAAGAGGAATTTGTAGATGCTGCCTTTTTCCAGATCAGTGAACTTCTGCTCATCTTTACTTCTGAGACACTTTGCCTCTCTAAGAACCTCTTTTTATACCCAATAATATTACTGACCTGTTGCCAGTTAACCTAATGTTCCTCCAGCTGTTTACTCAGTTCAGATTTTTTATGTTTTTCCTTGTTTGCAAATCATTGCATTGTGTTTTTATTTAAATTTTAGGCAATATCGCACAGGGGAACTTTAGTGTGAAAGAGCGATTCTTCGTCAAGAAGAAGAAGTAAAAAGAAGCTAGTTACATGTTGTTGTTACTGTCAGTAGTGTTGCTGCTTTTTCATTCTTTGAGACTTACCAGTTAAAAAAAATTGAATGGAGCTATTCATTGTTTGTCCATGTGGTTTGAATATATGTAAATAATTTAAGTCCACTGGGGACGAGCTTGTTAAAAAAAGGCTTCATCTATAAACAATAGTCTTCTATGTCCTGCCTCATATTTACAGCATTTGGATGATCTTTAGTATAAAATGTTAAACTGTTTCCTCCAAGGACATGTTGTCAGTTTTATGTTTGATCGTAATCTCATCCAGAACATTATTTTGTTTTATTCTGTATTCAGTGTTTTGCAGTTTTCACCCCAAAACTGAAAGATGCTGTTTAAGCTCTGGTTCAAGGGAATGTAACTGAGAAAAATTTAGAAACCACTTGTAACTCAAAACATTTGTAAATGGAAATATATCCACATGAAGCCAGTTATTGTCATAACTAGCTGTAACTTAAAACTTTAAAAGCTTCACGTTTTCTTTGTGTGGTCTAACACAATAAAAGGAAAAATAACACAGCCAAAGGCCAAAGCCAGCGGGGCTCTTCCTACCCGTTGAGCATGTGAAGTTGGGAGGGATAAGTTGCGGTGGAAGAGAAAGAGCTGACAGGCAACGCTAGTCCCTCCCAGAGCCTGGAGGGACACCTGAAAGCCACGAAGGAAGGCGATCCCTGCAGCAAACACAAAAGAAACAAAGAATTAGCAACAACCCTTCATCAAACTTGCACACTGTGTGTACGAGTGTTTACGTCTGAGAGTTTGTTCTTTCTTTTGTTTTTTTATCAGGCTCCGACGTTGTCATGTGTCAGTGCCTCAGTCACATAGTACAATAAGAAAAATAATTTTGGAGACATCTCGCATATGTCTCATAATTGAAGTCAGATGTCTTTTTTAACCTCTCATAATAATAAAGAAAAACAAATCATAGATATCCCACCACCAAGTGAAAAATTACTCTTTTCACTTAGAAACTTAGGATACGACATGATAAATGATAGGTATATATTCTCAATAAGCAAACAAATTTTACCATAGTAACTGGGTTTCCAGGAGACAATGATGGTGTCAGATTGGGAGTTTGAGTCATTTAAAAACTCAACCTTCACATCATTTGGTGCTTGGACGTAGTGTTGACAGATTTTAGGGTCTTCATTTCCCAGCAGCTCAAAACATGGCCATGGAATACAACCTGAAGAGGAATAATGAGGAAAATACTTCAATAATAGCTCTGAGAGGCTGCACTTGCTAATAGAATAGAATAGAATAGAATAGAATAGAATAGAATAGAATTCAACTTTATTGTCATTGCACATGCACAGGTACAGGGCAACGAAATGCAGTTTGCATCCATCCAGAAGTGCTTTAGTGATATAGATATATTACAATATATATTAGCAATAATATAGATATGTGAGTATATTACAGAAATGGGTCTATTATGCAGAGGTGTGGACTCGAGTCAGACTCGAGTCATTAATTTTATGACTTTAGACTTGACTTGAAAAAATGTTCTAAGACTTGTGACTTGACTTGGACTTTTACACCAATGACTTGGGACTTGAATTGGACTTGAACCGGTTTACTTGAAAAGACTTGATATTTTACCCCAAATATAAAATTTAACACGCATATTATATAGAGATTGAAAATGTGACGTCATTCACGGGTAGAACCGCAAAGGATTCTGGGAACTCGTGGCAAGCGGTACTAGCGCACGCAGGCTTTCAATTAAAATCAGTTATACAGCGATAAAAAGAAACACAAAAATGTCAAGAAGCTGTTGTATTATTAACTGCAATAGCCGGTCGCATGAGAGCCACGGGAAGCCGACGGGTAAAGAGATCGGTTGTTATCGGATTACGTCGTTGAAGAGAAATTGTTCGAGCCATGTTTCCGAAGTAACAAAGACGCGACGGATGGCCTGGATTGCAGCCATTCAAAGATCAAATATAACGTCCCAGAACACTCCAGCTCACATGTTAGTCTGCTCCAAGCATTTACACGAAGGTCAGTGTTTTTAGTAGTTAATACGTCATTTTCATAACATAATTAGTGATATAGGTTACAAGCAAGTCTGGCGCTGAACAGAAATTGTGGCGCTATGCTCCTTTATTTATTGTGCATAAATAGTGAATTGTCCTGACACAATATTGCGTTTCGCTTATGTTATTATGGTACATTGACAAAAACATATACGTTTATTCACAGGATAAAACAGGTTTTTTTGTATCACTAATTGCCCAGTGCGATTACAGCATACAGTATTGTTGTCACTGCTACATTTCTGTGATGAACCAGAAATTATTTCCACTACTAATTAATTACCGTTGAGCTCAAAGGTTATATTAATAAACGGTTAAGGAATGTGTATTTATGACGACGATTTGTGAGATTGGTAAACTTATGATACGTACGATGGTCTTTCGTTCTACACGGTGCATTTCAAGGTCCTGCACCCATCCGTCGGTAAACTGTACCTGGGCTTGTTGCAGTGACCAGAAGTTACTAAACTTCATGAGTGTATGCACTCACTCCAAGAACCGTATGATTATTAATATGCATATAAATAAAGAAGCTATTTTGTGCAAAGATGTCAACTGTAAGAATGCTGTGCATAAACATTTACTCTGCTCCATGTATGATGATATAGTGACTGCTCTGTATAAAAGTGGCACACTGCTTGATAAACAATATAAGCATAAGAAACCTAACATCAGACCTGGCTGGAAAGAACATGTATCCATGTACCATGATGAAGCTTGCATAGCTTATAAATATTGGGCCATGGCTGGAAGACCTAAACAAGGCCCAGAATTTGAACAGAAAAAATGTGCGAATGCCAGATATAAGTACGCTGTTCGCTTTATAACTAAAAATGAGCAAATGCTAAGAGCAGATTCTTTGGCCAGGAAAATGCTGTGTAATAATATGGCAGATTTTTGGAAAGAGGTGAAAGCTCTTAATAACTGTAAACCATCTCTACCATCAACTGTTGAAGGTGTTTCTGGGGCAGATAACATTGCAGCATTATGGAGACAGCATTACAGTGCGTTGTTTAACTGTATAAAAAGTGAACCATATGAGGACAATCTTGACATGAGTAATGACACAATAAGTGTAAGGACACATGAAGTATATGAAGCCATTCATAGGTTGTCTGATAATAAATCCTCTGGTTTGGATCACATCACTGCAGAACATTTAAAACATGCTAGTGTAAGGCTAGCTCCTCTTTTAGCACTCTGTTTCACTGGGTTTATGATTCATGGCATATTACCAGACTCAATGCTGTGTATTTTACTGGTACCAGTTATGAAGGACAAAGCTGCAAAAGTGAGCTGCTTGGATAATTACAGGCCAATTGCACTAGCCAGTATTTTATCTAAGGTGTTAGAAAGAATCTTGTTTGACAGAGTTAGTGTGTTCATCTCTTCTCTGGATAATCAGTTTGGCTTCAAAGCACGGCACTGACATGTGCATATATGCACTCAAGGAAATAGTCAGTTTGTACAGGGCTAAAAATTCATCTGTCCTCATGTCTTTCATTGATGCCTCTAAGGCTTTTGATCAAGTGAACCACAGAAAACTTTTTGATAAAATGAAGAGATGGGGAGTTCCTCAGTACATCGTGAGGATTCTCTCTTACTGGTACGCTCATCAGAACATGAAGGTTAAATGGGGAAGCAGTATTTCTGCCCCCTTTGGTGTCAGCAATGGTGTTAGACGGGGTGGGATTTTGTCTCCAATTTTATTTAATTTGTATGTTGATGATTTGTCCATACAACTGAGAGCCTGTAACACTGGGTGTATATTAGGTAAAGCACTGATAAATCATCTTATGTATGCAGATGACCTGGTTGTTTTTAGTCCAAGCAGTGCTGGGTTACAGGATCTTCTTAATGTCTGTACTGAATATGGTGTGCAATATGACATTGAGTACAATGCTGCTAAAAGTGCTGTTTTGATATGTAGAACCAAGCAGGATAAACAGCTAAATTTCCCTTTGTTTAAACTGGCACAAAAAACTCTTGAAGTTCATAAAAAGGTGAAATACCTCGGTCACTTTATTACTGAGCAAATGAATGATGATGATGACATATACAGACAACGGTGTAAGCTCTATGTGCAGGCAAATACTATTGCACGCAAATTCAGCTTTTGTTCACTTCCAGTTAAAGTGGCTTTGTTTAAAGCGTATTGCACACCGCTATATACTGCCCCCTTGTGGTCATACTACAAACAATGTAGCATGCAGAAGCTGCATGTTGCATATAATGATGCGATGAGAATCCTTTGCAGGATACCTAGAAGTGGTAGTGCCAGCCAGATGTTTGTAGCTGTGGGTGTCTGGACTTTTAAAGCACTTTTAAGGAAGCTAATGTTCAATTTTAGAGAACGACTGGATGGTTCGAGTAACAGTATAATTTTAGCACTCACAGATCCGACAGTGAGTGGTTCCCGTTACTCATCCAGTCTCAGAAAGCACTGGTTAAAGTGTTTGTGTATTTATTGATTTATTTTAAGTAATTGTGTTTTATGTATATTATGGTTTTATATTTTTACAAATGTTTTAGATACTTATTTATATACATATATATATTTAATGGTGTATACCTTGTGTTGGGGGGGGGGGGGGGAGTGTTGTGTGTGTGTGTGTGGTTTTTTTTTTTTTGTTTTTTTTTTTTTGTCTTGTTTTTATGGACATGAAGTCTGCCAATTAAGATTGAATTGAATTGAATTGAAATAAATATGCTAAGATGAGATAGCTGACTTCATCTAACTAGCAAATGTTGTCCAGGCTACGTTGGTGATACAGTTTTTTTTAATGTGTATGATATTTTTGTCATGCGATTTTAAAGCTGGCCCTACAACCGCATCCAAGAATAACATGCAGCGTATCTCAGAACTGTCGGTGAAAATTATTCTTGGAGCTAGGTTTAATTGAGCTGCATTTTAAAGAGGTGCAATTTCACAATTTGTGTATATTTTCTAAGTTCACTATTTTGTCATGTGTTGAGAAAAACACAGATTTTAAAATTACATGGTCTAATATTTACATTTAGCATAACTGCAACATTATTTTTTGGGTTTTTTTTTTTTAAAGACTCGAAAGGACTTGAAATTCAAAGTTTCAGACTTGTGACTTGACTCGGACTTTTACACCAGTGACTTGAGACTCGACTCTGACTTGCCTGACATTACTTGAGACTTGACTTGAGACTTGAGGATAAAGACTTGAGACTTACTTGAGACTTGCAAGACAATGACTTGGTCCCACCTCTGCTATTATGGTATGTTATAATGTACACGGTATGAAGTATGTTGTGAATATTCTATAACTATAAGTATGTACAGGCTGTAGTGAGTACAAGCTATGAACAGGATATGAACAGGATATAAATATGAAAAACTATACAGAATATGAAATAAATAACTTTACAGAATCTGGGATATACAGCTATACAGAAATGGGAACTATGCAAGTTGTAAACAGTTGTAGAATTAAAGATTATCGAATGTATAGAATGATTATTTACACAGAGCTATACAGTAGTGCAGTTAAGATAAGTGAGGGTGTAGATAATTTCTACAGAGGCTGTATAAAGTGCTAGTGGTTGTGAGTGGTGGTTCACTCCATGTTATTATTGTGTGTTTGAGGGTACAGTTGTCCATTGTGTGTGTGTATGTTCAGTCCGTGTGTTAACGTGGGTCAGATGTCAGGAGGCAGAGTTCAGGAGTCTGACAGCTGTGGGGAAGAAGCTGTTCCGGTACCTGGTGGTCTTAGTCCGGAGGCTCCTGTGGCGCCTCCCAGAGGGCAGGAGGGTGAAGAGTCCATGTGATGGGTGACTGGGGTCTTTGATGATTTTCCCAGCCCTTTTGAGACACCGCTTCCTGTAGATGTCTTTTATGGCAGGAAGTGGTGCTCCGGCGATGCGCTGGGCAGTTTTCACGACCCTTTGCAACGCCTTCCGGTCCGAGGCAGAGCAGTTCCCGTACCAGACTGTTATACAGTTGGTCAGGATGCTCTCGATGGTGCAACGATAGAATCCCAACATGCTAACACATTTAAATTAATATGGTTGGAATGCTAAGATGGTAATATTTGCACCACAAATAGTTACCAGTTATAAGGGCCCAATGGCGTGGGATAGTGGAAGAAATTTTTGGAATGGAAAGACTTACCTTTGTCCTTAGACTCGAGCTCGAGAAATTTAAGAAGCTCTGGGAAAAATGGGTTGTGTACTCCTTTTGTACTGAATAATTGAATATTACCATGATGTAAGAAGATGCTATTACAGGAATTGTGTATGTCTCCTAAGTTTTGTATTCTCATACTGTAAACTGACAAATAAAAAGTTATAAAAAAAAAAGAAAAAAAGAAAAAAAAAACACTGAAGACAATGTTGAAAGGAGTGGACATCTCTGCCAATTCTGCAAAAGTTAGCATGTTAAATGTTGAAATTAATCACAGTACAATTAGAAAAAGATTGAGCACGGAAGGTGGAAGGGTCGGAAGTTTACCAGGAAAGAGAGAAAAAAATGATGGTTGAAGCAGATGCTGTGCAGAGATAATAATTACAAGGTGAACCACATTCTTAGCACTGTGGAAATAGGTGTGAACCAAGTTCATTCAAACCTCAAACTCACATAGAGCTCAGATATTTGCAGTATGATGTTTGAACCTGACTTACTTCCAAACCTTTCCATGGATTTAAAGCCCAGAGCCTTTCTGACATCCCTCCTTGTTATTCTGCAGTATTCACATGCTGGACCGCCCTGCATAGGAGAAAATAAAGAGGTCAAACTGTACACACTCATCTATATCTCTTTCGTAGTTTTGTGCACACAAGGTTCAATTTGACCTTCCCTTTAACTTTATAATGAAAAGCAGGACTGTGTACAATCCCTGTTCAGCTGCCAAAAGTGAGGAGGAGTAGGGAAGGGAAAAATGTGACTTAATAGCAGCAACAAGTATCTGAAATGTATCTGTCCAACACTATGAAAGCCTTCCATGAGAGACAGTCTGAAAACGTTCAACTGTGCACTCTTCCAAAGTGTGTCTTTATCCTGTCTATCTCCCCTCACCCCCAACCGGTCGTGGCTAATGGCCACACTTCCTGTTAAAAGGAAGTTTTTCCTCCCCACTGTTGCCAAAGTGCTTGCTCATAGGGAGTCATGTGATTGTTGGGGTTTTCAGTGTTTTCTCTTTATTATTTTGGGGTCTTTACCTTACAATATAAAGCACCTTGAGGTAAGTGTGGTGTGATTTGGCGCTGTAAAAGTACAATTGAATTGAAAAGAATTGTATTGTAAGAATTGTAAGAATTGTATGTTCAGTTTGCCTGCCATAAAAAAAGGTAGTGCACCACTTCAGTTCAGTTCAGTTGAGTTCAAGTAACAATCATCAGAGGTGCTTTGATTTCCAAACATCTGCACATAGTTACCTATCACAGCTTAAACAGTGGATCAGCACTGACAACCCTTCATGGTAAGTTTGGAGAACCTTGTTGCTATATTACAAACAATATGGTTCTTGTTTTTGTAAGATTCTCCATGTAAAATCTGATTCCCATCTGTACAGTATGTGCTGCGGCTTGTTCTTGTGTTTAAACAGTGGATGCTTCTCAACATACTGTGTAGTGAAGGCACTGATCAGGGTTGACTCACTGTGCTCTGCTGTTGAGTGAACATTATCAATGAAGAGCAGGACAGTGCATTTCCCAAAGCATCACTTTTACGGGGTGTTTGTGTAATTATAGTTAATGCTGCTTCACACTCAAAGCACGCTAAATTACAGA
Organism: Copadichromis virginalis; assembly: GCF_057382275.1. Lineage (NCBI taxonomy): Eukaryota > Metazoa > Chordata > Actinopteri > Cichliformes > Cichlidae > Copadichromis > Copadichromis virginalis. The sequence continues at coordinate 34,804,958 of NC_140639.1, read as the reverse complement.
AGGACATATTTGACTTGTTGGAGCAGTGAAAGTGTGACTGGGTCACTGAATTTGTTATAGTTTCTCTGTAATAAAACAGCTGTTTACCTCCACCTTCTGTGAAAATGAAAGTCTGGTGTGCCCCTAGACAGATATAGCACTGGTTGTTGGTGTTTCTGTCATTAAAAAATTGTTTGATCACTTTCTTACACTGCTGACTTGCTCTACAGGTTTTAGAGATCATGACTAATAGGATGATAAAAGAGAAACCGTGTGTGCGGAAGGTTAGGTAGAAAGTCTGCGTAGCCTAAACCTTCGTTTTCTGGAGCAAACCAGCTGAGCAAACATGGAGGAAGTCTTAATCCATATAAAAAGCCCACACAAATTAAGTTTTGGAGAAAAATCAAAGTCTAATTTCTACAAGATGACTGAGTGCCCCACTTTTCATTAATCAAAATAAAATTTAAAGGAATACGTGAGCATGGCCCTTTGGTTTAACCATCTCACTGTGGTATGGTAACCCAGGGGTAATATCTTTTCAAGTAAAAACACTGCATTACTGACAGGAAATCAGACATCTGGCTCAAATAAAATCAACATTTTGGATAATCGCTCACGACTGGATCCATTTTAATGAGTTGCATCATAAATCTCTGTGGCACAAGCTCCAGTGAAAAGTCTCCAAATGCTCTCCTCCTTTGCTTTTTAAACTTTTTCACATTTAAAATCTCTCCATACGCGGGTGATGAATTTATCTTTGTGCCGGGAAATCATTACAACTCCCCCCTCCCCTCTTCTTCTTGTGACACCTAAAACTAAAGGTAACTGCTGCAGATTTCCTTCTCTGATAATAACAATCATAGGTTCATTATGTGAATACACACCACACAGTCATCACGGTATAATCTGTTTACAGCCAGTATGTGTAACTCCAGCCAACCTAAATAACGCAGTGAAAACATTCCGACATCCACCGAGAGTGTGGACAGATTGAAACTGTTGGAGCTTGTAGTGTGAGACGATAGCATGAGAAAATCCACTCAAGCCCCCCTCAATTTCTAACTTGATTTATGTTCAAGATTACAGGGTTACACACACACACACACACATTAAAGGAACATAAGATTTGTTTTAGATGATAACAAATATAGGAAATCTTGTACACGTCATACTTTCCACTACAGAGAACAACATACCCACTGAAGGGGCGGGAAATAAAATGTGACACCTGGGATTTTAAACCATGCAGCAGTTTGACGGTTTAAAATGAATTTTTTTCCCTACTAAATTTGGATCTTATATTTGAAGAATTGAGGATGTCGTTTTCTGTGTAACTCATCAGTTACGCAGCAGGAACTCAATCTGCAGGTTGTTTATTTGCTATTCTTTAGATTTATCTTGCGACCACTTAACGAAGACCTAAACTTTTCTTAAAACCAGGACAGACTGAATAATTCTCTTAAAAAAATGTGTTATGTGAATTATCTTTAGTCGGGAGTTTTTCTTACTTTTCAAACAAAGGCTGAGAGAACATCTGTCACAAAACAAAAAATAAAACATGATGCTGCATATTGTACGAATTATACAAAGTTACTGAATTAAGGTGAGTTAACAGTTGACTATGAAGGAGATACAACCTCCAGCTTACCTGCTGGATACAGTCCAGACTGCAGCTCTGAGGGGTGACAGGAGCAGCTGTGGCCTCAGCCTGACAGCAGAGCAGCTGACAAAGCGTCAAAAACAGGTACAAAAGCTTCCACATGCTTCTAGGGCCAGGACCTCATTGTCATGGCGAGCACTGGATCTCAAACTCTCACCGACACTCTGGCAGCTGAAGCACCTCCAAGTTGTGCTCGAGCATTAAGTGACAGCAACCTTGGAGAAGGAAGAAAGACGTGGAGGGGAGTGGTATCTTCAGGCTACACGGGAGGTGTGGCCTATAAACTCCCTGTACATGTTGGAACAGCTCTGCTGCCACAATAAGTTATTAGAGTGCAGAAAAAAACAAACATCTCATGGCAAGTCTATTAAACCTAAGTATCAGGTGAGGAAAAACAAGTCATTGCACAAATTTCACCAAAGACCTTTGAGGTGTTAGCCAGGTTCATTTTATTCAGCAGATGTTCCAACAAAGGTTTAGGAGTAATCAACTATGTACACAAAAAATTTTGTTTTCAAATAAAACCAATCAAATGTTGAAAAGAAATACTGACATTAAAACAAATAATAGAACAAGTAAAGATGGAAATTAGCAACTATTTGCGTCGAGGACCGGACATAGCGATGGAGCATCGGCGTCTCATCGGATCTGGAAAACAAAAAAATATTATGTAACGCCAAAAGAATCAAATACAAACACGCTGATTAGATAGAGTGTATCATGCATGCTCCTCATCAAACTGCCATATTTTTTTCCAGGTCCTGAGGCTGAAAACAATGAAAAACAAATAAGAATAAAAAAATCGCCTTGTGCAATACCACAAAAGGCCACTAGATGCTCAACAAACACTTGAGCTTTTCCTCTATTCCCACTGCAAACAGTCATCCAGTCATTGGAGTGTCAATAAACTATTTACTCACTAACAATCAATGATAAAGTAATATCTAAATAAGCTGAAACAGCTGCTTATTTGAAGTATTACAGAATTTTGCTCATTTTTAACCTCCTAAGACCCAAACTCTTTCATGGCAAGTATTTTTAATTTCTCTTTGATATTTGGGCTGATTGGAACCTGATGAATGTAAAAACAAAGAATTTCCTGATTTCTGTTTCTAAGAAAAATTAGAGCCACATACATTTGTTTAAAATTTAGATAAAACAGTGGCAGTATAATGTCCTCGTAAGTGGATATCAGGCCCTTGTAGAGCAAGATTTAGTATTTTGGTCTAAATAACCCAAAATGTGATGTCCACATATGTGGATGCCAGGTCCTAGGAGGTTAAAGCAGTTCTGATTATGTTCATTTCCAGCCTCAAAGCCTTTTTTTCTTGGACTACTAGAGTTTCCAGAACCAGAAGTCAGCCTGAAACCAGCGGTTAGACCTCACTGCTCTGAAGCCGCCTCGTGTAAGAAAGCACTGATGAGGGAAGAAGCTGTACCATGCAGCTTGCAGAGCAGAGTCCCAGAGGTGCTCATTAAAGTTTCACTACATTTGTAATATATGTGCTTAACAATTTCCATGCAATTTTCTGCATTTAAAAATTAAATGCATGCCATAAAGTGAAAAGCATCTTCTCAGTCACAATGTGACAGTACAAAGCTCTGGACTTCCTTCCAGCATCCCTCTGAACAATTACAAAGAAAACTCGTGCCACAAATCATCCTGTCAGCACGCAGCAATGAGCCTGACGCAGGGAGCAGAAATATCATTACATTTCTCCCATGCTGTTTCTCTTCACTGACTCATCATTGAATCCAGGAGCAACTTTAAAACCCTGCTCATTACTCAGGCCACAGCTACAGTACCACAGCTTTCATGTAGAGCAGCTTGCTCTGACCTTGGATTTTCCCCTTTATTATGCTCTTATAAGGATGCCACAGGATCAGACTGCCAGGTACACTCATAGATTTCCCATGATGCACTGAGCAGTATACATGTACCTTCTTCTTTTCACTCCTCATGTGCTTTTGCCAGCACTGCATGTCATTAACTCTTGTCTCACTGTGCTCTTCATTTTGGTCTTTCCTTTCTCCTCACCTCATTCAGCAGATGGCTGGCCCTGTCTGACCCTGGTTCAGGGTCACTTCCTGTTTAAAGGGAGTTCTTCCCATCCTGCTTTTCACAGGTAATCCAATATTTGGGGTTTTTCTCTCTAATATTGTGGGGCTTTTATGTCCCATATAGAAGCGCCTTGAGATGACTGTCACTGTGAAACAGCACTATATAAATACAACTAAACTGAAACTGAACTGCACACATGGAAGATATATTAGAGTAATGAGGTCCAGTCATCTCCCCTCTGCCTCGCATTCTGGTGCTCCACCTGCAGTTAATGATGAACCTGAGAAAAGCTGGGTCAGCTTCAAAGCTTTGCTTGCAGCGTTGGTGGTGAGGCCACACAGAGCCAACGAGACTCCAATTTAAAATGAAACTGGGGAAATAACCAGCTGATTAATTTTTGCTTGGCAGAAATGACTCTTACCGTGTATTTGTCCCATTTCTTCTCAGGATCGTATGGCTCCCAGCGACTAGCAGGGAAGATATGCTTGTTCTTCTCATACCAGCTCCTCAGCACCACTTTCCCTGCATGAGACTTGAGGTAAAAGAGCAAAGCTGCACTTAATATTTTTGTTTGTTTTCACAATACAGCATGGGTGGAGAATACATTTTACAGAGATATTCAGACATTTCTGTCCCTAAAACCAGTCAGGACAGCCAGACCTCCAAAGCCTTCAACGATACACAATCCATATGACATCAGACCCCCACTGCTCAGTTTGTGGGTACACAGTGGAATGGACCCATGTGTCTCAGCCACATATGCTTGGCAAGTCAACAAGTCCAAACGTGGCTCTAGGGTGTGGTATTGGTTTCTTCTACATTAGTGTCAGTGTAAAGATGATTTCTGGGTAAGCAAAATCTGTTTTCAAACTCTGAAAACACAACTGCAAACTACTCAACATTCTTCCTGTCAAAGAGGACAATTTAGGACATTTTAAAGGATTTTTATCCTTCTAAATTAAGTGAAGAGAAAAAAAATCCTACTAATACATGATGAAGAGACTGACTCATTTCAAGTTAGACGTTGCACAGGACAGTAAACTATTAAATTAATGCTGTTTTTACATTTTACAATCAGAATTCAGTGACTCCGACACTGATGTATCAGTCCAATTAACAGTGTGTGTCTGTGTCTATTTTTGTGTCAGTTTTACATTTTATCTCCATTTTGGTCCAGAATTGATGCTTGCTTAATTTTTTCAGTCTACCTATATGTAGCGCGCTGCCTTGTTTCTTCTGTTTGCTCTCTCTCTGATCTCGGCTTGTGTCTGACTTCAACATCACACTCTTTCTGTTCATTCCTCTATAATCTTATAAACTCCCTTTCCTGTATCAGATACACAAATATTTCATCTTTCTTATGAGTATTTCTAATCAAAGCAACTGTAGAAACAGACTTATGACATTTCTTTTTTTGAGTACTTTAGGAGTAGCTCTAATCAGCTAAAAAAAAAGGAAACCATTTCCCATAAACTGTTTTTCCCCCTCACCTCATCTTTCTCCACAGTGGCATCATTGACCAATCGGATATCATCGTGGACATCAAAGCTGAACAGAGGGCCTGCGGAGAAGAAATATCAACTGGGTGAAAAAGCAGAAAACTAAGAAGCATGAGGCATTTAAGAAAGAAAGAATTTCCGACACATAATTGCCTCATGATAATATAAACTACAGAGACTATAACATCCCCCATGGGCCCAGATTTAACCCCTATAGGGCTGGTGGAGGGACTCTCTGCTTTTGTTTCCAAGCTTCTTAGACTATCAAAGTGCAGTGATTAATGAGACTCTGTTAGAATGAAGCCTGAATGTTATAACTAGTGATGGGATTTCCGGCTCTTTTTAGAGAAACAGCTCTCTCGGCTCCGAACCGGCTCTTCAGGTTGTTTTGTTGCGTTAATTAATTTATTATTAACAACAATATAAAATTATGCACAAAAAGAATGTTGAAATTATTTTTAAAAATTGTTCATTTACCTGTTACCACACACCAAATCTGGTCGATGGTACTTCCTGGCTTGTGTAGCCACTAGTTAACAAAAGCTCAACACTGCGCTCAGCATCCTGGAGCACTTCTGTTGTGCTTCGGAATTTGCATTTGTTTTGGAGTTTGTACTAAACTAAATAAACTATAAAATTCAAAAACCAACTATTTACATTTCAACTTTTAACCATTTAAATTTTCAGCTTTTTCCTTTTAAACACATTTAAAGTGAAACAGCACAAAACACTGCAAACCACAACACAATTAAATATATATTAAAATATGCAAAACAAAAAAAAAGATGCACATTCTCTGTCATATGGGCCGGGGATGATTTTTTGGGAGAGTGTTTTCCTGCTTGGAATTCCATACACAGGATTCACTGCATGAATAAACTTTCTGAATCCTTTATCATCCGCAACTGAACAATAGTTGTGGATGATTACTATACCTTTCTAATGTGACGTTGTTGTCTCTTTCTCTCTCTCTCCCTCCCGCTCTGTTCCTGTGCTACTGCGAGTGTAACTACCGCCCCTCCCCCCTCTTCCCAGCGCAAAGCACAAGGCTCGCATGCGGAGTGAAGCGGAAAAAAAGTGCGAGAGGGGGTGAGAGAAAAAAGAAAAAAAAACACGACTTGCATCGTTGACTTCAAAGATCCGGCTCTAAGAGTCGTTTCGTTCGCGACCGACACATCACTAGTTATATCAGATTAGGGGTAGCCAAATGTGGACAATATTCCTGGTCTCGCGCTTTTCTCTTTAGACACCCGCAGTCTAAAGCAACAACATACAAACATGTCCAGAATAAAATCCCCCGTCCACTTATCGCGATTGGACGAGCTGTGCTATTTAACTTTAAATTGAATATGAAATATTGTGTAAAAAAGGAACGACACAAAATGCTATTAGTTTAAAAACAAGGATTAATAAACACTAAACCACAGTTGATTTCTAACAAAACATTCTGGTTTAATGAGGGACTATTTATGTTTGGGCCTTTGTGTCACATGTCACTGTGGCTTGGTTCATCTTTTATATACACTCTATAGCACAACAAAAATGTTTTATATTAGAGCTTTTCTATCGTCTGTAGCAGGAAATTGGGATATTGGATGTCAACAGTGTGGAAGCTGTTGATGCCTGATTACCTGATTTGCCTCTGGCTTTGGTCACAATGAAGTCATAGAAACTGTGATGCTGAAGGAGACAAGGAGACAAACAACTTTACATCAAAAACAAAATTCTCTTTCTGATTACAATCTACTAGTGTGACTACACTTAACTATCAAAGTGAATTTGAATGGCGCACAGGTGTTTAAACAAGAGAGGGAGGAAAAAAGGGAAAAAACAAAGTTAAGCAAAGGTTTGGCAGCAGTTAACTGGGTGTGTCACAGCACTTACATGGGGGATTATCAGATCTTCTTTAATGTACATCAGCTGCTCTACTCCAGCAGATCTGTAGAAAAAAATCCCATTTATCATTTTGTCACATCCATTAACTCCAAGGTGCCTTTTTTAATGCCTCCATGGGAACTGAAATAAAACACTGGGGCTGACAGCAATGCTTCAGTTTATCACTCTAGTGTTAAAAGATGGAGAAACTGAGAAGGACACATGATGTGCGCCAAGTCAGTTCTGGCAAGTCAGAAATTGGCCAGCTGTTCACTGCAGGAGGTCTCTTACAGACAGCACTTACACCACTGTCAAAGCTTTTTTGCAACTGTTTGGCTAAACTACAGAAAAGCTTCTATTTGGGCTGATGGAAAATATTCTTTTATTTTCAAACTCCCCTAAAATCTTTTTTTCCTTACACAGACAACATCTTAGTTTGTTTTTCTTCACTCTACTTTTACTCATCGGTGTCAATTTCAGCTGATGCCGCATTCAGTTATATGATGGCCTGTAGTGATGAACACTCCCACCATGGAACCTTCTTTTCGTATGGCATAACTGCAGCTACTTTTGTAAATACCTGCATTCTCAAACAGTCCGAGTGAAAAACAAAAATGATCCTATTTTCATGTCTAAACTCACCGGAGCTCGCTGAAGTCCTTTCTGAGGACTTCCAGGGCTTTCTGCAGGAAGTTCTGAATGGTGTTACCTTTCTTCATCTGAAGCAGAAATACACAAACGGAGAGAAAACAAAAGCATGAGGAGAGAAACCGGTGTGTAAAGTGTTGCTACGCACGGTGCAGATAACATTTTTTTTCTCCTTAAAAACCTCAGTGCCAGTTGGTTCAATCTTTACCTTGACAGTTTTCCGATGTCCAGAGCCGTCCCAGTAACTGAACGTAATCTCAATCTCTTCATCTGATGACACAGATGCACACAGTTATTACAGATTTAGAGAGACATAGGGTTGCGCACTGCTGTACTGCCACACTGATTTCATAATAATGCAATAGCAACTTTTTAATTAGGATGTTCGTTTTCAGATCACCGGGGCCCTGCAGCCTGATGCACACTGCACCCAGCCCCTGCAGTGCCTTCTAAAAGTAATGAGGCCCCAAGAGGGTGAGTCTGGTCTCCGTGACCGGACCGCACGGGCTAGACGCAGACAGACATCCAGTGGAGCTCAAAGACCTTGGTGGTTGTAAAGAAGGCCCAACAGTGTCTCCATTTTCTGAGAATCCTCAGAAAAATGGACGTGAAGAGGGAGCTGCTGATTGTCTTCTACCGTTGCTCCACTGAACATGTGCTGACATGCTGCATCTGTGTGTGGTTCTCCAGCTGCACCATGGCACACAAAAAAGCACTACAGAGGGTCATTAATATGGCCCCAAAAATCATTGGACATCCTCTTCCCTCCCTGAAGGACCTGTACAGCATCCTACAGGACTGCACACATCCAGGACACCGGGTGTTTAAGCTGCTGCCGTCTGGCAGGAGATTCAGGCTGCTGATGTCTCGGACAAACAGACTCAAGGAAACCTTTACAACAGGGCAATAGCTTTGTTAGCTCAATGCTAACAGCTGACCTCATTGGATACCTCCCTGGTGTTTTTGTTTGTTTTGTTTTTGTTTTTGGGGGGCAATAACATAACAATAATAATAATAATGATAATAATAATAATGTGCAATAAACATTCACTCATTCTTTTATTTATTTATTAAGTCATTCCTTTTTTTGTTCATATCTTTCTTGCACTTTTAAAAAAATCCACTTTAAGTTACTGTGTTGTGTGTAGTGCCAACGTGGGACGCTTTCCAACTTCGTTGTACTATTGTACTAGGTATGACTGTCCAATGACAATAAAGAGTCATCTTCTCCTAAAGCTTGGCAAATAAGCGTTCTTCCTGGCTCTGAATCACTCTTTGTCAGGCCCTCACCCAGGACTAATATGACTTGGGAGACACTACCTGAGGCAAAAGCATCTAACCACATTGCTTCTAGGAAATCCAAGTATACACAAACTGCTCCACTACAATAAGGTGGAGGATGTGGCTCCTCCGACAGAACTTCAACAGCATTCTGAGGGTCAGTGAGTCTGAATGGACCGTGTTCCTAACCTCCACTGCTGAAGCGGCTGCATGGAGCTGTAGCTAATACTTGTAGTGGTGGTAATCCCTGAACCAGATGGTAGACACCAGAGGTGAAGGGAGCTTTCAAGCTAAAGCAGGAGTCTTATCGAGTACTGCCCGAGAAGAGTTTGGCTGTGGCGGTTGCTGGTATGGGACGGTTCAGTGAAGTTGTACAGAAAAAAAAGAGTTGAGATCACAGCGATCATGGCAGTTGAACTTTGACTGTTTTCATTGTACTAGTTTGCGTGCAAATATAGAGACCTTCAGAGCTTTTCAGTAAGCCATTCATTCAACGGCTCTGGGGATGTCAGGAGGAAAACAGTTCCCATTGTTATTTAAAGGTTGTGAGATGACGGTTAGGCGGCTGGGTCAGAGCAAACAGCGATGTGCACAGCACCTTGTCACACTGCCACTAGCACAGTGACACTCCCATTGCAAAGAACTAAAAAACATGCTGGGCTCAGGGGAAAACACTTTGGTCGGCACTTCACTTTGAGGAAAGTGTCAACTGTCCTCACGGAAAACATCCAAAATGGATCATTGTGTAGCTCCTGCCTGCCTCCTTGTATTCAGTATTAAAGTGATCATCATTACTTACTTTGTAATCCTGATACTCACTCTTAATTTTCTCCTGTTTGAGCTCCCACTCCTGCCTGAGCTCCTCTCTGAGCCGGTTCTCCTCCTCCTGAGTACACAAAGCCCATCAGTGGAGCAAAAATACTTACAAACAAGTTTTACATTTAAAGACGATCAGATTACAGAAGATTGACAACACCACCAACTGATCAACAGTGACACCAACTCTTAACTTTTGAGCTCCAATTATTCAGAAATCTGTTTGTTATTTTACTGACATGGACAACTGACAGTGAAGTGGAGCTACTTGTGGAGAGGTAATCATTCATCACTTCTTAGCCTTCGTGTTTCTTAAGATTTGCAGTGTCTGGCAGCTTGCCAGGTAAAACAGAGCACAGCTGAACATACATGCAGAGCTAAGAAGAGCCAGAAGTGCAACCATATTATGTTATCACACGCTCATGGAGTTAATGTGATTTACAACCACCTCACCTCTCTGTCTCGATCAGGCAGGAAACTTGTGTCCACATCTGGATTTTTCCCCAGCTTTTTCTTCTTGACTGGATCTACAAGACAAAACCAAAGATCAATAAGAAATCATGTGACATCTAGATTATTTATGTTTTAGCAGTACAAGAAAAAAAAAATCACAGTTATTAAGCAGACTTTAAAATCCAAGACTGTGTTAGTCACCAAGTCTAATTAAGACTCTTACAATCTCTAATGAGAAAGACCAAACCAAGTCACTGTATACATGAAGATAGACAAGGCCATCATGACTGAAACCCCATTGTGGAGACGTAAACTGAGGCCATCTTTGAGGGGTGGCTCAAGATTTTCGCACATTAACTTTTGATCTTTCTGGAATTTTATTTGGCAATAAGAAAATAACTGTGATCACCACCATCAGTCTGCACTTGTTGCCTCACGGTGGTGACGAAATCTCTGAGTGGGGTGTTTTGTTACCTTTAATCTGTATGAACACACAGAAAAGACTTTGGCTGCTCCTGCACCACTGCTGCTCTTAACATAACTCTTATGGTTACACGTGGGGTCTGGCCAGCAGTACTGAGTATTATCAATCCCTCTAATCTGATGATCTAAACGACTTGTAAGGAGTGACGTATAACTAATTGTATAGTTCAGAAAAAGAGAAGCGACAAATCAACAAGTTCAAATTAACCTTTAACAAGTATAACGAGATCTCTGCCGTTTCTGGAATTCAGATTAGTCTCCCTGCAGGGCTCGGTCTGAACATGTTCATTTCAGCAGTAAGGCTCTGACCTAATCTAACAGATTTAGAAGAGATTTTAAACAAAGTTACAGATAAAGAAAGAAAACTGCTTCAGATGACTGAGGCCTTAACGTCCCAAACAGAACGAATGCTCACAGTCTTGCTCTTCCTCTTCATCCTCCTCCTCCTCTTCCTCGTCCTCGGGATTAAATGACAAGCTGGCTATTTTCCTCTTCTGCTCCTCCTTTCTCTTTTTCTCTTTCTGCTTCTCGAGCTTGCTGGAAAGAGAAGAGAAAATATAAATATTGACCCATCGAGACACAAGAGGGTGTCCGTGAAAGCAAATACTTACAGTCAAACAATTATTTGCTGCTGCGCTTGGCTGAGCTGAGCTAGAGCCCAGAAAAGAAAATTTACTGTTTACACGCTGTGATAAGCTGCTTGTAGGTTTCATATGTTTGGCAACGCAATTCAGGTTGGACAGCACCAAGGAGTGTTATTCATCTGTATTTTATTTGGGTCCTTAGAGGGACTGTTTAGAGTTTCCTTAAACTGTTCACACACACGTGCACTGAATTTGTTCTTTCTGTTGACCAAAACGAACTTGCCTGTATTTAATGATCTGGCAGCATTCGTTCACAAATGCAGAATTACTGCCAACTTAGTAAGAATACACATGTGAGGCATCTGGTGAGAATTTTAAAAACAAAAATTTAGAAGAGTTTGTTTCCAAGAAGCCCAACATTTCAAAAACAGGATCTGCAGGTCGGTGCACAGTCTGCATTCTTTCTGTTTCATCTGCACGGAGACTAACAGCCAAGATTTAAAAAAAAGAAAACATTGATTTCAATTCAGCTGAAGTGAAATTATTACAGTGCACATAACTGAAGCGAGGAAGCTCCTGAAGTAGAAGGGTAACGTGTTGCTTACCAAAAAGGCCAAAAAGCTAACAATTTCCATGGGAAGTACACACATCAGATACATTTCAGAAGAACTGAACTCAGGAACTACATTCACTATCCATCAATGTAAATTAGGCCATTTTAATAGTTTGATAAGCCAGTAAACAATAAACCAAAACAAAAAGGTCCTTCCTCCCTGCAGCTGTCAGACTGCACAATCAAAACTGCTCCCAACAATCACAGATGTTTACATCTGCGCTGTAACTGCAATAATTCAATCAACCAATTCGCACTACAACCTGGTTTGCCTCTTATCTGTAGTTAATTTTATTTTATTTAATAACTGTACAGTACTCTGTTTATAGTAACCATTGTCCTTAATGTAAATATCTAAGAAAAATTGTGTATGTTTCTGTTCTGTGTCCTGTTTGTATATGTGTCTTTCTGGCTGCTGTTACAACCAAATTTCCCCTTGTGGGACAATTAAAGAATTATTCTATTCTATTCTTCTATTCACACACCACACCACCAAGGAGAGTTAGATCAGCCACAGACCAGATGCTACATTATCTGGATACACTTATCCTAACTTGGGTAATCCTCTCATTAATTTCAGCGTTTCCCCTGCACATTCGCACGACAGGGCTGACCCTGGTTGCATCTAACTAATCGCAAATATGGATAAGTATCCTCGCAGCAGAGCGACTGATTTCATAAAAGAAGATCAAATTATAGTGCAGGAAAATATGACGAGGTAAAACACATAATAGAAACTGAAATTCACACGGCGATGTGAGTGTGAGGAAAAGCACTGTGGAGTGTTACAGTATTAAAAATGTGCACTTTAACTGCTCCGGTCAGTAAGACTGGAAAACAGCTGCTATATTCAGAAGAAAGAAAACAAAACTGACTGTGTGAGTCAACAGACTTATCAATATCACAACTCTATCAATAGGACATGAGAGAATCTGATGGATAGCAATCAATTATTTCTGCAGCATCGGTGCCGTTTAAGAGAATAAAGAATTCATATTAAAAGAAAATTCAAACGTAGGCTTAGTCTACATGCAAGTTTGATATGAGGTAAGCAAATACAAACAGGCGCTATGTCATATATTAATTGATTAATAATTAATTAATTATTGCTCATAGAATAAAACTGCTGTAAAACCATTCGCAGACAATAGGAATCAAATAATAAAGTGGTGTTTAAGAATCTATGTCCATCTGTGCTCGTTGGGCAAATACAAAAACTTTAGACCCTCCTCCAAATGTCCACGCCCAGAAGTCTGGCTGATCTTCTGGGAACGGTGACGCTAATTTCTGGAAATGTAGTTGTTGTTAAATTACTGGAAATCCAGCTGTTTTCCTCAACCAAGGTTGAAACTTGAATTTAACCAGATGAAACACAAAAGGAAGCTCACCGCTTTTGTTGCTGCCATTAGTTCAGGGAGGTCCATGAACCAATGAACATGCTCCATGCACCACTCAGCAGGCCATTTGTAAATATGTGTACAAATGGTTGGTTTTTTGTACTGTTTTTATCAATAAATGTCAGCAACAAAGGACATACAAAGGACATGTGTTGATTTCTCCCTAAGATGGCAAACTGAAACACTGAAACACTCCACTCCCCCACCCCCTCAATCACTCAGTGAGTGATTGAGGGGGTGGGGGAGCTGCTAAAAGCGGTGAGCTTCCTTTTGTGTTTCATCTTGATGCATTCTCAATCATCCAGGGAAACAAATCTCCAAAAGTCACCAACTTGGAGTGTTTCAGTTTGCCATCTTAGGGAGAAATCAACACACATGGGTGTATGTCCTTTGTTGCTGACATTTATTGATAAAAACAGTACAAAAAACCAACCATTTGTACACATATTTACAAATGGCCTGCTGAGTGGTGCATGGAGCAAGTTTTGGGTGGCTTGCGACCTAAAATCCAAGTACACAGATGCAAAAAAAATCAGGCCACTGTGCGATGTGTTCACTGCTACAGGTACACATGTGGTAAATGCAGACGACAGATACCGTGGCAGTGCCAGGATTGTGAGTGATTGCTGAAAATGTTGACATGTACTCACTCACTTTTTATCATTATTTGTAAATATGTGTACAAATGGTTGGTTTTTTGTACTGTTTTCATCAATAAATGTCAGCAACAAAGGACATACAAAGGACGTGTTGATTTCTCCCTAAGATGGCAAACTGAAACACTCCACTCCCAAACCCCCTCAATCACTCACCCCCACTCCCCTCCCTCCAGAATTCCTAGGTAACGACCTAATATACATATGAATGACTCCAGCATTTGACTGACTGCTCTCCGGCTTTTAAAGGTAGAAACGCAAAATGATGACTCCGCAGGGGTCTAAGGTAGAAAACCAAAATGACTGCTCTCCGGGGGTCTAATTAAGCAGTACACAAAAGGACACCCCACAGCTGGTTCTCTGACATTTACTGTCATTACTTCCGGCACCGCTCCGAGCTGGCAGCCAGTATCAGCAGCTCCGACCTGACCGAGTCCTTTTTTCTCTTTAATAGTTGTTTCTTTGTTGTTCTTGTGTTTCTTGTTTTTGGACTGTTGTCCCCACAATGGAGCTCAGAATTCTATGGACAATCGTGTTCTTTATTACATTATTTACGGCGTCTGTGTCCGGAGAGCGCGTGGAGGTCCGACCTCCCATTGTTTACTCTACCCTCGGAGCCTCCGCTGCCCTGCCTACCACCGAGCAAGCCAACATCCCCCACGAGGTGAGGAGGAAGAGACACGGTACTCGGGCCGGGATCGGGCGTCGCAGTAAAGTTAGGAGGTACCGGCCAGCGATTCCATCTATTATTATGGGGAATGTGAGATCTCTCCCCAATAAAGTAGACGAACTAGCGGCTCTTACCCGACATCAGAGGAGCTACAGGGAGTGCAGCCTAATGTGCTTCATAGAGTCGTGGATAACTGCGCTAACTCCGGACTCATACGTAAACATAGATGGTTTTCATCTGATCTGGGCCGACAGAACAGCGGAGAGTGGTAAGAAGAGAGGAGGGGGTCTGGCTGTGTTTGTGAACGATAGATGGTGTAACTCTGGGCGTTTATCTATCAAAGAGACGCTGTGCTGTAAGGACATTGAGCTGCTAGCAGTTAGCATGAGACCGTACTATCTACGGCGAGAGTTTACACACGTGATTGTGATAGCTGTGTATGTCCCGCCCTCTGTTAACACTACAGCAGGCTGTGAGGTCCTGCACACTGTAACCAGCAGAATCCAAACACAGCACCCTCAGGCCCTTTTCCTGATCTCTGGGGGCTTTAATCACATCACATGTCCTCCACTCTCCCCACCTTCACCCAGTACGTCAACTGCCACACCAGAGACAATAAAACATTGGACTTATTGTATGCCAACACCAAGAAGGCATACAGCTCATCACCTCTCCCTCCCCTGGGGGGCTCAGATCACAACTTGGTTCATCTCCAGCCTGTGTATAAACCTCTAGTACACAGAGAAACAGTTGTGAAACACCCATTAAGCAAATGGTCGGCAGAGACTGAAGAGGCCCTGAGGGACTGTTTCCGTTCTTCTGTGTGGGACAACCTCTGCAGCCCCCTGGAGGATGACCTCAACAGCATCACGGACTGCATTACAGATTACATGAACTTCTGTGTGGACAACACCGTACCCATCATAAAGGTACGGTGTTTTTCTAACAACAAGCCATGGATAAATCCTGAAATTAAGGCTCTCCTCAAGGAGAAGAAGAGAGTCTTTAGATCTGGAGACAAACAGGAGCTGAGAGTTGTTCAGAAGAAGCTGAAATGGAAGATAAGGCAAAGGAAGGAAAACTACAGGAGGAAGATGGAAGAGCAGCTGCAACAGGACAACTTCAGAGGGGTTTGGAACAGCCTGAAGACAATCTCAGGACAAAAACCAACCCCCAGGCTGCAGGAGACTTGGGGTGGGTGAATGACCTAAATAAATATTTTAATAGGTTTGATCAACCACCCACCCTTCCCCCAGCATCGTCCCCCCTGCTGCAATCTCCCTCATCTTCAGGGCCTGCCTGTCTTTCATCACAGGACTTCACACCTCCCAGCTCCCAGTCATTACACCCACCCCCGGCTTCTGTGGACTCCAACATACACCCCCCTCCCCCAAAATCCACTCTTTCTATCTCAGCACTTCAAGTGAGGAACGAGCTTCGCAAGATCAAGGTGCGGAAGGCTGCAGGTCCAGATGGCATCAGCTCCAGGCTCCTGAGGTGCTGCACAGATTAACTGTGTGGCATCCTAGGATATCTGTTTAACCTGTCACTGGGGAAAGTTCCACAGCTGTGGAAGACCTCCTGTGTGGTACTGGTACCAAAGACCTCCCAACCTAAGGACCTCAGCAGCTACAGGCTGGTAGCCCTGACATCACATCTGATGAAGACCCTCGAGAGGTTGGTTCAAAACCATCTGCGCCCCCTGGTGAGTTCTTCATTGGATCCGCTGCAGTTTTCCTACCAGCCTGGCATCGGGGTGGAGGACGCCATCATCTACCTCCTGCACCAAGCTCTGACTCACCTGGAGAAGCCTAGAAGCACTGTGAGGATCATGTTCTTTGATTTTTCCAGTGCTTTCAACACCATCCAGCCACAACTTCTGAGAGACAAGCTGGAGCTATCGGGAGTGGACCACCACATGTCCTAGTGGATACTGGACTACCTCACAGAACGCCCACAGTATGTGAGGACACGGGGCTCTGATACGCTGGTCTGCAGTACGGGGGCCCCACAGGGAACTGTGCTGGCACCGTTTCTCTTCACCCTCTACACTGCAAACTTCTCCATCAACTCCCCACGCTGCCACCGACAGATGTTCTCTGACGTTCTCTTCAACTCATCCCAGGTGAGGACGACTCAGAGTACAGACAGTGGACTCTGGACTTTGTAGACTGGTGTCAGCAGAACCACCTGCTGATCAACGCCGGGAAAACCAAGGAGTTGGTGGTGGACTTCCGGAGACGCAGACCCACCACACTGACACCAGTGAACATCCAGGGAGTGGACATTGAGATAGTGGACTCTTATAGGTATCTGGGTGTTCACCTGCCTGAATAATAAACTGGACTGGAGCCACAACACTGATGCTCTGTACAGGAAGGGTCAGAGCAGACTCTACCTGCTGAGGTCATTTGGAGTACAGGGAGCGATTTTGAAGACCTTCTATGACTCTGTGGTGGCATCTGTCATTTTTTACAGTATTCTATGTTGTATGAGGAAGGACATTTCTGCAGGTCCTTCCTCCCTGCAGCTGTCAGACTGTACAATCAAAACTGCTCCCAACAATCACAGATGTTTACATCTGCGCTGTAACTGCAATAATTCAATCAACCAATTCGCACTACAACCTGGTTTGCCTCTTATCTGTAGTTTATTTTATCTTATTTAATAACTGTACAGTACTCTGTTTATAGTAACCATTGTCCTTAATGTAAATATCTAAGAAAAATTGTGTATGTTTCTGTTCTGTGTCCTGTTTGTATATGTGTCTTTCTGGCTGCTGTTACAACCAAATTTCCCCTTGTGGGACAATTAAAGAATTATTCTATTCTATTCTTCTATTCACACACCACACCACCAAGGAGAGTTAGATCAGCCACAGACCAGATGCTACATTATCTGGATACACTTATCCTAACTTGGGTAATCCTCTCATTAATTTCAGCGTTTCCCCTGCACATTCGCACGACAGGGCTGACCCTGGTTGCATCTAACTAATCGCAAATATGGATAAGTATCCTCGCAGCAGAGCGACTGATTTCATAAAAGAAGATCAAATTATAGTGCAGGAAAATATGACGAGGTAAAACACATAATAGAAACTGAAATTCACACGGCGATGTGAGTGTGAGGAAAAGCACTGTGGAGTGTTACAGTATTAAAAATGTGCACTTTAACTGCTCCGGTCAGTAAGACTGGAAAACAGCTGCTATATTCAGAAGAAAGAAAACAAAACTGACTGTGTGAGTCAACAGACTTATCAATATCACAACTCTATCAATAGGACATGAGAGAATCTGATGGATAGCAATCAATTATTTCTGCAGCATCGGTGCCGTTTAAGAGAATAAAGAATTCATATTAAAAGAAAATTCAAACGTAGGCTTAGTCTACATGCAAGTTTGATATGAGGTAAGCAAATACAAACAGGCGCTATGTCATATATTAATTGATTAATAGTTAATTAATTAATTATTGTTCATAGAATAAAACTGCTGTAAAACCATTCGCAGACAATAGGAATCAAATAATAAAGTGGTGTTTAAGAATCTATGTCCATCTGTGCTCGTTGGGCAAAAACAAAAACTTTAGACCCTCCTCCAAATGTCCACGCCCAGAAGTCTGGCTGATCTTCTGGGAACAGTGACGCTAATTTCTGGAAATGTAGTTGTTGTTAAATTACTGGAAATCCAGCTGTTTTCCTCAACCAAGGTTGAAACTTGAATTTAACCAGATAAGACTGAATCCTGGATCGTAACAGAGGCCCCAGAGCATCAGTAAAAAAAAACTCACAGCTGGAGTTCCTTGGACTGCTCCTTCTTGGCCAGCTGTTTCTCTCGCTCTTTTACCAGCGCCTCCTGCTTGGCTTTCATATCATTCAGTGTCACCAGACCTGATCAAGAGATTTAAGAGAACAAAGAAACAAACAAAAACCACAACAGGTAAATTAAAAAGTAAGCAAGAATGCCAGAAACAAATCATCCTAATCTAAATATAACACAACACACTCACCAACTGTGCTGGACTTCAGCTCTGCCTCTACAGCATCATAGTGAGCCGAGAACTTCTTGTCAATGTTGGACTTGACCATGTTGTCCTATGAGAAAACACACACACACAGTGAAGGCTCAGTGAAGAGCAGGTCAGGCATGTTGTTATCCTGGTGTGGTCACAATATTAGAACAGATCAGAGAGCCCTTACAGCCTTTGTCTCAAAAAACTT